>NC_060124.1:208327848-208634675 GCF_021461395.2 Schistocerca americana | reverse complement strand
AAATGTTTATGAACCCGAAAAAAGTCAAGCCGTAAGTTTAAATAAACGCAGTCAACTATACAACAAGAATCAGCTTAATTTTTCAAGGAACTCCTCCACAGAACAGAAGGAGTGACGCATGAGGAAACTCTTCAATTTCGATTTGAAAGCGCAACTTAGTTCACCGTTTCACCATCATGTAATACAGTTATTTTTCTCCTGTATCTCCTATTCTGTTTAAAGTATACTGCCTCCTCTCGTTACTTTCAAGCAGTAGCTTTGATTCTAAGAGCTTAAATTGCGGAGTGTCTATCTTCTCTTTCATTCCTGTTCCCGAGCCCGTATTCCCTTGTAAGCGTGCACTGTGTTCCTCCCCCCCCCCCCCTCCCCCTGCCACTCATCCCCCTTTGTACGGCAAGAATCCTCCCATGATTAGCCGGCCGAAGTGGCCGTGCGGTTAAAGGCGCTGCAGTCTGGAACCGCAAGACCGCTACGGTCGCAGGTTCGAATCCTGCCTCGGGCATGGATGTTTGTGATGTCCTTAGGTTACTTAGGTTTAACTAGTTCTAAGTTCTAGGGGACTAATGACCTCAGCAGTTGAGTCCCATAGTGCTCAGAGCCATTTGAGCCATTTGAACTTCCCATGATTATGACATTCACATCTCCATTTACGCACTGAATTGTCTGTTCACAGCCGTCATAGGCTCCTTCACTCTCGTCATCTTATATTGCACAACAAAATAAATTTGTACATCCATTACGTTCGCTGCTGAAACCACATTCACCATCATAAGTCCGTCGCTTCATTTAACTCTGTTCTGGCTTGTAGCCAAGATAGACAGAATCCCACGCCTACCACAGTATATATGCCAACTAGCTCCGCAGACGACGAAGAGATTGAAGAAATGTATCATGAAGTAAATGAAATTATTCAGATAGTGAAAGGAGACGAAAATTTAATAGGCATAGGTGACTGTAATTCGATAGTAGGAAAAGGAAGAGAAGGAAAAGTCGTAGGTGAATATGGAATTGGGGTAAGGAATAAAAGAGGAAGCAGCCTGGTAGAATTCTACACAGAGTACAACTTAATCATAGCTAACACTTGGTTTGAGAATCATGAAAGAAGATTGTACACGTGGAAGAGGCCTGGAGACACTGGAAGGTTTCAGCTAGATTACTCACCCCAAGATGATTATTAACTCTGTTCTCCTAAGAAACTGTAATCGCAAAACGAGCACATTCTTTTCATGTCGTTTCTTAGGACATACGTGGTTTCTGAGCTTTACTAGGGCAAGTCTCGCGGCCTAAAGTAACCGTCGTACCCATGCCTCAAATGGCTCAAGAATCAGTGCGGAACCTACATCTACATCTACATCTACATTTATACTCCACAAGTCACCCAATGGTGTGTGGCGGAGGGCACTTTAAGTGCCACTGTCATTACGTCCCTTTCCTGTTCCAGTCGCATATGGTTCGCGGGTAGAACGACTGCTGGAAAGCCTCCGTGCGCGCTCGAATCTCTCTAATTTTACATTCGTGATCTCCTCGGGAGGTATAAGTAGGGGGAAGCAATATATTCGATACCTCATCCAGAAACGCACCCTCTAGAAACCTGGACAGCAAGCTACATCGCGATGCAGAGCGCCTCTCTTGCAGAGCCTGCCACTTGAGTTTGCTAAACATCCCCGTAACGCTATCACGCTTACCAAATAACCCTGTGACGAAACGCGCCGCTCTTCTTAGGATCTTCTCTATCTCCTCAGTCAACCCGACCTGGTACGGAACCCACACTGATGAGCAATACTCAATTATAGGTCGAACGAGTGTTTTGTAAGCCACCTCCTTTGTTGATGGATTACATTTTCTGAGGACTCTCCCAATGAATCTCAACCCGGCACCCGCCTTACCAACAATTAATTTTATATGATCATTCCACTTCAAATCGTTCCGTACGCATACTCCCAGATATTTTACAGAAGTAACTGCTACCAGTGTCTGTTCCGCTAACATGTAATCATACAATAAAGGATCCTTCTTTCTATGTATTCGCAATACATTACTTTTGTCTATGTTAAGGGTCAGTTGCCACTCCCTGCACCAAGTGCCTATCCGCTGCAGATCTTCCTGCATTTCGCTGCAATTTTCTAATGCCGCAGCTTCTCTGTATACTACAGCATCATCCGCGAAAAGCCACATGGGACTTCCGACACTATCTACTAGGTCTTTTATATATATTGTGAAAAGCAATGGTCCCATAACACTCCCCTGTGGCACGCCAGAGGTTACTTTAACGTCTGTAGACGTCTCTCCATCGAGAACAACATGCTGTGATCTGTTTGCTAATAACTCTTCAATCCAGCCATACAGCTAGTCAGTTATTCCGTAGGCTCTTACTTTGTTTATCAGGCGACAGTGCGGAACTGTATCGAACGCCTTCCGGAAATCAAGGAAAATGCCATCTACCTGGGAGCCTGTATCTAAAATTTTCTCGGTCTCATGAACAAATGAAGCGAGTTGGGTCTCACACGATCGCTGTTTCCGGAATCCATGTTGATTCCTACAGAGTAGATTTTCGGTTTCCAGAAATGACATGATACGCGAGCAAAAAACATGTTCTAAAATTCTACAACAGGTCGATGTCAGAGATAAAGGCCTATAGTTTTGCGCATCTGCTCGACCGCCCTTCTTAAGAAATGGAACTACCTGTGTTGTTTTCCGATCAGTTGGAACCTTCCGTTCCTCTAGAGACTTACGGTTCACGGCTGTTAGAGGAGGGGGCAAGTTCTTTCGCGTACTCTGTGTAGAATTTAATTGGTATCCCGTGAGGTCCAGTGGACTTTCCTCTGTCGAGTGGTTTCAGTTGCTTTTCTATTCCTTGAACACTTATTTCGATGTCAGCCATTTTTTTGTTCGTGCGAGGATTTAGAGAAGGAACAGCTTTGGAAAAAGGTGTTTAGTATTTCAGCTTTACGCGTGTCATCCGATGTTTCAATGCCATTATCATCCCAGAGTGTCTGGATACGCTTTTTCGATCCACTAACTGTTTTAACGTAAAACCAGAACTTCCTAGGATTTTCTGTCAAGTCGGTACATAGAATTTTACTTTCGAATTCACTGAACGCTTCACGCATAGCCCTCCTTACGCAAAGTTTGATATCGTTTAACTTCTGTTTGTCTGGGAGGGTTTGGCTGCGTTTAAATTTGCAGTGAAGCTCTCTTTGCTTTCGCAGTAGTGTCCTAACTTTGTTGAGCCGGCCGGAGTGGCCGTGCGGTTGTAGGCGCTACAGTCTGGAACTGAGTGACCGCTACGATCGCAGGTTCGAATCCTGCCTCGGGCATGGATGTGTGTGATGTCCTTAGGTTGGTTAGGTTTAATTAGATCTAAGTTCTACGCGAGCTCAGAGCCATTTGAACCACCCTAACTTTGTTGTTGAACCATGGTAGGTTTTTCCCGTCCCTCACAGAACGTCAGGTCTTTCTCCCGCAGTGTCAATAATCGCTTCGAAACTTCAGTCCTAAGTCTCCGAGAAAAAAAGACTTTTACAATCAAAGTCAGCTGTAGTAGAAAGAAGATTAACCCTGAGACATCCTTCCAATAATTCTACAGCGCCAGCTAATGAGGGTGGGGAGACCACGACCAGATCACTGTGCGTGCCGTGCGGGAGTGGGGGAAGCGGGAGACTCACCTGTGGCTGGTACACGACGCTGCGGTCGGACGCGCTGATCTCGAGCGTGAGGTTGCGCAGGTGGCGCTGGATGGGGTCCACGATCACCCACAGCGTCACGATCAGACCGTCGATCAACAGCAGCACACAGATCAGCGATATTAGCTGCGTGTCCTGCAGCAGCTGCCAAAACACACAGAGTACGCTTAGTGTGCTGACACCACCAGAGAGGTACATACAGAGCGGAGCTCTGCCACTAAATGACGCACAGCAGCTACACGTGTGCATTGGATATGGAACTTAACAGATAACGAGGAAAAATACGCAAAAAAAAGTTTGTCAGCTTAATTTCGTTGCAATATGTTCCTAAAAGGGACTAATGGAAACGGAGACGGTTACGCCCTGCAGGACGAGTCAGATAATTGTCTATCTTGTTGAAATGTTTATCACGTAACGATATTCCACACTACTGGCTATTAAAATTGCTACACTACGAAGATGAAGTGCTACAGACGCGAAATTTAACCGACAGGAAGAAGATGTTGTGATATACAAATGATTAGCTTTTCAGAGCATTCACACAAGGTTGGCGCCGGTGGCGACACCTACAACGTGCTGACATAAGGAAAGTTTCCAACCGATTTCTCATACACAAACAGTAGTTGACCGGCGTTGCCTCGTGAAACGTTGTTGTGATGCCTCGTGTAAGGAGGAGAAATGCGTACCATCACGTTTCCGACTCTGATAAAGGACGGTTTGTAGCCTATCGCGATTGCGGTTTTTCGTATCACGACATTGCTGCTCGCGTCGGTCGAGATCCAATGACTGTTAGCAGAATATGCAATCTGTGGGTTCAGGAGGGTAATACGGAACGCCGTGCTGGATCCCAACGGCCTCGTATCACTAGCAGTCGAGATGACAGGCATCGTATCCGCATGGCTGTAACGGATCGTGCAGCCACGTCTCGACTCCTGAGTCAACAGATGGGGACGTTTACAAGACAACAACCATCTGCACGAACAGTTCGACAGCGTTTGCAGCAGCATGCACTATCACCTCGGAGACCGTGGCTGCGGTTGCCCTTGACGCTGCATCACAGACAGCAGCGCCTGCGATGTTGAACTCGACGACGAACCTGGGTGCACGAATGGTCAATTTTTCGGATGAATCCAGGTTCTGTTTACAGCGTCATGACGGTCGCATCCGTCTTTGGAGACATCGCGGTGAACGCACATTTGAAGCGTGTATTCGTCATCGCTATACTGGCGTATCGCCCGGCGTGATGGTATGGGGTGCCATTGGTTACACGTCTCGGTCACCTCTTGTTCACATTGACGGCACTTTGAACAGTGGATGTTACATTTCAGATGTGTTACGACCCGTGGCTCTTCGCATTGACGGCACTTTGAACAGTGGATGTTACATTTCAGACGTGTTACGACCCGTGGCTCTACCATTCATTCGATCCCTCCGAAACCCTACATTTCAGCAGGATAATGCACGACTGCATGTTGCAGGTCCTGTACGGGCCTTTCTGGATACAGAAAATGTTCGACTCCTGCCCTGACCAGCACATTCTCGAGATCTCTCACCTATTGGAAACGTCTTATCAATGGTGGCCGAGCAACTGGCTCGTCACAATACGCCAGTTACTACTCTTGATGAACTGTGGTATCGTGTTGAAACTGCATGGGCAGTTGTACCTGTACACGCCATCCAAGCTCTGTTTGACTCAATGCCCAGGCGTATCAAGGCCGTTATTACGGCCAGAGGTCGTTGTTATGGGTGCTGGTTTCTCAGTATCTATGGACCCAAATTGCGTGAAAATGTAATGACATTTCATTTCTAGTATAATATATTAGTCCATTGAATACCCGTTTATCATCTGCACTTCTTCGTGGTGTAGCAATTTTAATGGCCAGTAGTGTATTATTAAACTTTTAATCCTTTTGTAAATATAGTCCGTTATCAACACTACACTGAAGTGACGGGTCATGGGATAGCGATATGCACATATACACACGGTAGTAGCATTGTGTACACAAGGTATAAAAGAGCAGTGCATTGCCGGAGCTGTCATTTGTGCTCAAGTGATTCATGCGAAAAGATTTCAGGTGTGATTATGGCCACACGACGGAAATGAACGGACTTTGAACACGGAGTGGTAGTTGGAACTAGACGCAAGGGACATTCTATTTCGAAAATTTTTAGGGATTTCAATATTCCGAGATTCATTGTGTCAAGAGTGCATCGAGACTGCCAAATTTCAGGTATTGGTGAGACGGCAACTCAGTACCTACGGCCTTCACTTAATGTCCGAGAGCAGCGACCTTTGCGTAGATTTGTCAGTGGTAATAGACAAGCAGCACTGCGTGAAATAATCACTGAAATCAACGTGGAACGAACGTATCCGTTAGAGCAGTGCGGCGAAATTTCCCGTTAGTGGGTCATGGCAGCAGACGACCGACGCCAGTGCCTTTGCTAACAGCACGACATCGCCTGCAGCACCTCTCCTAGGATCGTGAGCACATCGGTTGGACTCTAGATGACTGAAAAATAGTGATCTGGGCACATGAGTCCTGATTTCAGTTCGTAAGAGCTGTGGTAGCGTTTGGGTGTGGCGCAGGTCCCGCGAAGCCTAGGACCCAGGTTGCCAACTAGACACTGTGCAACCTGGTGGTGGCTCCGTAATGGTGTGGGCCGTGTTTACATGAAATAGCTGGGTCCTCTGGTTGAATTGAATCTATCATTGACATTTTCAGTCATGTTTGGCTACATGGAGACCATTTTCAGCCAGTCATCGAAATCATGATTTATGGATGACAATGCACCCTGTCACCGGACCGCAACTGTTCGCGGTCGGTTTGAAGAAGATTCGGGACAATTCGATCGAATAATTTTGCCACCCGACATGAATTCAGTAGAACATTTATGATACATAATCGAGAGGTCAGTGTTCCCACGCCCCTCATGTCAATGATTCGAGCTATCTCAAACTGCGGAACATCGCCATAAACTGCACGAATACGTCCTCTAGGCATGAAGCGACGCGAAGTGGATGAAAAGTTCCAGTAGCGCTAGACACACTAAGTAGACATCGTGTACTCATACCTTTTTCACCCGTGCCAACTGACTTTTTCTGCAGTAGGAATAATGAAAATAATCTCCCGTAAAGAAGAAATTTTGATCAACATGCCTCTAAAGGATGAGTTTGGTAACGTTCGATTACAATGTTCATGGTGCAACACTTTCCTCTACAGCATAATGTATGAGAAGGAGCTTCCGCATTACTATAGAACGGGTCACCAACGCTGACCACAGCGTGCACTACCTTCAGTTACTTAATCACCTACTCCAGTTCATCATATTTAAGCGTTTCTCCCTTGGAAAATAATCAAGCCTTCAGTTTCATCGCATTGTACTATTGAAGCCCTCATTTGAAATTGTCTACTTGCAACACCGATCCTAGAATCACCTGCACCTTTGGACTAGAACCCATAGGGGCGGTAACACAGGAGCTCAGACGATTCTGTGGGGATCTTGGACGCTATAAATTCTATTATCTGCCAAAAATTTGTAGTGCACCTACACATAGGAACAGCTGTGTACTACAGGAAGCAGCTATTCGGTTGACAGAGGACAAGTGGTGTGCAAACGCTAATTTTTTAGGATAGAGGAACCCCTCTATAAGCTACATGTTGAGCTATGTGCCGTGTAGGAGAGAGAAGTATATGTTCAACAATCTCAGGCTGTAATGATTGGCCTAATAGTCGTAAGTACGTTGCTGAAAGCTATGGAAAGTGGTTACGATAAAAGTGCTACATCTCACTTAGATGTTGCTCTTTCCGTTGTGAAAACTGTGTGCGTCGAATTATCGTGTACCCCCTGACAGAGCGTGACCTAACTTACACTGAGATTGTAACCGTGTGAGACTAACAGAGTAGCAGTAGCTACAATGTTACGTAGTCCGTCGTATTTATGCTTGTCTATTCACTGTAAAAATGTTGGACCACATATATTGGCATAAAATGGGACTACATCTAAAAATAAATTAATTTAGAGCCAAAGGAGATTTCATCTGACCCTTGCAATTCCACAAACTAAAACAGTGAAATCATGATAACAATAATAGTTCCACCTAACGACTTACTTGGTTATACAGCAACGAATAGCATTTAAAAAGTAATGAGAAAACATTAACTGTTCTCTTAATGTCAGCGAAAAATTGGGATATCGGAAGATATGAGGAGACTTAGAACAGCTGTAAATCCAAAGTAATTAGTTTCGTCACATGCCGCAGTTCCGCCGTATATGTCCGCAGTAAGCAGCATTAATGCTCAATGATATCTGTCGATTAAGCTTTTTGACTTCCTACGTTTTATACAGTACTTAACGGAAGTATATTTCTTTTATCATAGCTAGTGATTAACTATTGCTGTCCGTCAAGAGATCATATGTTACCTTATTCTTTACGACTCCGCTGCGACTTCTGGTGAAGATCCTGTGCACGCGATACGTCTTCGTGAACATGGAGCCGAAAGCCAAGGAGAATCCAGCTGACAGCAGGTAAACCCGTGCCTGTAACGTGAAGAGAACGGAACTGTGAATATTTAAACCACACCATGTATATTAGATTACTATACTAAAGTTACTCCACATGTAAATTCCCGGCTACAAGTTGCTTCAAAAAGAAAGTAGAAATACACTTTATCCTGTTCTGCATTGTGCATGTTTTTACTGCTTTAATAACACATGATGTCTTTTTGCTTTTACGTACGTTTTCCATCAGTAATACACTGACAGAAAAAGTTGCCACAACAAAAAATAATTAATGTAGAGGAATGCAATTTAAGTGATTAACGCTACAAGATCGCAGGTTAATGTAAAAGTAAGTTAAACCATTTCAAATGTGAAACGCTGTGACATTAATAATCGGTGTAACGCCAGATTGTTGAATTCAAGCATGCAAACGTGCATGTATCTTGTACAGGTGCCGGACGTCAGTTCGTGGGATGGAGTTCAATGCCTGTTACACCTCGTAGGTCAATACAAGGATAGTTAATATTGTTTGTGGATGACACTGGAGTTGTCCTCCGATGAAGTTTGATATGTGCTCGATTGGTGACAGATCTGTCGATCGAGTTGGCCAAACGACAAGTCGACAATGCGTTATTCTTTTGGAAAATACCCCCTGGAATGTTGCTCATTAATCAATAGATTTGCAGGCAAGATGCACGATGCACGATGCAAGATGCACGAGATAACGATGAGAGTGTTCCTGCTGTCATACTGAATAGTACCCAAGACCGTATCTCCAGGTGTGCGTCCAGTGTGTCTAGCACCAATACTAGTTGGTTGCAAGCCTTTAACTGGCCGCCCGAACAGCACTCGGCCATCACTGGCACCGAGACAGAACCAGCTTTCATCAGAAAAAACAGAATCCCACCCTGCCGTCCAATGAGCTCTCTCTTGACGCCAATGAAGTGGAAAATGTCAATGGTTTAGGGTCGGTGGAACGGAAGCTATATGGCGTCTGGCTCGCAGCTGTCCTTGAAGTAGCCGATATGTAGCACTTCGTTGTGTCATTGTGGTGCCAACTGCTGCTCAGGATGCTGCTGCAGATGCAGTGTGTGTGTGTGTGTGTGTGTGTGTGTGTGTGTGTGTGTGTGTGTGTGTGTGTTTATGTGTGTCCAAACTTGTATCTGGCGTCACACATGCCCTATACACATACGGTGTATTTTTGTGTGCTAAAAATTCAACGCCCGTGTGTAAGTGAACATTAGGAAAGGAGTACCAAATCATGAGTAATAACTCTATTTCTAAAAAGAACCACCTAGGTAGAGTGATCATGGAAGACCTACATCTACATGGATACTCTGCAAATCATATTTAAGTGCCTGGCACAGGGTTCATCGAACCACCTTCAATTCTCTGTTATTCCAATCTCGTATAGCGCGCGGAAAGAATGAACACCTATATCTTTCCGTACGAGCTCTGATTTCCCTTATTTTATCGTGATGATCGTTCCTCCCTATGTAGGTCGGTGTCAACAAAATATTTTCGCATTCGGAGGAGAAAGTTGGATATTGGAATTTCGTGAGAAGATTCCGTCGCAACGAAAAACGCCTTTCTTTCAATGATGTCCAGTCCAAATCCTGTATCATTTCTGTCACACTCTCTCCCATATTTCGCCATAATACAAAACGTGCTGCCTTTCTTCGAACTTTTTCGATGTACTCCGCCAGTCCTATCTGGTAAGGATCCCACACCGCGCAGCTGTATTCTAAAAGAGGACGGACAAGCGTAGTGTAGGCAGTCTCCTTAGGAGGTCTGTTACATTTTATAAGTGTCCTGCCAATAAAACACAGTATTTGGTTTGCTTCGAAATACAGCGAAACGCGTGTGGTGTGAGTAACACTTTAATCATTGTTGCAAAAAATTGTTCAAATGTATGTGAAATCTTATGGGTACAAGGAAGGGACGACGGAGAAAAGAAAAAAAAGTTCACCCGAAAAACGTATTTTACAAGAATGAGGCGACAGTGATTCCACAGAGTGTCCCTAAAGATTGTCCGCTGGAGGAACCGATGTAGGACCCTATAATTTTGATAGAAAAATAATTGATAATGTGGCTTGCCTGTCGTCGCAGCAGACTCAAAAGTTATAAACAGGACCGGCAGAGCATTAATGTTGAGGAGAACGCACCAGGGCATGACTGAGTTCGGCCCTATGTCAGATGGCAGTCCAAACAACACTTACAGTCGCATACGCAGTGCTTTTAACAGCTGCTTCAAATGAAATTTTTGCTGGAGACAAAATCTGCAGACTCAGCCGGAAACAGTTTATGGCGCATCATACTCCATAACTCGACCAACCGTCGATAATTGGGACGACAGTGATTATCAGTTGCTGTGGGATGTTGAAGATGGCCATATGGTCGAGAATTGGGTGTTCTGAATAAATCGTGTGTGTTATTACCGGCATATTCCGAAACTGTCCTGGCTGCTCGTGCCTAAGATCCACGTGGCAGAGCAAGAAAGTGATGGTAATGTTATGTGCAAGTGGCTAGATTCGGTGTGGTGGAATTGTTTTGTCCATAGGAACTAGTATCAGTCTCGCAAACTCTCTGGGTTCTGATGAGTGCTATTGTCAACTTCACTTAAATGTTGTAAATTTTGTACAACAACTTCACTGGAGGACAAAGGGCCTCGACAATATTGTTGATTTTACCGCATTACTTTACTTTTTCTGTAATGGTGTTCTGACCTATTTCATAGTGTTATTGTAGTCATCCATGGTTGAGCAAGGAGGATAGCTGGGAGTGCAGCGTAATCACAACTACATCGTAGGTCAGGACAGGTGGTTTTAACTGGTCGAGATTCTGCAGTTGGACTTCAAGGAAGAATGTCGTCCATGTCGAAATTAAGCCCTGCCACGTTTTAGATATCCGCTAACCGTCAGATGCGAGTTGTTGGCTGTCTAAATTCCACAAATGAATATTGGACTGACTCTTCCTCTTGGTGTAAACCGATGTACTTCTCTGTACCAGAGTTAAATTGATAAATCATTTTCATAAAATAACCGACAGGAGGTCAACCGTGTTACAAGTCAGCACCTTAATAGAGCTCACTGCTAGTTTTTAAGTTTTGTAAGTGGTACAGAACTGATGTTAAGGGAGTCACGTGACTCTCGATCGCCTAACTACGTCATGCCAGTGAAATCGTGTGCATGTGCAAGTCGGCTGCATCGAATCAGTGCAGTCGAAAGGGAGTCGTGACGGAATGGCTGAAATGAGCTAAGCGATAAGAACGTGCCCATGACCACATCGTAAATGAAGTTTCTCTATTCGTTGGTATATTGACACATATTGCCCAAAATGTCTACAAGAAACCGTGGTCGCAGCCGTGGAGCACTGCGTGAGAGCATTTATGGTAAAAATATCCCACAAAAAGGCCTGATGACAGTGAACGAACGCATATCCATCCCAACCAGTTTCAGAGCGAACATTACGAAGGAAACCGTGTACCATGACGTTTTAGAGTCGGGTACCTTGCAGAAGCTAATTGCTTACAGCGGAATATAACCGTGAACGGCTTCAGTTGACCAAAGAATGCAAAGCCCTCTCAGTATCTGACTGGAGGTATGTAGTGTGATCCGACTAATTGAGTTTTTGTCTCTTTTGAAATAACGCGAGGTGTCCAGTGCACAGACGATCCAATGAGGCGTTTCACTCGCTGTGTGCGTACAGCGTAGTACAGGTGGAGGTGAGTCTGTAATGGTTTGCATTAGTTTTACATAGCAGGAGTGGGGCTCACTCATTCAGATCCACGCGAACACGAACCAGAATATGTATTTCAACATCCTTCAGTTCTTACTCTTTTTTCTACTTCTACAGCTACATCTACATAGATACACCCCTAGCCATCACACATTGCGTTCGCCATTTCCTTTCGTGTTCCACTAGCAAACAGAGCGAGGAAATAACGACTGAGTATAAGCCACCGTATGACCCTAATTTCTTGTATCTTATCTTCGTGGTCCTTACGCTCAATGTATGTTGGCGGCAGTAGAATCGTTTGGCACTCAGCTTCATATGGCGGTTCTCTACATTCTCTCAACAGTGTTTCTCGAACGTCGCCTTCCCTCCCGGAATCCTCATCTGAGTTCCCGTAGCATCTCCGCAGCACTTGCGTGTTGTTAGAACCTAACGGTAACAAATCTAGTAGCCCACCTCTGAATTGCTTCGATGTCTTCCTTCAATACGACCTGGTACGGATCCCAAACACACGAACAGTACTCAAGGATAAATCGCACCAGCGTCCTATTTGCAGTCTCCTTTACAGGTGAACCGCTCTTTCCTAAAATTCTCAAAATAAACCGAAGTCGACGATTCGCCTTCCATACCACGACTCACACATGCTCGTTCCACCTCATACCGCTTTTCAGTTTCAGGCCCAGATATTTAAACGGCTTGACGTGTCAAGCAGGACAATAGTAATACTGTATCTGAACATTGATGTTCCGGCTCATCCGCAATAACTCACATTTTTCCACATTTACGGCTAGCTGCCATTTATCACTTTTTTTTGTATAAGTCATCTTGTGTCTTCCTACAGTCACGCAACTACGAAACCTCACCGTACACCACGGTATCATCAGCAAACAACCACAGATAGCTGCCCACTCAGTCCGCCAAATCATTTATGTATATATAGAACAATAGCCGTCCTATCACACTTCCAACGGGCACTCCTGACGATAACCATGTCTCCGATGAACACTCGCCGTCGAGGACAGCGTACTGGTTTCTATTATTTAAGAAGTCTTCGAGACAATCACATATCTGTGAACTTATTCCATATGCTCGTACCTGTGTTAACAGCCTGCTATGGGGCACCGTGTCAACTTCTTTCTGGAAATCTAAAAATATGGAATTTGCCTGTTGCCCCTCATCCAATTTTCTCAGTATATTATGTGAGAAAAGGGCAAGCTTTCGCATGAGCAATGCTTTCTAAAACCATGCTGATTCGTGGACATAAGCTTCTCAGTCTCAAGGTAGTTTATTATATCATAACTGAGAATATGTTCGCCGGCCGGAGTGGCCGTGCGGTTCTAGGCGCTACAGTCTGGAGCCGCGTGACCGCTACGGTCGCAGGTTCGAATCCTGCCTCGGGCATGGATGTGTGTGATGTCCTTAGGTTAGTTAGGTTTAAGTAGTTCTAAGTTCTAGGGGACTGATGACCACAGCAGTTAAGTCCCATAGTGCTTAGAGCCATTTGAACCTTTTTTGATAATATGTTCAAGGATTCTACAGAAAACAGAAGTTAGCGATATTGGTCTATAATTTTGCGGGTGCGTTCTTTTACCCTTCTTATATACGGACTCGGATGCGCTTTTTTCCAGTCGCTTGGGACTTTGGGCTGGGCGAGAGGTTCACGATGAATGCAAGCTCGGTTAGGAGCCAATGCCACAGAACACTCTTTGTAAAATCTAACTGGGATTCCATCTGGACCTGGTGGTTTATTTGCTTTCTAGTCTTTCAGTTCCTTCTCTACGCCAATTACGCTTGTTACTGTCTAGCACATACGGGAATGTGTCTGATGATCAAATGATGACATGTCTGTACGATTCTCATCATGATTTGCATGTTGTGAATGCTTCCATTTTCCAAGATGACAAACTCCGTGCTCACAGGGCTGCATGCGTCTATCTCTGGTTTGACGACCACTCTGGAACCTTACCGAACCTCATTTGGCCCACTAAACCATCTGTTGTTACTCTCATAGAACATGTCTGGGACAATTTGGAGCCGTGTGTGAAACGGCGCAATCAACATCTCCACAATTATGTAGGTGTGTAAGGTATAATAAACGATTAGTCGTTTCAGTTTGATATGGCACGGATACTTGGCTTTTGCAATTAGTTGAAAGTACAAATACACAGCCTGACAAAGTCAGTAAAGCATCCAAGACGTGGTCGGATTTCAGTACACATCCGCGCACTCGTGCGCACCATCGGAAGGAGGCTAAACAATCAGAGTTGCAATCCTTTGTCACATGTAAAAATGTCAGCAGAGAGCATAAGTGTTGATCATGATTGATATTGTTTCTAGGCCTGGTACGGTATGCCAGGGTCGTGAATAGTGAAGGACACGGAGGTTCTGTGTATTCATGTGAGACTTCGTTGTCAGTACCTTACTTAGTTTGAAATGAGTCTGATTGTGAGTCTCCATTTGGCCGGATGATCGAATCGTGCAACACCAAACTTTGTGGACCATTCGATTGTGACAGTACCTGATGATGTGACGTGAGACCTACTCGTGGTCAAGGTTCTGGTCTACCAAGTTTGACCACCATAAGGCACGATTGCCATATTGTGCACCAAAAATTCTGTAACTTTCTCTCACTTCCGAGAACAAGTAAGGTACTCCCTACAACATTCTGAGCCATCTCGAGCAATTGGTTGGAGAGTTACTGCAGCTGGTCTTTAAAATCACCGCCCCATGCGTAAGCTACCATTAACACCACAACACGAAAGACTGTATTTGAAATGGTACCATGCCCAGATTGCATGGACTGCTGATGAATGGCTTCACTCTGTAATCAGCGTTGAATCGCGGTTCTGCTCTACCCCACATGACCATCATCAGCTAGTGTGGCAGCGACCTTGGGATAAGACCCTTTCTTCAAGTATTTTGGAGAGTCACAGCGGTGTTATTCCTGACAAATGGCTCTGAGCACTATGGGACTTAATTTCTGAGGTCGTCAGTCCCCTAGAACTTAGAACTACTTAAACCTAACTAACCAAAGTACATCACACACATCCATGCCTGAGGCAGGATTCGAACCTACGACCGTAGCGAGCGCGCGGTTCCAGACTATAGCGCCTAGAACCGCTCGGCCACTCTGACCGGCTATTCCTGACATTGTCGTGTCGGGAGTCACCGGTAATAGCTGCAGGTGACGGCTGATTCGATTAGAGAATCGGTACAATGGTACGTCACAGACAGCTTGGGTCTTCATGAGTTACTTCATGCGACAGCATTGAAGTCCCATTTTTCAGCAGGACAATGCACGTCCTCACACGGCACGTGTCTCTGTGAACTGTCTCCGTGATATTGCGGTACTCCTCTGCCAAGCAAGATCCCAATATCTGTTCGTGATAGATGTCTGGGGCCATCTCGGGCGTCGACTCTGCCCCAACGCCAATATCGAGGAAATTCAGGCTCAGTTACAATAGCTGTGGGCGAGTTGTCTCAGGGGAGGACACAACGGCTTTATGGCAACCTGCCTAATCACTGAGTGCATCTGCGCCAGAGGGTGTCCAATGTCTTACTGGTAAGAGAACCCATACTGTCAAGGTCTTGGTAAGTTTGACCCGATTTTTTAATCACAGCTGTAACATGACAGAACATCTCAGCTGGTGAAGTTTCATTTCGTTTTCTCCTCCATTTATAGGTGCTTTACATTTCGTGTCAGGCAGTGTTGCTATCAAGATGCAGAAGTACTGTTCAATACTGAAATATCCTCTTACTCACATCAACCGACCACAAGGCTGTAATGAAGTGCATTGCGTGCCGTTTCATACCTTCTACTAGTGTGTGCACATGCTATTGGCACTATATAGAGATCCAAGCGTTTGTTTCAGACTGGATCCATTGCCCTACAGATTGGAATGAAAAACTATCTTAATTCTCAGTATACCTCCTAGCAGCGAAATAAGAGGCGAGCGTCTCGTGCTGAGAAAAAGCGTCTAGAAGTTGACGAGTTTATGGAGACATGCTCTGACTTGTACCAGGTGGCTATAATTATAAAGTATAGCTACTCATAGTCGTCTGGTGTGGGCTGTAATCATCGTACTGCAGCGAAACGTGGTGGATATTGTAATGCATTAATGTGGAACCGATTTACGATGGAAAAAATTTGTCCAAATTTGTGACACTAGGGTCAGATCTGGTACTGTAAATGCAATATAGAGGTACAGAAATGTTTTCACATGTAATGGTTTACGAACAGGACATAGTCATAAACAGTCAAACAAATGAGTAACGCCTATTGGTGATTTTATTATTAAATGTCACTTTTGCGTTTTCCCCAATATCAGCACCAATGACGTCGACGAGATGCTGTACAAAGCCAAATTTGCACCTGGTGGCCAGAATTGGAACTAATTTTTTTACAGCGTAAAGCGGTTTATCATGAACGTATTAACACATCTACCAAGTTTCTATGCCGTACGATAATTAAAGCTCACAATGGACCTCCGTGAGTAACCGCTTTTTAATTATAACCGCCCTGGACCAACACCGACTCAAAGGAAGGCCTTGGCGCTTGTTCGTGACGCCACGTCAGCTAGGCGAACGCCAGGTCTGTTGCAGGGATACTCTAATGGTGGTGTCTCCCTCTCTGACACAGGAAAATGTGAAACTATTGGCGATAGTTGACTAACACACATTGTTCTGAGAGATTTCTGCAATAAATTAATTGTGCAATTCATTACAGTTCTTAACAAATAGTGTACTCCTGAACTTAAATTTCCACCCGTTTTAAGGATTGACATACAAAAACAACTTCATGGTCCAGCAACAACAAAATTCGTGGTTCTTCACGTTATTTGTAAATCTGAGGAAGTTACATTTGTACTGGGTTGCTTTTACAAGAAACTGTGAACATATTGGTGCTCTTCTGTAGGTATCTTAACTATGGGGTGAGGGGCACTGAATGTTAATGAAATATCTTGCGATTGTACACTTTGGGGGAGGGGGTGGGGGACAGAAGAGGAGGCAAAAGAGAGATACTTGTTTTATCAAATAAATTTTTTAATGTTATAAAGTTTCTCATTTCAGTTGCAAGAGGGGAATGTTTATCTTTTCTAATGTGCATGTTTAAAAAAGTTTAAGCTCAGCAGTATTTTCGATGTATGAAGCTATTTTGTTTCCTGTTTAGAATTCCTTTTGTTGAAAACGACTGTAATCTAACGACTGGCAACAGTTGGACATTTACACATGTAAATTAGTTTACATTTCCAGTGACGATGTCAAACTGAAATAAATAAATAAATAAAAGAAACGAGTTAATTGTAAGGGGGTTGGGGTAAGTTTCGATAACAAAATGGATTAAGTAAATATAGTTACTTAAATGTAAAATTTCCGAAGCTTGCAAAGGGGCAAAGCATCTTCTCATGTTGATCTACGTTTGTTTCGACAGGATTCAGTAATACAGAACTATGATCTTCATTTGTAGCTTTACGATAGTAAGAAAATCTTTCATCTAAATAAAACTGCAGAATCCAAAACAATACCAAACATCTTCTCAAAAGTAAGAGATTTATAGTGATAAGCACGCCCAGGCGTTTCTACCTGCAACAGACCTGGCGTTCACTGTGCCTAGCTGCCGTGACGTCACCAACAAGCGCCGAGGCCTTCCTTTGAGTCGGTGTTGCCTGAACTTGCTACAAGCGCAGTGCGGCCAGCGCAGCGCCTGACGTGTCAGCGTGCGTGCAGCGGCGCTGCGTGCGGCGGGCTGCCTACCGTGCAGACGGCGGGGAAGTGCGTGCTGGCGGGCAGCGTGGCGTGGTCCAGGCCCAGCAGGATGACGGCCGTGTACACCAGGATGCAGCCCACCACCGCCATGTTGTTGAGGCGCGGGCTCGACAGCTTGATGTACCTGCCGGCGGGCGAGCTGTCAAGTGCGAGTGCACGACAACAGAGGACAAAGCGATGCTTCGTGCTAGCTAGTGTCTACCAGAGGCACAGAGGGCAGTGCACATTAACCAGATACATACATGGTAAGCCACAGTTTCAGAGTAAGCACTTACAGTACATAGTATTCCTTTCGAAAAAGTACAAAATTAATTTCATCATGCCCCTATGTATCATGAAATGAGTCACCGGGCTCTTAAGACCTGTCAAGAC
Source organism: Schistocerca americana (assembly GCF_021461395.2). NCBI lineage: Eukaryota > Metazoa > Arthropoda > Insecta > Orthoptera > Acrididae > Schistocerca > Schistocerca americana. The sequence continues at coordinate 208,616,619 of NC_060124.1, read as the reverse complement.
ACATATAGTGGTAAAAATAAATTTTGCATATTGCTGAAACTTTAATATTAAACATTGTGACCCAGAACCACATTATGATATTAATACATTAGTTTTCTTGTAATTCTGGCAGAAAGAGTCCATATTTCTACCGTGATGGGTCAGTTTGTCCGGTCTATGACTATGTAGACATTGCAACACTTATGCAGCGTGTCATTACCAAGGTTGTGTTACTTTAGGATGGTTCAGACAACAATAACTTACAAACTATTTATATAGACACCAGCCTGCTGACCGACGGCTTTGTTAGAGGAAGAGTTTCCTCTCACGTACCCGAGCCCTGGAAGGGTCGGCTGTAGAGAATCGTCTGAAGAGGTGGGAAATCGACCTGGGAAACCCCCATAAAGATGTAAAAGAAGAACTGGCGCCTGGTGGAGACCTACCATACTCAGTCTGGAGAACCCGAAACCGTATGAGGGTAGAAGTGCCAAAGAGCAAGACAAACCTGCAGCAATGGGGTTTCCTAAAAGAGAATGAGAACACTCTCTGTCTGTGTGTTTCTGTCCAGGATCCTCAACGCCTGCTTATCTGTCCATATTTGGACCAGCCTTGCACAATGAATGACTTACGGGAGGCAAATGACAAGGCCATATTGGCCGCTGATTTTTGGAAGTAAGTAAGAGGCTCCGTTAGTCACTCTAATGGAGCAGGTAATGAGACGAGTGGACGTCGCATCGAATGTAGCTGTGAGTCGAAGTGATGTCTCTACAATCTCGAATAAGTTTCTAGCGATAGGATAAGTTGAGGATCGTCATAAAGGTGGCCGCAGAAGAAAACCAACAGCTGTGAAAGAGTGGTATCTGCGTATAACAGCAAGCAGAAACCGTCAACAAAATGCTATGCGACTAAGCGGTAGTTCCAAACAGCTACAGGAGTGTAGGTGTCGACACAAACGATATGAAAGAGGCTCCATGGGGAGAGATTACGTGTCAGAATACCACTCAAGGCTCCTCCTCTAAATCGGGTTCAGAGAGGGGCTCATATCACATGAACATGAAACCACCCTTTGTGGACTAGGCAGCAGTGGGACACAACGCTCTTTTCTGTTGACACTCAGTCTTCATCGTGATTCGTTTCTGGAGGCAACGAGGAAAACTTTTACACAATAACATGGAATAACCTGAAATGGAACACCTACAGTCGTCCTTACGATGTTATTTATTATATAACTGCCAGTTTCGGTGGTTCAGTACACCATCTTCAAGTCTTAATTGATGTTGAGAGCCATAATTCCAGTCGTATACGCCATTCTCCAGTGGCCAACATCTATGAACTGGTTTGCGCAAACTATGTGTGACAACAATATTGTGTCACAGTGCTGTTGTCTCTCCAACGTCGTTGTTACACGTAGTCTGCGAAAACCATTTCTCAGATGTTGGCCACCGATGAAGCACCGAAACTGATAGCCGTATGATAAATAACGACGTAAGGTCGGATGTAAATGTTCCATTTAATGACATAATTGAATGGCCCTAGTCCCTCGAACCCCGGAGCAGAAGGATGGACGTACAAGAACGTAGCGTTTTGGGGTGGCATCACTTATTGCGGTAGAGCAACCTTTGTGCCCATACTTGGGATAATGAATGGTGTGAACTATCCAGCCGACATCCCTACACGCACTATGAGTGCATTTGGTGAATATATTGGAGTATATTGGAGTGGTATTCATGCTAATGGATGACAACGCTCGTCCCTATTATCACAATTTTATTAACACCTGTCTAATGGAGCACATATTCAATCGGATGAAACGGCCTCCATATTCTAGAGATCCCAGCTGCTTTGAGAATGGATGGACCATGCTAAAACGACCGATTTGCAATGGTCTTGTCCTGTCAGAGACCTTACAGGCCATCACAGCTGTCACTGTGAAGGAATGGAACAATATCCCACAGTTTTATTTCGATAATTTGCTAAGGAGTATGCCTAGCCGCATTCAAAAGTGTCACCAGTTGGTTCCCTTTGGTCAGGTATTGTTTTTGTTTTTGTTTGTATTTATGGAGTGTAAATGTGTTCATCTTCTATATTTTTATTTTCTTGTGATTGTACGTGACAGAAAGAAACCAGTTTTGTTTCCTACTATGTTCAATATCGACAATAAAGCAATATGCAACGTTCATTTTCACCACTGTACTCCTGGAGACACTACACATTGCTAGACGGTGCCCAAAAAGGACTCACGTCTCTTAAAATTAAATCACAGGAAAACAAAGATCACTAGAAGAATGCAACAAATCGTATGTATATTGTGGAATCTGTAAGAATTTCATACGAAATTGTTTCGAAACACTATTTACAAAAGCTGCTAACATATGGTATTGTACACCAGCGATACTCAAAACGTGCTCCTCGGAGGTCCAGGACATCACAAGGCCTCTGTGAGGTCTGCGCCAAAATAATATCATCCTAAAGAACAAAGAATATGAAAACTTGTCGCACACTGAAAAAGACAAATCCTAAAAATACCATATCAATGTTAGTTTGATATAAGTGTTACTTTTGTCCTCTTAGTACGTATTGCCGAAAGTGACGTGACAAAAACCAAATTAAATCTACAATAATGCTACGATAAGAACCGCAAATAAAAGAATTTGGCTCGTACGAGTAGGTATGTGGCGACTCGATACTCGTCACTACGCAAGCACGCAGCGGCCGTGCTGACGCTTTCTCCTTCAGGCTCTCTCTCTCTCTCTCTCTCTCTCTCTCTCTCTCTATCCCTCTCTCTCTCTCTCTCTCTCTCGCTCGCTCGCTGGCTCGCTGGTCTCGTATGTACACGCCGTGCTCTTTCATTCAGAACCATCTAGAAGCACCTAGAAGGATTTCGTCGCTTTGCAGTCTATGTTTAACCGCCCAACGCTATATAAAACCGCGCCGTGCAACACAGAGTACACAGTTCCTACTTGAGTTTGAAATGCAATGCGCAGTCCAGTATGGCATCGCAAATCCGCGCACCGCTCTCGGCCTGCAGTATATTTCATTGGTGTGTGTTATTGATTGCAGATGTAAAATTCAGTATCATGTGGCGATTTTATTCTATGTTTGTCACGTTCTAAAATTAAGCTCTTAATATTAAAAACTAGAAAGGAGCAAATATTCCCGATCAAGTCTAAGACATACAAGAAGGTGACGTAACGACTTCACGCTTCATAGCTTCCAGCAGTAAGATATGGAATGATTCACTGAGGGTGAAAAAAGAAAGTACGATGAATCTTACATCAATCTTGGATTTGTCGGTTCTAAAGACTCACCTCTCTGCATTTTATGCAGCAAGATGCCTTCAAATAGTTCCATGCTACCTGCTAAGATGCATTGGCATTTAGAAACTATACACACTACTTACAAAGAAAAGAACGAAGAATTTTTTATACGTAAGAAAGAACAACTATTAAAAAGTCAAAAATCTGTGAAGGATGAGACCCAAACTGTTTATGGAAACGCTACAGAGACATCGTATTTTGACAGATACCGCACTGCACAAGCGGGCGAAGTGCACACTATCGCTGAGAATTTAAAAGAAGGAAACATGAGTGGCAGACATAACACAACGTATGCTCCATGAAAAACCTGCTAAGCATCTTTCTTCAGTGCCGCTTTTGGACGACACTGCTTTGTGTCCAGTTAACCATATCGCAGGCTTTATCATACAAGAACTAGTCTGTCGACGTCAGCAATAGCATGAGTCAACTGGCTAGGTGGCTGATAATTATACGATATCGACGTAAACAAGACTTGCTTATGTACACATCGCTGCCAACTGATTAACAGTTTTTCTTAAATAAACCATCCCGGTTGGAGTAATTGTGTCAATATGTGTACGGGTGGAACCGAGAGGGAATGACTGATTATTCAATAGGACATCACTAATAAAAAGTAAAGCGCCAAACTGAAGTTCCAGCCATTAGGTTCTGCACACACAAGTACAAGTGATACAGAATGTGCCGCCAAATCCTAAACTGGTTCTTAATGGAGCAATAAAAATAATGAGTTAAGTTAAATCACGCCTTCTACAGTGGCAATTCTTTCTAGCACTGTGTGAAGATTTAGGGACAGACATAAAACACCGTTGCTCCCCACTGATGTTAGATGGTAACCTCAGGTTAAGAACTTAATAATATTGTTCGAACTAAGAGCTGACTTAAAGCTTTTATGAGTAACATTTCTTTTAAATTAAAAGACCGTTCGAGTTATGTGACTTGGTTGTTCAGTTGTTCAGATTGACTTTTTTTCGCAAATATATTTGGAAAAATTAATGAACTAAATCTATATTTACAGTGAACCCATAAAAAGGGTTTCAGTGCTAATAACAAAATAACCGCATTCAAAAAAATTACATTTTCGCATTGGGTATGTTGCCAAAAGAGAAATAGAAAGCATTTTAGAACTGAACGTGGACGTTGATGAGACGGCAGAATTACCGAATGAAATATGTGAAGTATTGGTCCAGAGACTCCATGAGACGCCCGTTTCTTTCGAGAGTTATTTTCCTAAAGAGCAGAATACGAAACTGAAAATGAACTCATGGGTTCACAATCCTTTTGTACCGAATTTTCAGAAGCCACAATATTCAAGCATGGAATTATTGTTCGAAACTATGTCACTCGAATTTGTTGCAGCGGTCCTGATGAATATCCACAGCTTGCCACAGAGACTGGCTTCTCTCCGCCCGTTCCTAACAACATAGTTGTGTGTAACGCTGTTCTCAGCATATGCCGCTACAAAGACAAAATAACGCAGTATACTGTATGCTCAACCTCACATACGTTTTCAGCTTTTTTTCTGTCAAGCCTGACATTAAAAAGTTGGTAAAAAATAAAAAAAACTCCATACCTCCCATTAAATGAAAACAATTTTAGAACAGATATTGTTGTAGATGTCAGTCGGATACAATGTACCTATTTGATTTTCATTAAATGATTATAACAGAAGAATGCACACAAAAACAGATTTTGCTTATTTTAGTGCACTACAAAAAAATTAGTATTTCAAACACAATGTCCACTAATCATTGATACTCGCCTGAAAAATAGCCGACAATGTCTCTGTAGCGAAAAAGATTGAGAACTGATGCTGTACGCTATACAGCTCGTATCAGGATCCATAAATGAATTCGTCCTGTGCAAGCAGTCTTTGAAACGACATCATAATGCTCTCAAAATGGCCACAGCCCACAGTAGAGGGTTGCGCGAACGAACAACGAAACTGTCGAACAGATCGACGATTTTAGCTGATCAAACGGTGGGATAGTTACGGCAGACAGCGTCTTTCAATGCGACCTACGGAAATTAGTCTTAACGCATCCGTCCGGGTGAATAAGGAAGCCAGTCCATGACTGTGGCAGTTATTTTATGAGAATTCAACGGAGTTCCTCCACTCCCTAAATATTCATATAGAACGCCGAATGCCTGTTCAGAGTCGTGTGCTCGGGCTACATCTTCTGTACACTACTCGTGCCTGATCGATCCTCCAGCTCCTGCCATAACGTTCACTAGTCACTGATCCTCGCTTGAAAAATGGCCGACAAAGTCTCTGCAGCATACCGCAACCCAAACAGCAACTTCGGAGGAATGAATATATTCACGAACCCATTTAGGTGAAAGTGTGCTTCATTTGTCAGCCAACATCACAGCCTTCGATGTCAGTTACTGTGGTAATCGCGCGGGATTAGCCGAGCGGTCTGGGGCGCTGCAGTCATGGACTGTGAGGCTGGTCCCGGCGGAGGTTCAAGTCCTCCCTCGGGCATGGGTGTGTGTGTTTGTCCTTAGGATAATTTAGGTTAAGTAGTGTGTAAGCTTAGGGACTGATGACCTTAACAGTTAAGTCCCATAAGATTTCACACACATTTGCACATTTTGAACTGTGGTAATCTAGTTCGTAAAATCAACCCTTTGTCGCATAGAAAGTGCAATATCGTCTGGTGCCATATTTTGAACGGAAACATGTCTTGATTCTTTGACATTGTTTACGCATATTGGAATGCTGTAGCCAGTCTCCCCAGTAATTTCTTGAACAGATTTCGTGGTATATTGTTGAATAAGACCAGAATTGCTGGCGACATTTTTATAGATACCTACACTTGTCATGGGGTCAACATTCTTCACTATATCATCAACGACACTGGCTGTCCGAACTTGGGGAAGAACTTGCGAATGGTTTTCGCATCGGAAACATTAAAGACTGTTAGAAAAATGGTTCAAATGGCTCTGAGCACTATGGGACTTAACTACTGTGGTCATCAGTCCCCTAGAACTTAGAACTACTTAAACCTAACTAACCTAAGGACATCACACACATCCATGCCTGAGGCAGGATTCGAACCTGCGACCGTAGCAGTCACGCGGGACTGTTAGAAAAACACATTGACGGCTGCTGTGGCCGAGTGGTTCTAGGCGCTTTAGTCTGGAACCGCGCGACTGCTACGGTCGCAGGCTCGAAACCTGCCTCGGGCGTGGATGTGTGTGATGTCCTTAGGTTAGTTCGGTTGAAGTAGTTCTAAGTTCTAGGGGACTGATTACTTCAGATATTAAGTCCCATAGTGCTCGGAGCTATTCGAACCATTTTTTGAAAAACACATTTTTCTGCCGCAAAACTATGCTCTAAACTATGAAATTCCATAACGAGAAACACACCCTCTTTAATGGAATACATTATTTAAATGTCCTTCTTCGTTAAGGTCAACTTCCTTTCATATCTCAATGTTGAAACTGATCGCTATAGGATTCGGGAAACTGTTTATAGACACCTCATATTGCGCTTAGAGCGGCATCTGTTAGCAGCTTCTGTAACTACTACTTCGAAACCTGTATCAAATTCTCAGAGGTTTCACAGTAAATGTGTCGTTTGTTATTTTCTTCTTTCGACCTTTGTTTTCATCTATTTATTTTTAAAATCAGGCATTCCTTTATTGGACATCCTGGATCATTTACGTGGAGTAGAAAAGCTGTTGCTCAGAAGAATTTTGGAAAACTTTTAGTAAGCTATTCATATACACAGGTGCAAAGATTCGTCAGCACCCCACTTTCAAGCCGCGCGGTTTGAGGCGTCATGTCACGGACTGCGCGGCCCCTCCCGACGGAGGTTCGAGTCCTCCCTCGGGCATGGGTATGCGTCTTGTTGCTAGCGTAAGTTAGTTTAAGTAGAGTGAAAGTCTAGGGACCGATGACCTAAGCAGTTTGGTCCCTTAGGAATTCACACACTTTTTTTTTTTTACCCACTGTCAATCAAACAGTCCGTTTGATTTGCGTGTGTCTTTCGTCACTGACTCGCTGAATATTGATTAAAATGCTACGTTACTAAAATATTAAGTAGAAGCGTGTTGCAGCACAGAGTTTTGAAGCTTCCGTGAAGTTGCTACAGCTACGTGCTAATACGTGCAACTTGACCGGTGGTAATCTACATTAAATCGCTGTGGTTTGTCAAGGAAGACACTGACAGGCAAGTGGGAGGATGCATCTTACTATATAATATCGCTTTTGGAAGGCAGAGGTAAGTAGGTCGATCGGAAAAAGTAAATTAGTGAATCACAAAAAATGAAGCAAACAGTTTATCAAATCTAATATTGAGCCGCCTCACCGTCTATAGCCATGGGACTTAAAAGATGATTATAACTGCTGTAAGTGGGGCCTGAGTGACATAGAATGAAATAAAATGTGCAATTACCAGCGGCATAATGAAAAGATGCAACAAGAATAAGGTTTTTAATAGGAAACTTGAAAAATATAAATAACTGTCGGTCAGTGATCGCGAAAGCACAATGAAATCCCGTATTTTCGTGATGACTGGGTGTTGTGTGCTGTCCTTAGGTTAGTTAGGTTTAAGTAGTTCAAAGTTCTAGGGCACTGATGACCATAGCTGTTAAGTCCCATAGTGCTCAGAGCCATTTGAACCAATCCCGTATTTTGCTTCTGATGTGTTTGTCAACATTCTCCATCTCTGAAAATAGCAACTGCCCGAGACCGTTCTGTATTAATACTACTTCTGTTCTGGTTGGATTGATTTCAGTTTACAGCCGTCCAGCCGGGAGAGGAGGCCAATGTTGGTTGAGGCTCTACTTGTCTGGTCGTCGTCGATCTCCTATGGAAGAGAAAGTCCTGTCTGGAAGGACTAAGAAGCTGTGAGCTGCACTGCCCACTGCCGAATGAACACCGATGGGGAGCTGCGGCCGCCACCATCCGGCAGGCCTTCTCGATTATTGACTAACAACAGCCGACAAGTACGAGAATTATCGCGCAGTCATCTTAGTAGCTCATGCATCCAAATTGTTCGGAAGAATAATGTACACAAGAATGGAAAATAAAACTGATGATGTGATAGATGATGATCAGTTTGGATTTAGGAAAGGTAAAGGCTCCACAGAGGCAGTTTTGATGTTGATAATGGGAGCAGGACTGAAGAAAAATGATGACACGTTCATAGGATATGTAGACCTTGAAGAACCGTGCGTCAATGTCCAATGGTGCAAGATGTTCGAAACGATGAGAAAAACGGAGGTAAGCTATAGGGGAAGACAGGTAACATGGAAAACGTACAAATGCCAAGAGGGAACAGTAACACTGTATGATCAAGAAGGAAATGATCGGATAAAAAAGGGTGTCAGACTGTTCGCTCTATACGTCGAAAAAGCAATGACGGAAACAAATGAAAGGTTTAGGAGTGGAATTAAAATTAAAGGTGAAAGGATATCAATAGTAAAATTCGCTGATGACATTGCTATCCTCAGTGAAATTGAAAAAGAATTACAAGATCTGTTAAATGGAATGAACAATCTACCGAATGAAGAATACGGGTTGAGAATACACCGAAGAAAGACAAAACGTATGAGAAGTAGCAGAAATGAGAAGAGCGAGAAACTTTAACATCGAATTTAATAAAGTTAACGAATCCTGCTACCTAGACAGAAAGATAACGCATGACTTACGGAGAAAGGAAGACATAAAAAAGCAGGCTAGCACAGGCAACAATGTCATTCCTGTCCAAGAGAAGTCTACTAGTATCAAACATAGCCCTTAATTTGAGGAAGAAATTTCTGAGAATGTATGTTTGAAGCAGAGCGTTCTACGGTAGTGAAACATGGAGTGTGGTAAAATCGGAATAGAAGAAAATCAAAGCGTTTGAGACGTGGTGCTGCAGAAGAATGTTGAAAATTGGGTAGACAGATTGAAACCAGGTAGTCACGGGAAGGCAGGATTCGGTTACGATTGTAGACGGGGCCGTAATCAGTTACTACTGTTTGCCTTTTACAGTTACACAAAATTTATTTTAAACCAGTAATTCCAGACTCAGCAATAAATAAAAAATACCACAATTCATTAATGAAGGAATAAACAACAGTGTAAATAATAGTGTTTTCAGTGAGTTACAATTTATCAAATCACCATTAAATACAGATACAACCGATAACGTTTTAAAAGGAAGCCACTGTGATCTGGGCAGAAGGCCTTGCACGCCCGGAAAGGCAATAAATTAAGAATTGCTTAAAACTCGCTACAGCTTACAAATTACAGGAATTGAAATATTAAAGGCAAGTCACTACAATCACAGCAGAAGGCATCTGACGCCAGGAATGGCACTAAAAAAGGTTTTAAGGCTTATTGCTAAAATAAAAATACCAAATTAGAATTTTAAAGCAAATGACCACAATCGTGGCTGAAGGCCAGAAACGGCAATAATATAAAAAAATTTCAAATCAATTGTAAAACAGCAATTACAATAGCAAAAGTTAATTAAAAAAAAGCAACTGATCCAGACGGTGCTCCAGGAATCGACCACTGAGAAAGTCCGGCAACAAACACTTTCGCGGGTAATTAGATAGACAGCCAAGAGTTGCATTCACTTCACAAGATGGTAACTCTGACTAGTGATATCCTAACGAATGACTAATGATAATATTTCTGAAGCTACCTGACGTCCGGTGAACCAAGAACCAAATGCAACGATGGAAAAACAAGGCAAATCTGGAATCGGTGGTCTGCCCTACGTCCCCAGAATACTGTGTTTAGAGCACCCGAAACGAGAAAGGAACCACTACCAGCAGAGTAGAAGAATCACCCCTGTTCTTCGCCTCGGCGACACTACGAGCAGCAAGACGAACCCAAGTCACTGGAGAATCGCGAGATATCGCAATGGTGGAGGTTTCTCTACTTGGATTGAAATGCACTCCCCTTAAAGCTTGCTGGATCCGGTTTACGACGAGGTCGTGCACCCACGTGACCACAGCCCTTCCATCCGGCAGTCCATGTGTGCCGCCAGCAGTCCCAGCGTGTTCTCGCACTGAGCTGACCTGAGTCCCCAACCGAACTGGCCCACTCACACCACCCGGAAAAACAGCGACGTCGCCCCAAAGACAGGGCAACAGTTATCGATAATCGCCGCTGCTGCCACTAGTGGACAGGCAACACTTGCGAAACCGAGTGGCGCCAGTCAACACGAGAAGAAGACAAACAACCACAACCATGCCAACTAAACGATACCGTCTGGCCTCCAACAGAGGGCGGAAACCTACAAACAGCAACAACACGAGCGGCAGCACAACTCACTCATAAGGTAAGGGCTGAGGAGGTTCTCCAGAGAATCGGCGAGGAAAGGAATATATGGGAAAACACTGATGAGAAGAAGGAACAGGATGATAGGACGTCTGTTAAGACATTAGAAAATAACTTCCATGGTACTAGAGGGAGTTGTAGACGGTAAAAACTGTAGAGGAAGACAGAGATTTGCATACAAGCAGAAAATATTTGATGACTTAGGTTGCAAGTGCTACTCAGATGAAGAGGCAGGACAGACAGGAGAGAAATGCATGACAGGCCGCACCAAACCAGTTAGGAGGCTGATGAGTCAAAGAAACTAGCAGGATCTGGGAGCAGATCGCTGTAGTAGTGGTGAAAGGGGGGGGGGGGGGGGCCGCTGCTTCCACCCACGTCCGTTCCTGTGGCAAGCTTCGATGATAACGAAGTCTCTACTATCGGGACGTCACAGAAATTCTGTGCACCACTTCATGCACTCCGAGCAGAACGGGTGCACACCCTTCCCGCGTGCAATCTACGATGGTGTCATGGGATCCGTGGTTACCATCTCCCTGAAGCTGTGTGCGGACGCAGCTGAGCGATAGCCCTCGCTGTAGCTGACAAAATGTGCTGCCCGACTGCAAGCCGCTTGATGACCGGCGCATTCCGCGGCAGAACATCACAGCCAACGCTGGCTGCCTGAATGTCGATGTATTTTGTTGACAATAAATTTTTGCCGTTTTAATAACGGCTTTATGCAACCCGCGGTCCAGGGATAGCGTCTTTGACTAGAAATGAAACTACGCCCTGTGTGCAGAATTGAAACCTAGCCATTGATTAAATCTATGTAAAGAAAAATATAAATGTTCGTTTGTTCAAAATCGTGTATCTCCAAAAGCACTTGACCGACTGCTTTGAAATTTTGAAACAACGTTGAATTATAATACGGGCGTGTATTTAGGTACTTAGGTACCTTCTTAGAATAGTGATACGTTATTAGCACACAGGAAAGTTGTATTTATGACTTATTGGTTTATGATTAGAATACTGCTAAGGAATATGCATTTTCAATAACAATAAACAAGGCTCAAGGTCACAGAGACGCCGGAAGAGCAAATGGACAGAGGAGTGGAAGGAAATGGACATTGAAGATGGAAGGAGGAGATGGACAGAGAGAGGGAATAAGAAGACATGGAGACGAAGGTGGAGGAGAAGAGAGGAGGGATGGACACAGACAGAGGTAGAGAGAATGTGCAGGAGAAGATGGGGAGAGAGGGCGGAGGAGAAGATGGACATAGAGAGGGAGATGAGTTGACGGACAGAGGGAGTGGAATGGAGGACGAGATGGACAGAGAGAGGAGGGAGGGGACAGAAGCAGGGGAGAGAAACAGATTACGACGTGTATACAATTCCCATACGTTTTCTGTTTTCTTTCTTTTCCATTTAAGCACAGAGCCACAGAAAAGAGTGGCCAGGTTGAATTCCGCAAATACACCAAAACTGACGACAAAACGCAGAAAAATCACGAATACTATGTAATAAACTAATATGATCTGCGAATGTTGAAGTAATTTCTGTTCCTTTTGGAAAACGACCGCACACACTTTCCTTTTGTTTCTTGGTAATGTAAGAAGTCACTGTGTGACGATGCACGAAAACGTTTAACTTCCATATTAGACTAATTAGAATCAACTCCTATATTCATGTAGTGATATTTGTCAACGATTTATGCAAATTTTATAGGAGAACATTGGCGCAGAGGTCGACGCCATTGTTCTAAATAATAACGGGCCATAGTCATAATAAATGTCTTAATGTTTGCTAATTTTGACAAAAAATAAATGTAAATAAAGGAGATTTCTCTTGATTAGCTGTTCTTCTTTCGAAACAGTAAAAGTAATCAGTTTTTCCAATATTCAATCGTATTTGTATAACGTGATTTCAAAAGGTTTTTTGATCCCTGCTTAATGGAAGCAGTGAGACTCTCAAAGGTAATTAATAATGCAGCTGCATATCTGGAATACTGTATACTGGTGGTGTCTTTTAACATTAAAACAGCGTGTCGGGGAAACTAACTGTGAGAAGTACCATAACTGAGTCAATGATGTAAATAATTTTCCAGCTGTGAAGCAGGCAGAATAATATTAGATCCAACTTGTCATAACATATAAAAACCAAAATACATAACATACGAAGAACCACCACAAGGTATAGCTAGTGTTCAATAGAAAGGACATGTGGCTTGTAATTGAAAAAGTGAAGTGTTCATCTCTCCATAGGCAAAAAGAGTCCGGATTAGTCCCCCAGCTTGGACCTCCGGGGGCTGGGGGGGGGGGGGGGGGCTGCCAATGGGGATGTGACCACGAGGAAAAGAAGTTATAAACAATAAATAAGTAATATTCTACGAGTTGGAGCATGCAATGTCAGAAGTTTGAACGTGGTAAGGAATCTAGAAAACCTGGCAAAGAAATTCAGTTACTCAGTCTGAACAATGTTAGAGTCAGTGAAGTGGAACAGAAAGAAGAAAAGGATCCCTGGTCTCATGAATATAGGGTCATATTAACCACGGCTGAAAACAGTAAGACTTGTGTAGGATTCGTTATGAGTTGCCGGCCGGCGTGATCGAACGGTTCTAGGCGCTTCAGCCTGGAAACGCGCGACTGCTACGGTCGCAGGTTCGAATCCTGCCTCGGGCATGGATGTGTGCGATGTCCTAAGGTTAGCTAAGTTTAAGTAGTTCTAAGTTCTAGGGGACTGATGACCTCAGATGTTAAGTCCCATAGTGCTCAGAGCCATTTGAACCATATTTTCGTTATGAGTATTAATTACTGCGAGCAGTTCAGAGACAGGGTATTTCTCCTGAGAAATGATACCAAACGAATACCGACAACAATATTTCAGTAATACATGCCGACCTCGAAAGCTGATGATGAAGAGGTAAGGAAAGTATTTGACGATATTCAAAGGGTAATTCAATATGTGAAAGGAAATGAAAATCTAATAACCATAGCAGATTGGAGGAAATAGAAGAAAGAGTTACTGGAGAATATGGGCATGGTAGCAGAAATAGGAGACGAGAAAGCACAATTGAGTTCTACAATAAATTAAAAATAGTAATAGCATATACACTGTTCACGCTTAAGAGTATTGTACGGAACTACCAGTATGGAAAGAAGTGGGACAGTAAAGAACTGACGAATGATGAAACATTTTTGAAGTTCGCTAAAATGACGATATTCCGATAAGGAATAACACAGTAGGCATTTCGGGTGAAGAGGAGTGGACATTTCCAGAAAAAGGTAATCATAGAAAGACAAAGATAAGTAGAAGGAAGGTAACTCCGAAGAAACCCTGGGTATTAGGTGAAACAGTTCAATAGATCGACGAAAGAAGGAAATATAAAAACGTTAACGGAAAGACAAGAAAATAGTAACACAGGATATTCGGAAATTCCCGTTACAAACTTCTAGGATTTGTAGGGGGACGTTAGTACACAATATTTTGAATAGGAACCTATGTTCGGGAGCGTACTTTTCGCGTCCTACAGTCGTCTGAAAACATGTCTGCTAAGTAGGTATGCAACCAAGTCGTCATGTTGGGGGAGGGGGGGGGGGGGCGTTTACGTCGGATCGGCTAATGGCATTTGATGGGCAGCCTAGTTCTCTGACCTAGTTCGAACAGCATTCACGCATCTGTGAGAGTTAAAGCAACGTACTTGAGTACACGTTTGCAGAATACACGGACATGGTCCTTCTTTATGGAGAAGCTTACTGTAATGGAAGAGCTGCTCGTCGTCTTTATCAAGATCGTTATCCACAACGTCCGACTCTATCGCATACCCTTTTCGCCAACTTCATCGTCAGCGTCAACATTGAAGAGATATCACGTGACCGTCTGACGTAGTGCACGTCATCCTGTCATATGAAGACATAACATTTCAGGTCATGACGCAGAGCCATGGTCTGTTATGAACTGCAACGTTATAATAATTAAGGAGGACGAGCTTCCAATCTAGAGTGGCCAACTTTGAATGGGATGGGTGTGGTATTGTTGCACTGCAAGATCAGCGAGCCGAAGTGGAACCTCCACCTGGTTGTCCACGTCTTCCTTGCAAGTGTGACGAGCTGCAACATCCACACCACATGCTGCATTTCCGCATGCTGGATAAACTTTGCACATCACAAGATCATTTTAAAGCTAATAATCAAGCCATGTCGGCAACCGCACGGATATTCGTGCACGTTAAAACGCTGCTTCCAGGACGGGGAGGTGCTCCGGCTGCGGATCGAATCCGCCAGGCGGATTAACGACGAGGGTCGGTTTTTAGGCCCTCTGGATGTGATTTTTAGGCTGTTCTCTACATCTCACTAGCTGAATACCGAACCACTACTCAAGTTCCACCTCAATTACGCGATTAGCAAATATTTAGAAAAACTTTCCCCGCACTGTCAAAGGAATAACGCTACATTTAGACAGTTGAAATAGGGGGCGAGGTAATGGGGTGGTGACCGGAAGGGCATCTTATGACCCATTAAATAAACCACGTCAAATCCGTCTATAACCATGCTGATCTTGCTCCGGTGTGAGACCGGGGCACAAGATAAATGAAGAAGAACCAGGTCATATTGGCAGCAATTCTTTGGGAACAATCACGATGCGCATAAAATAAGCAATGTAACACATCTTTTATGAAAGCAGATTGGTTGTATTCGGAATTCTTATACACCATATTATTCCCCACTATTTTAAGCATAAAAATCTATTTTTCAACATAATGTCCTTTCCATGGGATGGCCTTACGCCACCTTACTGGAATGGCCTGTATGCTTGCATGGTATCACTCTACAGGGCAATTTCGGAGACATCTTGCTACATCAACAACGTTCCCATCTTCCACATACTGCTTCCAGCAGAGTGCATCCTTCATCAGGCCAACTAAATGGAAGTCGGAAGGTGCGAGATTCGAGCTGTAGGGCGGATGAGGAAGAACAGTCCAACGAAGTTTGAGAGTTCACCTCGTGTGAGCAGAATTGTGTGAGTCCTTACGTTGTCATGGAGAAGGAGAAGTACATTTGCATTTTTGTGGTGATGGACACGCTGAAGCCGTTTCTTCATTTTCCTGAGGACAGAACTGTGCACTTCAGAGTTGATCATTGCACTATGAGGGAGGACACCTAATAGAATAACCCCTCCTAGAACATCATCGATGGGTGAGGGTGTGGCTTTCAATTTTTCCTTAGGAGGACAGGAAGTGTGGTGCCACTCCATGGATGGCCGTTTTGTTTCCAGTTGGAAGAGATGAACCCACACTTTCATCACC
Source organism: Schistocerca americana (assembly GCF_021461395.2). Lineage (NCBI taxonomy): Eukaryota > Metazoa > Arthropoda > Insecta > Orthoptera > Acrididae > Schistocerca > Schistocerca americana. The sequence continues at coordinate 208,600,761 of NC_060124.1, read as the reverse complement.
TGCGACGATGTACGACAAAACTTGTCACTAGCGGCGCCGTAATGCACAAGTTTCTTTTATGATTTTCTGTTATGCACGCATTTGACTACTCCAACTGGTGGAGGAGTGTGTCAGCATTACCAACAGAGACGACCAGTTGAGCAGTGAGTTGTTTCATTACGATCCGTCGATCACCTCGAATGAGAGCGTCCGCACGTTCCAGCATTTCTGGAAACACAGTTCTGTATAGCAAACTGACACGCAAGAGATCAGACGGTTTGCAGTACCTTGTTGCGATGATAACAGATGCCTCGCCCTATGAGTCACTGTGATATTCTCCATTGCCACATGTCGGTAGACATTCTGCAAGTGGCCAAGAATATCTGTGTTGCTCTGGTTTTCTTTCAAAAGACACTCAATGACAGCTCCCCACTTAGAGCACACCTCATTTACAGACACCATTCTGAAGGTTAAGTACAGAACCACCCCCTATCGGAGCTTCATGAAACTATTGAGCCGTGCGGGGTTCGTTTTCCTGCCATCATTATTTTACACCCTGTTTTTAACGTACTCCCACCTTACTACGTTAATTTAAATTACTACTGTCACTGAGTTGCTGCTTTGCCTGACCGTGAGCGGCTTTAACAGTGCGCATCGATATATCCCCTCTCGTAGTATCTTTGCTCGACTGCTATTACTTTCGCCGGCCAGTGTGGCCGAGCGGTTCTAGTCCCATAGTGCTCAGAGCCATTTGAACCATTGTTTTGCTATTACTTCCCGGTCGTTTTCGGTCGTAAGTGAGTTCGGGTCGCGAGTTCGGGCTGCCAGGCAGTTGGAACGCGTCTGGAGTGTAGTCCGGACATGCCAGTCGGGGAGTTGCAATGCGGCACTAGTGTAGTCGGGTTGAGCAGCAGTGAGGTCTCCGTCGAAATGGCTCGCCCGACCACTGCCGCCACGCATCACTTGAGCCGGGCCACGGTCTTGGTGGATCGTCGGTCGGTCGTCCTACTGGACGACGCGTCTTGATTCGACGATCGTTCATGAGTCGGCTGTGTGTGTGTGCATCGACCCCCGATATGTCTTCGTACGTGCTTAGTCACTGTTGGGTATCGTTCAGGTCTTTTTGCGAGTGTTTTTCAGGTTGTGTGTGTGTAATTGATGTTATCTGAGCTGACGACTATTTTAGAAGTTGTCGGCATTCTGAGAGGAGGCGGTCGGTTGCTGCGGACCAGGGAAGTTATCTCCGCGCGCTGCAGGCGGCTGGGTCCACTGGCGGTCCCTGCACAGTGTCGGACCGTGTGTGGAGCTGTACGATCGCTACGAGCTTCGTGGTTCACCGACCCAGGACGTCAAAGTTGAGTAGTGGTTTCAACCACCCAATCCACGCCCGTTCATATTGTGTGGTTCGTTTCGGTGGGTGGCTGTTGGGAAGGTTTTCCTGTGAGCAACACCGAGTGTTTCTATTGCTGAAATTTAGCCGGCATGCGGTGCAATTAATTATATTGGTTGACTAAAATCAAGTGCACCAGCGGAGTTTTCTGCCGTGTGGCCGTTAGTCTTCCGGTTATCTGCCCTGGCCACTAACGTAATATCAGGCAGCGTCCTTTCCTCACCTGTTGTCGCTGTCCAACATGGTGTGTAGTTTTGACAGCTTAATACCCATTTCATTGTGGATAATCACGTTCGCGACTTTTGGTGTTTGAGTTCTCAGGTATCGATTGGTGGCAAGCACGTCGTTTTGTCGGTCGGCCCGTGGCTGTCCCCTGGTTGGGTTGCAACGGATCAAGTGTAGTTGGTCTCGCCACCTGTCTCACCTAAGTGAACGAGGGCAGACCGACCTCCCTGGTGGCTTCTGAGTGCCGTTTCCTTTATTGTCCTTCTCACCGGTGTTTAATTGTCTGTTTGTAAGTGTTGTGTACATAGTTCCGCGAAGTCAGCGCGTACAAAACTTTCCCACTAGAGCGAGCCCTGCTAAACACAACAGCGCAGGCGCAGCGCTCGTCCGTCTCCGCACTACGAGATGGCGCTGTCTTAGAGACGGACCAAATTCTGCTTCCGCCGATCCGCGTATTAATATGTAACGCAGCCAATGAGATTGCTGCTAACGTAGAACCTTTTCTCCTCACGGATCACACTCGCGCAATGATACCTGAACGCTCGAGGTATTATAACGTGTGTACAGACCTCCGATTAGTCAGTCTGCATTAGTCTGTAGTCAAGCTTCAGTCTGCACCTAATAAGATTATCATATTCCTGTACATAGCCATGAAGAGAAATGTATAGACACTTTGTGAAGTATCAGAGATATGTGAGAATAAGATTAACGTGCCAAGACCAAAGCAACTTCAGATTGTCAATTGTAAACAGCATCTAGAATCAAGTTAAGTAAGGTTTATGATTTTTATTATTTTAGTAAATGTGTGTGAAAATTAATCAAGTTCTGTTTAATGTTGGTCACTGTCAATCTGCTACTCTAAGCGTGCAAGTGGCATTTCTATCGTCTGACCTAACGGCAGAAGATAAACACGCCACGATAAGACCACGAGACATATTGCTGACACTCGTCTACTTCGTTAGAGCGACAAGTCAAATAATCTGATGGTGTGTGTGTACCGAAGGTCTTACAGTACGCACACCACACATGCGTTGTCAACTTTTTTTCCGTCAAGCCTGACATTAAAAAGTTGGTAAAAAATAAGAAACAACTCCATACCTCCCATTACATGTAAATAATTTAATCATTTTAGAACGGATATTGTTGTAGAAGTCAGTCGGATATAATGTACCAATTTTCGTATGATTTTCATTAAATGATTACAACAGAAGAATGAACACAAAAACAGATTTTGTTTATTTTAGTGCACTATAAAAAAATTTGAATACAAACACAATGTCCACTCGTCATTGATCCTTGCTTCAAAAATAGCCGACAATGTCTCTGTCACGAAAACGATTGAGAACTGATGCTGCAGGATCCACAAATAAATTCGTCCTGTGCAAGCAGTCTTTGAAACGACATCACAATGCTCTCAAAATGGTCACAGCCCACAGTAGAGGGATAAAGCGAATGAACAATGAAACTGTCGAACAGATCAACGATTTAAGCTCATCCAACGGCGGGACAGTAATCTATCATAGCCAGTGATTTAAAAAATGGTTGTCTTTCCTGGATTTTATGTATTTTTGAATTTTGGAGAATCAATTGTGGGCCATCAGCCACTTAAATCCTTATTCTAGTAAAAATTTCGGTCTTCTGCCTTTGAAATGTTATGATAATTTATTTCAAAATCTTGGAAATTTTATTGTGGGCGTTCAGCCGTTTGTATTGCCTCTTGTTTATGTTTGTTAATTCACCCTTGCCGTGAGGCTCTCAGCCTCGCTGTGTATATATGTATGTTCATTATTTTATTTGCAGCTTTAACTGCATGTTGTTACCACTTGAGATTTATGTTGTTGCTTTAAGATTCCTTGTTTGGACGCCTTCAGCCGTGAAGTAATTGCCTTTTGAAACTCATAGTTCTAAAGGTTCGCTATGTGCCGTTTTGATTTAAAGGTGTTATTAAATTACAATAAATTACAATTTTATGTGAACCTGACCGACACTTTGTTTGGACCTTTCCACAACCCTAATCACCTGTTGTGCCCAGCGGGTTTAGCGGGCGTTTCAACTATAAGGCCTGAAGTGGAAACATGCCAGGCCGTCCCTCAACCGAAACAGGTCTAGAAAATATTTGTTTCTTTACTTATTTAGCGCCCCTCGCACCTTTATGGACACGGAAGAATGAAGCAAATAAAAAACTGTGTAACGTAGACTGAGAAGTTATCTGTGCGTAGATTACGAAATAACAGCGAGCATTTTGACGCTGTTACACACTCTCTTGCTACTGGAATAAGCTCTTGCCATTGCTGGCTCGACAGTTGTGGCATGGTTTATTTAGGCGACATATGTAAGCAGGCTGTTTAGGGTCTTTTATTGGTAACGCCACCGCCACGTAGCACTCTGTATGAAAATAACTGGCTGTGCTGTGTGCAGTCTGTGGCTGGGTGGCATTGTTGGAATTTGCTATTGTAGTGTTGGGCAGTTGGCTGTGGAAATCCACTACTTCCGTGTGCATTTTATTTTACTGCTAGACTCTGAGAAAAACACTGCAACTTTACTATGATGAACGATCAGGACTGTCTTTATGGACAGTGAGAAAACTTTAGCTTTTGACCAACATTGTATCAATAAGTGTGTGCATTCGATTTCTTTGTTATTGTAATTGCGAGAAAAATTTTAACAAATATGTATTGGCCAGTGCCCAAAACAATTTGTAAAATTTTGTGTGGAGAGCATGGGTGCTATGTAAGTAGGCTGTTTCGGTTCTTATATTGGTAACGCCAACGCCACGTAGGGCTCTTTATGAAAATCACTGACTGTGCTGCGTGCAGTCTGTGGCTGGGTGGCATTGTTGGAATTTGCTATTGTAGAATTGGGCAGTTGGCTGTTAACAGCGCATAGCGTTGCGCAGTTGGAGGTGAGCCGCCAGCAGTGGTGGATGTGGGGAGTGAGATGGCGGAGTTTTGGACAGAGACAGTAAATTTGTAATATTGGATATCATGGACTGATATATACAGGGTGTTACAAAAAGGTACGGCCAAACTTTCAGGAAACATACCTCACACACAAAGAAAGAAAATATGTTATGTGGACATGTGTCCGGAAACGCTTACTTTCCATCTTAGAGCTCATTTCATTACTTCTGTTCAAATCACATTAATCATGGAATGGAAACACACAGCAACAGAACGTACCAGCGTGACTTCAAACACTTTGTTACAGGAAATGTTCAAAATGTCCTCCGTTAGCGAGGATACATGCATCCACCCTCCGTCGCATGGAATCCCCGATGCGCTGATGCAGCCCTGGAGAATGGCGTATTGTATCACAGCCGTCCACAATACGAGCACAAAGAGTCTCTACATTTGATACCGGGGTTGCGCAGACAAGAGCTTTCAAATGCCCCTATAAACGAAAGTCAAGAGGGTTGAGGTCAGGAGAGCGTGGAGGCCATGGAATTGGTCCGCCTCTACTAATCCATCGGTCACCGAATCTGTTGTTGAGAAGCGTACGAGCACTTCGACTGAAATGTGCAGGAGCTCCATCGTGCATGAACCACATGTTGTGTCGTACTTGTAATGGCACATGTTCCAGCAGCACAGGTAGAGTATCCCGTATGAAATCATGGCGGTGAATCGAGGAAGCACAGTACATACTGACGAAACTAAAATGAGCTCTAACATAGAAATTAAGCGTTTCCGGACACATGTCCACATAACATCTTTTCTTTATATGTGTGTGAGGAATGTTTTCTGAAAGTTTGGCCCTACGTTTTTGTAACACCTTGTATATATATATTATGACTTTTGAACACTATTAAGGTAAATACATTGTTTGTTCTCTATCAAAATCTTTCTTTTGCTAACTATGCCTGTCAGTAGTTAGTGCCTTCAGTAGTTTGAATCTTTTATTTACCTGGCAGTAGTGGCGCTTGCTGCATTGCAGTAGTTCGAGCTATGAAGATTTTTGTGAGGTAAGTGATTTGTGAAACGTATAGGTTAATTTAGTCAGGGCCATTCTCTTGTAGGGATTATTGAAAGTCAGATTGCGTTGCGTTAAAAAATATTGTGTGTCAGTTTAAGCACAGTCATGTATAATTTTTCTAAGGGGACGTTTGAGCTGTTACACAGTGTCTGGCTACTAGAGTAAACTCTTGCCATTGCTGGCTCGACAGTTGTGGCACGGTTTATTTAGGCGACAGCACTACTGGTGGAGACTGCGGCAGAGCTACGGCAGGCGGGGCGTACTTGAGTTTGCGGAAGTGCAGGTTGAAGGCGAGGAAGGCGACGGCGAGCGAGATGCCGACGACGGCGAGGCAGGCGACGCTGAGGAAGGCGGCCGGCTCGATGGTGACGACGCGCAGCCGGAACTCGCGCCGCGCCACCGGCACCTGGCCGCCCTGCCACGCCAGCGCGCCGCACCCGGGGCAGCCGAAGTCGAGCGCGCCCGTCGCGGGGTCGAACAGCGCCACCGTCACCACCTCGCCACCTGCCGCAGGAGAGCGCCTCGGAACACTCGCTGCCAGTGCCAGCCCAGAGGCCGTGCGGCGTAACACGTAATACAGGGTGAACAAGTGTTGTCACTCCTGAACGAGATTCACTCTGCAGAGGAGTGTGCGCTGATGTGAAACTTCCTGGCAGATTAAAACTGTTTGCCTTTCGCGGGCAAGTGCTCCATCGACTGAGCTACCCAAGCACGACTCACGCCCCGTCCTCACAGCTTTACTTCTGCCACTACCTCGTCTCCTACCTTCCAGACTCTACTTGTTTTAATCTGCCAGGAAGTTTCACATCAGCGCACACTCCGCTGCAGAGTGAAAATTTCATTCTGGAAACATCCCCTGGGCCGTGGCTAAGCCATGTCTCAGCAATATCCTTTCTTTCAGGAAGGCAAAGGTCCCGAGTTCGAGTCTCGGTCCGGCACACAGTTTTAATCTGCCAGAAAGTTTGCAAGTGTTGTCACTGCTCAGGGATGATGGACATGGGATAAACGTATCGATTTGAGATGAGGGATCATGAGCCGGAAACGACCAGGTCCTAAGTTACAAGTGAAAATCATTTTGGTACTTGTAGTATGTATTGCGGGCAACCGTCAGGGAGACCGTACGGGTGAAAATAACGCAGAAATGTCTAGTACACCTGCGCTCTAAACTGCATACCTTAATAGCTTTAGGCTGTTGTTCATCTGCGACACTGTGAAACACATTTCTTCTACTGTAAGCCCTTTGTGAGCCGGGCGTGGCTTGTGTTCGTGCCACCTCTTAATTAACACTTTGTTTTTAGCGTACTGCCGCCTCGTTTTATTAATTTTCTATTACTGGTGTCACTGAGTTGCTGCCTTGCCGGCACGTGAGCGGCAGCAGCAGCGCTTATTGATATTGAATAATCCATTACTAGTGTAGCGCTTGACACAGTCACATCGATCAAATATTTGGGCGTAACATTGCAGAGAGATATGAAGTGGGACAAGCATGTAATGGCAGTTGTGGGGAAGGAGATTCTGGATAGTCATAACTAATACATGTTGAAGTTAGCATTGATCAATAGCCTCAAGACTAATCAGGGAGTCCCTGGCAATTAAGAACACCTCACTGACGCTAGAATTAAAGTGACTGAGAGGTCACTAATTCTGCAGTGAATACACTGCATCCGTTCGGCAGGGACCATAGTTCACTGCACCTTGCATGTGTGTTGACAACATTGGTTCATCTGTTGACCATGGAGTCATTGGTGTAAACCATTTCCAAATCCAGTAAAGCATCAAGGATAGCCACGAACAGGCATTGGTAGAAGTTTGGGAAGATGTGGTTCATCTGTGAAGGAGACCGCTTACAAAACACTAATACGACCTATTCTTGAGTACTGCTCGAGCGTTTGGTATCCCTATCAGGTCAGATTGAGGGAAGACATAGAAGAAATTCAGAGGCGGGCTGCTAGATTTGTTACTGGTAGGTTTGATCATCACGCGAGTGTTACGGAAATGCTTCAGGAACTCGGGTGGGAGTCTCTGGAGGAATGGAGGCGCTCTTTTCGTGAATCGTTACTGAGCAAATTTAGAGAACCAGCATTTGAGGCTGACTGCAGTACAGTTTTACTGCCGCCAACTTACATTTCGCGGAAACAGCACAAATATAAGATAAGACAGATTAGGGCTCGTACAGAGGCATATAGGCAGTCATTTCCCTCGTCCTGTTTGGGAGTGGAACAGGGAGAGAAGATGCTAGTTGCGGTACGAGGTACCCTCCGCCACGCACCGTATCGTGGATTGCGGAGTATGTATGTAGATGTAGGCCCCGCCGTATTATCTTTGCTGGAGTTCTATTACTTCCTGGTCGTCGTGTGTCGTCCAACGAGTTGGAACGCACCAGCAGTCCATTTCGGACCGGGCAATGAAGTTAGTCGGAACGCGCCACCAGTGGAGTTCGAACCTGGCAGTCGGACAGTTCGGACTCGGCAGAAGTTCGGTCGGGTTGGAGCGGCAGTGAGGTTCGGATATCCATGACTCGCCCGACCGTTGCCGGCAAACACGGCTCTGGACGGTCTTGATTGACCGTCGGTTGGTTGTCTTACTGGACGACGTGTATTTGCTCGCCGATCGCTTACGGGTTGGCAGTGTGTGTCTCAACTCGTGGTTCGTCCTGGTGGTTGCACACTCACTAGTTTTAGCATTGGTCGCGTTCTTCGTCCAAGTGTTTGTCAAATTTTGTGTAGCCTCTGATATTCACTGCCCAGTTATTTTAGTGCTGGCTCCGTGCTGATGTGTAGCAGTTGGTCGGTTGGCGCAGTCGCGTTGTAGCACTAGTGGGGCATGCAGCGCAAGGGAGCCGCGGACAGCCACCACTCGCCGATGATTTTCGACACACTTGATTTGAGTGGGGACGACTTTGGTTGATCGTCGGTCGGTCGTCTTGTCGGACATATTTGGCCGGCAAACGCTTATGGGTGGCTGTGTCTGCCAACTCATGATTTCTTCCTTTTTTGCTCAGTCACTGCCGTCAGCATTGACTAGTTTTTCGTGAAGGTGTTCGTGAAACTGTGTGTAGTTTATCTGGTTTGACTGACAAGTTATTTAAGGTTGTCGGCGTACTGGCTCTGAATTGGTCGGTTGGGGTGGAATAGGGAGGAAGGACAGGATAACCATCACTCGCCCGACGACTGCCGACACAAACGCTTGAGTGGCAACGACCTTGCTTGGCCGTTTGGTCAGTCATCTGATTAGACCACGCGCATTTGGGTCGTCCACCGCTTATGGGTTGTCTGTGATCCGTTCTGGTTGTAGTTGCAATCTCCGCTGTTAGCATCGCTTGAGTTTTGGTGCAAGTGTGGAGCGGAACTGATCTTGATCATTGGTCTGTTGACTGTCTGTCGGTTGAGTTCCCAGCGGATTGAAACTGTTTGGGCCGACTGCCTGTCTCACCTAAGCGAGCGTTAGTGCTCGAATTCCAGTCCGACCCTCAAACATCTGAGCGCCCTTGGGCGTACTTCCCCTTTTTTTAAATTTCTTCTTGTTGTTTGTACTTGTATGGCTTCTAGCCGATTTTTTTAATTAGCATTGTTTTGCTCTTAGGGCCTTCAGCCTAGTTTAAAGAACTGTATCACGTAAGACGCTGGCTTTTTAAAGGTTTTAATGTTGTTGAATTTTAAGTGCTGGCTTGTTGGCTTTCAACCGATTTTGAGTTTCACTTGTCTCTAAGGCCTTCAACCTAACTTAGAGAACAGTTTCACGTAAGGCCTTGGTATTTTAAAAAATCAGTTTAAGTGTTAGGCCTTCAGCCGATTTGAATTTAACTTGTTACTTCAGCCTAACTAAAGAACTCTTTTAAGATGAGGCTTGCCTTTTAAATTTCTGATTATGTTTCCGTTTTTAGTTATTGCCCTTCAGACGTTTTTAAATCAAGGTGGCTTTCAGCCGGTAATTATGTCCCAAAGTTTAAAGCTGTGTGTTTTAAAAAATTGTTTTGGGATCTTGTAATGTTTGATGAAATAATAAAATTGTATGTTCGAGTGTAACTGACAGCCCATTATTTTGGCCCCTTTCCACAACTTATACTATCTGTCCTGTCCTGCGGGTTAAGCGGGCCCGCATCTCGTGGTCGTGCGGTAGCGTTCTCGCATTCCACGCCCGGGTTCCCGGGTTCGATTCCCGGCGGAGTCAGGGATTTTCTCTGCCTCGTGATGGCTGGGTGTTGTGTGACGTCCTTAGGTTAGTTAGGTTTAAGTAGTTCTAAGTTCTAGGGGACTGATGGCCATAGATGTTAAGTCCCATAGTGCTCAGAGCCATTTGGTTAAGCGGGGTGTCTCACTTTGCTTTAAATATAGGGTGTCTCAAAAGAAAACAGGGGTTGGAGTATATCGGTAAAATTTTTATTTATTATTGAAATACAGTTTACGAACCTACTTCTTAAAATAGTGTCATTTGACCCCTTAAGGCCTCATCAAATTTCTAGATTAAACATAAAAATCCAAAATCATGTTGCTTTAGAGGTAGTTTTTTTTTTCAGGCAATTTTCAGCAGTCGATATATGTTTCAAAAAACTCATGATACTGAATTGCATCAACTGAATTTTATTAGTACTAATGGTTTCAGCCGTAAGCTGTCATCTGGTATGAAAATCAGTTAAAACATTTCATTTGTCATAAGAACTGAAACACAAAGCATTGGCATTGAATATTTTAATCCAAATGAAACTTGTAACATGGAACTCTTTCATAGCATTTACAAGTGCCGCAGTCGTCCTATTCATACGAGATATGTTGTTGTCATCTCATATGACTAAGACAATTGCTGCACTTCTAAATTCTACGAATGAGTTTCTTATTACACGTTTCATGTGAAATAAAATATTCAATGCTTTCTGTTTCAATATTAATGACAAATGAAATATTTTAAGTAATATTTTCGTACCAGGTGATGGTTTACGCCCAAAACTGATAGTACTAATAAAAGCTAGTTAATGCCGTTCAGTGTCATGAGATTTTTGTGAGCTTTAGATGTACTCGAAATACTCAGGAGAATGCAGCGCTTGTCAGAAGTTCTGGTAGCTCCATGAAGAATCAGCATCTACCGGCAACGGCATTCAAAAACAGTTAACCAGTTACTAGCGCAGCGTTGATAAGATGCGGATTCGCGACACTCGGCATTAGGGGGTTAAAAGAAATTCAGCACACCTACGACACTCATTTAGACGATGAAGAAGTAGCATAGCCGCCACTTTGACTACAAATATCTTTCTCAATTGCTACAGAGAAGTCGGGTTATCAACATACACTTTAGATTTGACTTATCCCCATAAGAAAAAATCCATGGGGCCCAAATGTCGACTGCGTTGGGACCAGTTTATGTCACCCCTGCTGTAAATCAATTTGCCAGGGAAAATTTCATGAGTGTGTGTGCTGTACCCTCGTCGTGCTCAAACCACGTTCTTTGGTTATAACCAGGACAGTTTTGCAGTTCAGGCACGAAAAAATTCCTTGATACCGTCAAATAATGGTCCAAATTCACTGTAACTGCACGACCGCTCTCCTCCTTGAAAAACTACGGACCAATTATTCCTCGAACTGACATAACAACCCATAGAGTAACTTTTGGCGAAAGTTTCTCTTGATTCTTTATAGATGTCGTTGCACTCCAGTAGCGTTAATTTTACCTATTGAGCTGACCACACAGGCGAAAATGAGAAAACAAGATGCTGTTAAAGAACTGCAGCCTATGTCCGGCATCTTGAGAATTTAATTCTTGCACCAACTGGATTTTGTAATGGTGCAGTTTAAGTTTTTTCCGTGGAATTCGGTGCAGTAATGATCTACGCACATTTAAAATACTTGCACTCTTACAAAAGGAGAAGTTAGGATAACCACGAACAAGCCGATTTACACTCTCCACGGATTCGCCAGTTCTCGATGGCCTTGACCGCGCAGATTTCGGTTTGGCCAGTGTAGAACCGGTCTACTCAAACGTTTTGATTCATTTCCGGATAAGAGGAACACTTGAAGCATCATTTACATTACGCAATCCACGATCACTGCAAAACTTCCTCCGTCGCACAGTCGCCGAATCACCGTTTTTGTACACTACTGGCCATTAAAATTGCTACACTACGAAGATGACGTGCTACAGACGCGAAATTTAACCGACAGGAAGAAGATGCTGTGATATGCAAAATGATTAGCTTTTCAGAGCAGTCACACAAGGTTGGCGCCGGCGGCGACACCTACAACGTGCTGACATGAGGAAAGTTTCCAACCGATTTCTCATTCACAAACAGCGGTTGACCGGTGTTGCCTGGTGAAACATTGTTGTGATGCCTCATGTAAGGAGGAGAAATGAGTACCATCAAGTTTCCGACTTTGATAACGGACGGATTGTAGCCTATTGCGATTGCTGTTTACCGTATCACGACACTGCTGCTCGCGTTGGTCGAGATCCAATGACTTTTAGCAGAATATGGAATGGGTGGGTTCAAGAGGGTAATACGGAACGCCGTGATGGATCCCAACGGCCTCGTATCACAAGCACTCGAGATGACAGGCATCTTATCCCCATGGCTGTAACGGATCGTGCAGCCACGTCCCGATCCCTGAGTCAACAGATGGGGACGTTTGCAAGACAACAACCATCTGCACGAACTGTTCGACGACGTTTGCAGCAGCGTGGACTATCAGCTCGGAGACCATTGCTGCGGTTACCCTTGACGCTGCATCACAGACAGGAGCGCTTGCGATGGTGTACTCAACGACGAACCTGGGTGCACGAATGGCAAAACGTCATTTTGTCGGATGAATCCAGGTTCTGTTTACAGCATCATGATGGTCGCATCCGTGTTTGGCGACATCGCGGTGAACGCACATTGGAAGCGTGTATTCGTCATCTCCATACTGGCGTATCACCCGGCGTGATGGTATGGGGTGCCATTGGTTACACGTCTCGGTAACCTGTTGTTCGCATTTACGGCACTTTGAACAGTAGACGTTACATTTCCGATGAGTTACGACCCGTGGCTGTACCCTTCACTCGATCCCTGCGAAACCCTACATTTCAGCAGGATAATGCACGACCGCATGTTGCAGGTCCTGTACAGGCCTTTCTGGATACAGAAAATGTTCGACTGCTGCCCTGGCCAGCACTTTCTCCAGATCTCTCACCAATTGAAAACTTATGGTCAATGGTGGCCGAGCAACTGGCTCGTCACAATATGGCAGTCACTACTCTTGATGAACTGTGGTATCGTGTTGAAGCTGCACGGGTAGCTGTACCTGCACACGCCATTCATGCTCTGTTTGACTCAATGCCCAGGCATATCAAGGCCGTTATTACGGCGAGAGGTGGTTGTTCTGGGTACTGATTTCTCAGGATCTGTGCACCCAAACTGCGTGAAAATTTAATCAATGTCAGTTCTAGTATAATATATTTGTCCAATGAATATCCGTTTATCATCTGCATTTCCTCTTGGTGTAGGAATTTTAATGGCCAGTGGTGTAAAATTCTTGCATAAAGAACGAGCGGTACGCTCCCGAGAAGTGCTTCATATCGACCGAATTCCTAAAGACCAAACAAGCAATGAACATAACTCCCCCTCCTCTCCCTCCCACTCTCCTCAGATTTGCTGTGCATGTGCAGAGAGCTCTTCAAATATAAACTTGATTCTAAGACACCCTATGGTAATAGACGAAGTAGTATGGACCACAGAAACAAAATGTCAAGTAAACAAGACTTCTAAAGCGCATACTTTAAGTGCTGTGGGACCCTCTTTCAATAAAAGAGATGTGTTTCAGCCTGTCTTGTCCGAAGACAGACGTCCCACGTCAAAGTTGGTACCTCATGATGGAACCACATTTAAGGAGAGTCGCTCCTCAGGCAGCAACGACTGAGAGACATCGGCGTTGACATGCCTTCAAGAAATTTCATATGCAGCCACAGCCGGAAGTTTACTTACATGACAGCACAGTCCCGCTCACCCATTCACTGATCATCGCCTACGAGGATACCACCGTCCTACTTCACATCCAGCAACGCGAGTCGCATTAGAATCGAAAAGTGTATATCGACGGTTATAGTCAACTGAACACTGAGATGAGACTATCATTCAGTATTATACCAAGTGTTTAGTGACAGTGTTTAGAGACAGTAACAAATACACATGTCGTTCCAGTGGACATCGATTCTTTGCAAGTTCAGTATTTCAGATTGTTCATGTTTTAAGAAAGTGATTCAATATTTTGTGCGGGTTGTGGTATCCATTCGACCGCATCCATAAATAAATTTCGGTTTGCAAGAACGCACTACAGTGTCGAAGCGAATGTCTCAAGTGTATTTTCGTCCGGTGCTACGAATATTCACAAGGTCCCTAGTTCTTTAGGCATGCATTTTAGAGCTCATATTTACTGGATATTTGGTGTATATTGTTTGGCCTATATCTCCTCCTCCAGAGTTATGGAAACCAAAGATTTTTCAGTAGAGGAGATGTGCTTCATCGTATCGAAGATGAACAAGTGTTCATAGACCATAATGTGTTTATTTTAGAGCCTACGTTTAGTAGACTTTTTTCTTTTTTTGGTCTATGCTATCAACTTCTAAAAGACAAGTTTCCGTCAGATCAGCGAAGTTAAGCGCTGTCGGGCTGGGCTAGCACTTGGATGGGTGACCATCTGGTCCAATGATCACTGCTGGGAAGCGGGGTGCACTCAGCCCATCTGATGCAGACTGAGGATCTACTTGATTGAGAAGAAGAGCCTGCGGTCTCTTAAACTGACATACGGCGGGGAGAGCGGTGTGCTGAAAACATGCCCCTCCATATCTGCATCCAGTGACGCCTGTGGGCTGAGGATGACACGGCGACCGGTCGGTTCGTGAGGGCTTCATGGCCTGTTCGGCCGGAGTTATGTTCAGTTTTACCAACTTCTAAGGTTGCCTACTCTACGATCTTAGCGACAGGAGCAGCGGTACATAGATTGCACTGTAGAATATAGTAGGACGATTTTCGCTAAACTTTCGACACAAACGTTTCTGGATCAGTGTTCTTCACCTATAAATCGATACATTTAGCCTTCTCCGTTAATCCATAAAGGTTTGTAAAATCGTCAACGAATGACCCTATATGTAGAGTTATGACCAGCCGATATAGCCGAGCACGTTAATGCACCGCTTCTGGGTTTTGGGGAGGTGAGCCTGCCAAGGATAGAACCCGCCTCGTGGATTAACGACGAAGGCTGGTGAACTTGCCAGTCTGAAAATGTTTTTTACGCAAAGTAGATAAATACTGGATGGTTACCAACGCCGCGCCGCAGGCACACACTACGGAAAGATTTAGAAACCGTTCTCGCATTTGGACATAGGAGGGAGTACTGAAAAGTAATGCCTCCGAACTTTGTATATGAAAATTTTTGAAGCTTTTTAAATAAAGCAAACTTCATTAACATTGTACATCTTTATTCTACATATTTGTTTCTCAACGTAAGTCACCCTGGTGACAAAGACATTTGTCCCAACGAGAAACCCATTTGTTGACACTATTGCTGTAGAATGTTTGACATTGTTGATGGGTCATAACCTTACCTCTGCTTGCATCGCTACATCACTGTTTTAACTGCATACGTTATTTCGGCGTTGAGGGCACTTGACGAGAAAGGAAAGTTTATAAGTAGAGGACTGGGGAATCCTTCTAGTGACGATACAGAACACGAATGGTGAAATCCATTGACAAATCGACTTTTGTCAAAGGGGCAGATAGTGTTGGGAAGGGCCGTACAGGAAACGGCAAAGCTGGTCGACTCTACTCGTGCTACTGTAGTGAGCATCCGTGCGAAACGGCTGTAGTACGGTGAAGCCGTGAGTAGGCGACAAGATGTTGGACGTCCACATCTCATCACAGTACGTGGAAGACGGTGACTTGCCTGCTCTGCACGGGCGGATGCCAGCAGGAGCTCTGACATCAGAGATCACTGCTGGTGCTGGCACATGTGTTTCAGAGCACACAGTTTACTCAATATCTACATCTACATCGCTATTCCGCAATCCACCTTACGACTCAACGTATTTCAGCAGATGTAGAATCGCCCTTTACTCATCATCAAATGCCGGTTCTCCAATTTTTTGAATAGTGTTTCACGGAGAGAAAGTCGCCTTCCCTCCAGCGATTCCTGCAACATCTCAGTAACCTACCAGTATCCAATCTAGCACCTTCCCTCTGAACTGCATCCAATGTCTTCCTTTAACCTGACCTGATACGGATCCCAAACACTATAGCAGTACTCAAGAATAGGTCGCACTAGCGTCCTATATGCGGCCTCCTTTACAGATGAACTCCACTTTCCTATAATTCTCCCAATAAACCGAAGTCGATCATTCGCCTTCCCTCCCACAGTCGCCACATGCTAGTTTCATTTCATATTGCTTTGCAACGTTACGTCCAGATATTTAAACGAGGTGACTATGTCAAACACGACACTTCTAACGCTGTGTCGGAACATTACAGGTTTGTTCTTCCTACTCATCCACATTAGCCTACACTTTTCTGCATTTAGAGCTAGCTGCCATTCATCACACCAACTAGAAATTTTGTCTAAGTGATCTTGTGCTTCCCTACAGTTATTCAGCTTCGACACTTTGCCGTACTCGACAGCATCACCCGCAAACCGTCGAAGATTGCTGCCCACCCTGTCGACCAAATTATTTACTTATATAGAGAATAATAGCAGTGCTATCACACTTCCCTGCGGCACTCCGGATGATACCGTTGTCCCTGTTGAACACATGCCATCAAGGACAATATACTGGGTCCCATAACTTCAGAGCCACTCACATATCTGTGAATGTCATCCATAAGCTCGTACCTTCTTTAACAACCTGTAGTTGGGCACCGCGTCTAATGTTTTGCGGAAATCTAGTAATATAGAACCTGCCTTTTGTCCTTCATCCATAGTTTGCTGTTTGTCACGTGAAAAAAGGCAATCCTAGTTTAGCATGAGCGATGCATTCTAAAACCATGCTGATTCGTGGACACAAGCATTTCGGTCTCAACAAAATTTATTATAATCGAACCGAGAATATGTTCACGGATTCCGCAACAAACGGATATTAGGGACATTGGTCTGTAATTTTGCGGGTCCGTTCTTTCGCCCTTCTTATAGATAGTGTCACCTGCACTTTGTTCCAGTCGCTTAGCGCTTTGCACTGGACAGTAGCAACATATTCACGATAAATGCAAGCAAAGTAAAGGACCAGTGCTGTAGAGCATTCTTTGGGAAACCGAACTGGGATTCCGTCCGGACCTGGTGACTTATTGGTTTTCTTCTCCTTCAGTTGTTTCTCTACGCCAGGGATGCTTATTACGATGTCGTCCATGCGTCGAACATGTGTCTCCACAGCATTCAGCCAACGTATTCTCTTGTTGACCTAAAGGCATCGTCAACTACGGTAGCAAGGGGCGCGGGATCACAGAGAGTGGACCGATGATCAATGAAAACGTGTAGTCTAGTCTGATAGATCACGTTTCTTGTTACACCAGGTCGACGATCGCACGTGGGGGAACACATGCTTCAAACGTACACGGCCTGATGGACGCAGATCGTTGTAATACTAATACTGTGGGGGATGGCACTTGGTCTTCCATGAACCTTGCGGTAACAGCTGAGGACTACGTGAACATTGTTGCGGACTAGCTGCATCCCTTCTTGGTTGATGTTCCACCCAAATATGATGTCGTCTTCCAGCAGTATAACTGTCCGTGTCACGAGACCAGAGTCGTGGTACATCGGTTTCATGAGCAAGATAATGAACTTACGTTGATATCTTGACTAAAATTTCACCTGATATGAAGCCGGTGGAACACATGTAGGACGTCATCGGGTTCCAACACCACCTCCGTAAACCACCGGCCAGTAATTTACGGGAAATGCTTGATCGAGCATAGACATCTAGTGCCAGATACAGGTTGGTTATAATTAGTCTTTCGCTAGTTGAGGTGACATCCATCAAAAACTAGTGATATCAGGACATTGAAACTTTGGCGAAACGTTTTTAAGGACATTAGGAAGAGAAATAACGTACAAACCATTAAAGAAACACATTTTAATTTCCACATGAGAAGGGAACATTTGTTTATTGCAGGCCGGCCGCATTGGCCGAGCGGTTCTAGGCGCTAAAGTCTGGAACCGCGCGACCGCTACGGTCGCAGGTTCGAATCCTGCCTCGGGCATGGATGTGTGTGATGTCATTAGGTTAGTCAGGTTTAAGTAGTTCTAAGTTCTAGGGGACTGATGACCTCAGAAGTTTAGTCCCATAGTGCTCAGAGCCATTTTTTTTTTTTTTTGTTAATTGCACGCCATGTTTTTTTCGTTCCATTTTATAAACGTTATTCAATGTGACTGCCATCTGCATCTGCGACAGCCTGGAACAGCAATAGAGACACCATTTCACAACTGTTGGTGAGGTATATCGTTTGGTGACGTCACACGGTCAACATTTCTCATCCATTTTTGGTGTATGTCCCGACATTTGCGACTGCATGTGTCTGGTACGAAATTACTTGTCTCAGCGTCATCTACGCCACTTCTTAAGCGTTAATAAGAAGCTCCCTGTATAGTGAATAGTGCGTTATTCTCGTTGAAATGCTTCCTTTCTAAGCGGTACGCTGTGTAAGCGGCATAACAGTGTCCTATAAGCTGCCATTTTGTACATCATAGGAAAATTAGAGGGTTGATAGATCAGCGTCCTACTAGTAGTAGACGACTTCGGGAAAATTTCAGAAGGGAAAGTAGCTCCTTCCAAAGTTACACGTAGGTACAAACACGCTAAGGAATTATCCGTACTAAGTTCCACTCCCGCAGGGAGTTCAGGCGGCTTTCCCACAGTCCATGCTTCACTGCCATACTATGCTGCGCTAGAAACGTACATTCTCAGAAATTTATTCCTCAGATTAAGGTCCATGTCTGATACCAGTGGACTTCTCTTGACCTGGAATGCCCTTTTTGCGAGTGCTAGCCCGCTTTTTATGTCCTCCTTGCTCCGTCCGTCATGGGTTATTTTGCTCCGTAGATCGCAGAATTCCTTAACTTCATCTACTTCATGACCATCAATCCTGATGATAAGTTTCTCACAGTTCTCACTTCTGCTACTTCTCATTACTTTCGTCTTTTTCCGATTTATTCTCGGTCCATATTCTGTAGTCATTAGACTGTACATTTCGTTCAGCAGATCACTGAAGATAGCAATGTCATCGGTGAATCTTATCGCTGATATTTTTTCATCTTGAATTTTAATTCTACTCCTGAAGCTCTCTTTTATTTCCAACACTGCTTATTCGCTGTATAAATTGAGCAATAGGGACGAAAGACTACATCTCTATCTTACAACCCCTTTAATCCGAGCACTTCATTCTTCGTCTTCGCCGGCCGAAGTGGCCGTGCGGTTAAAGGCGCTGCAGTCTGGAACCGCAAGACCGCTACGGTCGCAGGTACGAATCCTGCCTCGGGCATGGATGTTTGTAAAGTCCTTAGGTTAGTTAGGTTTAACTAGTTCTAAGTTCTAGGGGACTAATGACCTCAGCAGTTGAGTCCCATAGTGCTCAGAGCCATTTGAACCGTTCTTCGTCTTCCACTCTAACTACTCCCTCTTGGTTCTTGTACAAGTTGTATATTACCATTCTGTCCCTATAACTTAACCCTATTTTCCTCAGAATTTAGAATATCTTGCACCATTATCAACCATAACGTCAGAACTACCCCTCTGGTGCCTTTACTGATTGTCATCTAACACATCCTCAATGTTCTTTTCTATTCTGCTGTATGTTTTTCTCGTCGGCAAGTAGGATGCATGACCTGTTAAGCTGATTGTGCGATAATTGTCGCACTTTTTAACTCTTGCAGTCTTCGGAAATGTGTGGATGATATTTTTCCGAAAGTCAGGTAGTACATCGCCAGATTCACGCATTCTACACACCAACGTGAATGGTGGTTTTGTTGCCACTTCCCCCAATGATTTTAGAAATTCTGGCGGAAAGTGGTCTATCCTTTCTGTCTCATTTGATCTTAAGTCCTCTAAAACTCTGCCATACTGATTTGTAAAAAAGTAGCAGCCTTAGAACGACGTTGGTCGTGACTGTTTCGGCGTTCGTAGACGGCAGTCTCAGGCTGCCAATCCGTGAAGTCTATGTCATGATCAGTTCCTTTCATCATGACATCGAAAAGATGAGCTAGCGATTAATGCACTTTCGCATACGGTGAATTAAGAATGGGCTTCCGAACAAGTTGTGTTAGAAACATTTTTGTACAGAGTCCTGACATTAAATTTACTTGTACTGAAAAAGCTATTTCTAGGCTGTCCATAAACTATAAATATTCCAGTTAATGTGAGGTGTGTTTCTTGAGAAGTAACGTTTAGAAATAAAAATGAAACAGGTAGACTTTTCCTAGCAATTTTGCTTTTACGTGAAAGGCTGTACATTAATCTACTTTTCTACATAATTCCCACCAATATTAAGGCACTTATCGTGTCGTACAGCCAGCTTTGAATACAATCCTCTTGGAAATCTTCCGCCTGAGCATAATTTTCGACAATTTAAAAGTTCAGTAGCAACTGGATAAGCACAATTCTTGGCACCTGAGGAAACTCATCACGTAACGCCGAAACCGTGAAGAATCTGTTCTCTCTCATTTTTTCATCAAATTTCTGCACCAGATCATCAGTAATGATTGAAAATGGCTGACTTCGTTCCTCTTCATGCACATTCATAAGTTACCTTTTAAAGCTCTCACCCATTTCGGTACCATCTCATCGGTCGGAAGAGTCAAGAAATGTGCTTTATGCAATTGTTACAGAACCTTTAAATTATCGAAAATTGTACTCAGGCAGCAGATTCATACGAAGATGATATTCAAAGCTGGTTGTACGGTACAATAAATGCCTTAATATTGGTGCGAGTTTCGCAGAAAAGTAGAATAAAGTGCAGGCTTTCATGTAAAAGTGGAACTACCGAGAAAAGTCTACTTGTTTTGTTTTTATTTCAAAACGCTATTTACTTCAAACACACGCCTCATATTTCAGCAGCTCATGTCAACGCGTGAACATGATTTCAGTCGAATTATATGTGAATTCCACCTAACAGCCAGCCACTGTAAGGCGTTTATGATGGTTCCCAGCAACAGTACTTTCCGTCGTTCCCTTTGTGCACCACTCCTGTGTGTTATTACGTAAGCTATCGTCCTAAAGACGGTAACTATGTCGCAAAGACGGTAGTTTTGGCACGTGATGGAGGTAACGAAACGCGCTCCCACATAAAACCGCACTTTGGAATGATCGAGAGGTGCGCTTGCCACGTTTATGACAATACGAAACCCACGAACGCTCTCGATACACTTCGACACATAATTCAGTGCCTCGAGAGACATACTCCATATACAAAAAACTGTTTTGTAATAGTATTTATTCGTCATCCTGAATACTTCAGTTATTGTCATTTATAGCTTTTACTATTCAGAGTTTCGCTATTGTAATTAATAATTCAGATCTTCCTGGCAGATTAAAACTCGAACCTGGGACCTTTGCCCTTCGCGGGCAAGTGCCCTACCAACTGAGCTATCCAAGCACGACTCATAAACCGTCCTCACAGCTTTACTTTCGCCAGTACCTTATCTCTCAGGTTCAAATTCCAGCCAGGCACGCAGTTTTAATCTACCACGAAGATTTATATCAGTGCACACTCCGCTGCAGAAAGGAAATTCAATTTGGAAACAATTAATCGCTGTTTCGTTCCCACGGCTGCCTTAGCAGTGAGCTTGAGAAATTACTAAAGTAAGTAAAAATGTCATGAATCTACAAAGCAATGGAAAACAGAGCAGCTGAAATGAACGATACAAAAACTGAAAACTATTAGAATTTGTTTCGTGTTTTCTTTAGTGTAATGTATTGTCCCTTGAATGCGACAGAAAGTATTGAATTATCAAGGACGGAGATAGCAATGCAGTAACTGTTGCGGCAATTAGCGTAGCTGAAAAAGCGTAGGACGTAAAATCTGAGAACTCATATATTACAGCGTGGGATGAAGATAATATTATTGGAAACAGCTAAGTATTACTGCATGAAAATAACTTCACAAACAGCGGTGAAGGTCGTTAAATCAACGGACACTCAAGCTATCGAGTCTCCGCCCTACTAAAGTTCAAAATACTCTGGAACGAGCATGTTTACAGAATGCAAAATCGCAGAGTACCGAATGTACCGTAATAACATCCTGATTCGGAGACCAAATTAAACTGTAGCTCCTCCTACAACTGCCCGTGAAAGTCAGTTCAAAGTTCGTAGGCAACGGCACACCATCCCTGACAGAATCCTACCTAGTAAAGCAATGTGGTGTTCAAAACAACCTCCGACTTGTTGACAGTTTACCTTTTTTAATGTAAGAGCCATTAAGCAAAAGGAGTACTTGCGAATGTCAAAAGAGGAGATGATAATTGGAGCCAGAACAGCTGAGTCGCGGTATTGTACTCTCTTTTATTCCGCCTTTAAATTTTTAACATTTATTTATTTATTTGCCTTACATTCTGTGACGTGCATCCCATCCTAAACCTAGTGAATATAAGTGACTAGACGTGCAAGTTTGTCTGCTTGCTGAAAATGAGATAGATACGTAAAATGAGCTCAACACACTGTCGCTTCTCGGAAAAGTCTCAAATACACTCCTGGAAATTGAAATAAGAACACCGTGAATTCATTGTCCCAGGAAGGGGAAACTTTATTGACACATTCCTGGGGTCAGATACATCACATGATCACACTGACAGAACCACAGGCACATAGACACAGGCAACAGAGCATGCACAATGTCGGCACTAGTACAGTGTATATCCACCTTTCGCAGCAATGCAGGCTGCTATTCTCCCATGGAGACGATCGTAGAGATGCTGGATGTAGTCCTGTGGAACGGCTTGCCATGCCATTTCCACCTGGCGCCTCAGTTGGACCAGCGTTCGTGCTGGACGTGCAGACCGCGTGAGACGACGCTTCATCCAGTCCCAAACATGCTCAATGGGGGACAGATCCGGAGATCTTGCTGGCCAGGGTAGTTGACTTACACCTTCTAGAGCACGTTAGGTGGCACGGGATACATGCGGACGTGCATTGTCCTGTTGGAACAGCAAGTTCCCTTGCCGGTCTAGGAATGGTAGAACGATGGGTTCGATGACAGTTTGGATGTACCGTGCACTATTCAGTGTCCTCTCGACGATCACCAGTGGTGTACGGCCAGTGTAGGAGATCGCTCCCCACACCATGATGCCGGGTGTTGGCCCTGTGTGCCTCGGTCGTATGCAGTCCTGATTGTGGCGCTCACCTGCACGGCGCCAAACACGCATACGACCATCATTGGCACCAAGGCAGAAGCGACTCTCATCGCTGAAGACGACACGTCTCCATTCGTCCCTCCATTCACGCCTGTCGCGACACCACTGGAAGCGGGCTGCACGATGTTGGGGCGTGAGCGGAAGACGGCCTAACGGTGTGCGGGACCGTAGCCCAGCTTCATGGAGACGGTTGCGAATGGTCCTCGCCGATACCCCAGGAGCAACAGTGTCCCTAATTTGCTGGGAAGTGGCGGTGCGGTCCCCTACGGCACTGCGTAGGATCCTACGGTCTTGGCGTGCATCCGTGCGTAGCTGCGGTCCGGTCCCAGGTCGACGGGCACGTGCACCTTCCGCCGACCACTGGCGACAACATCGATGTACTGTGGAGACCTCACGCCCCACGTGTTGAGCAATTCGGCGGTACGTCCACCCGGCCTCCCGCATGCCCACTATACGCCCTCGCTCAAAGTTCGTCAATTGCACATACGGTTCACGTCCACGCTGTCGCGGCATGCTAGCAGTGTTAAAGACTGCGATGGAGCTCCGTATGCCACGGCAAACTGGCTGACACTGACGGCGGCGGTGCACAAATGCTGCGCAGCTAGCGCCATTCGACGGCCAACACCGCGGTTCCTGGTGTGTCCGCTGTGCCGTGCGTGTGATCATTGCTTGTACAGCCCTCTCGCAGTGTCCGGAGCAAGTATGGTGGGTCTGACACACCGGTCTCAATGTGTTCTTTTTTCCATTTCCAGGAGTGTATAAGGGGCGATCAAACATTTCCCGTTTGATGGCGTTGCTGTAGCGTATATGCAACGTAGCGCGACTCCTATGCGGGTTTGTAAGCGCCGACACGTAGGCAGGGGATTAGTGTGAGATTCGTGTCTTTCTGGCGTGCGTACGGTAAATGCGGAAACGTGAACTGTGGCGATGTTACCATCAAACATGTCCAAACAGACATGCAGTTACTCTTTTCTCTGCTGCCGATGGACAAACACCTGCAGACAACCATCAGAAAATCAAGAATGTGTATGGGGCACCATGTCTGTCGAAATTTAATGTTGTGGAACGGTGCATCAAGTTCTGTGCTGGATACTGTTGCTTCATGATAACGCACGTCCACATATCGCAAATGCTACAACGCAAAAGCTATGTCAACTGAAGGGGGACTCGAGGACCCGTCCTATCGTCCTGAGGACCCCCCCCCCCCCGGCCCTCTCTTATGATTGTCACACATTTAGTCCCTTCAAAACGGGCTTGAAGGGTCGACGATTCCTGGCGGAGGATGATCTGTAGTCGGGAGTTACGGCCTTCTTCGCGCAGCAGGTGCCGATGTTTTACCAGTTATCTTCAATCTGGCGCGTTGGTGGCATTATTGTCCCAATGCTCACGGCGATTTCCCTGATTGGCATACAGACTCTGGGCTGTACGGCCTTCGAACGCAAAGTTGCCGAATTCCGAAAAAAAAGTTCAAATGGCTCTGAGCACTATGCAACTTAACTTCTGAGGTCATCAGTCGCCTAGAACTTACAACTACTTAGACCTAACTAACCTAAGGACATCACACACATCCATGCCCGAGGCAGGATTCGAACCTGCGGCCGTAGCGGTCGCTCGGCTCCAGACTGTAGCGCCTAGAACCGCTCGGCCACCCCGGCCGGCGAATTCCGAAACACCAGTAGATATAAAAACAGAGTAAGCAGCCGTGATGAGCGCTGCTACTTTACCTTGTACCTGGTAGAACGCTGAGATGCCGACGCGGTCGGCGCCACTGAAAGACACTGGACCCTGCAACAAAACAACGACGCATTAGCTTAAGAGCTAGGAGAGCAACTAGTCTATCAATAAGCCGCAGTAAGTACTGAGTCAGCCATATCGCAAGCGCGAACAACGCAAATCTACACATCAGATGAATTTGCAATTGCGAATAATAACGACCGTCGGCTGTAGAATGGAATGACGACAATGAAAATTTGTGCCGGACCGGGACTCGAACTCGGATTTCCCGCTTATCGCGAGCGGTCGCCTTACCATTTTTAATTTGTTTTTATATTTTTTGTTTTTTATTCTGTTTATTTATAAAAAAATTTCATTATTTTAGTCTATGTCCCAGAATTTCAGGAGTCGCTAGCGCCTTCCGATTGGCGCAACATACAAACGTGTCTTCTCGAAATTTTAACGGTGTTTCTATTTGTAGTGCGTTCAGAACATCACGTCAGCAAGAAAGCATCAGCATCACATGGCTTGGACGTTCGAGCTAGAAAGCAGGCCATGAAAGGCGCTCCGTAGAAAATTGGAAAAGAACTGTTGTATCTGGGGTTGCGAACAAGTGCACAGTGTCGATCGTTAAGGTACATCCAACAACTTCGTTCTGATTTCTCGTCGGGGCCAAACAGGTAGCGCACCGTATGACGGCGTATCCAATTCAAAGCGTTAGTTTTTCTTGCGGGATAATGAATCACATCCGGGAATAAAAGCGTCAGGAAAGTGATCTGAGCAGGTGTCTGTCCGGTAAGGAAAGCCAAGATACACTGAACGAGCCTTCAGACGTCAGACGACGGACCACATGAGAATCGATGAACGTCTGTATCCTCTACACCACAGTGAACACAGAGAGGTGTGTCTGCGAGGCGGATGCGGTGCAAACGAGACTGGTTGACCTGTTTGCCACTGACGGTGATATACCAGGTTGACTGAACGCTGGTTTCGAGTTAACCAGCATGCACAGCTTTCCACTCACGACGCCATATGATCTGGGGAACTTGTGTTCGATGGGGTTGGGGATTTGACACATTTGTAATGTGTCGTGTACAGCCTTTGTCTGGAGTATACGTGGAAGGGGTAGGGAACGCAGGATGTAACTTTATTTATTTATTTTATTTATTTATTTATTGTTCCGTGGGATCAAATTAAAGAGAAGTCTCCATGGTCATGGAACGAGTCAATACATGAAATTATAACACGATATTACAAACAGATAAAATGAAATATAAAAAAACATATTCAGGTGACAAGTCGTAAATTTAAATAAAGAAAATCAACAATGTAACACTGGAATTTGCTTAATTTTTTAGCTCTTCCAGGGGCTCCTCGACAGAATAGAAGGAGTGATCCATGAGGAAACTCTTCAGTTTAGACTTAAAAGAGTTTGGGCTACTGCTAAGATTTTTTGAGTTCTTGTGGTAGCTTATTGAAAACGGATGCAGCAGAATACTGCACTCCTTTCTGCACAAGAGTCAAGGAAGTGCATTCCACATGCAGATTGGATTTCTGCCTAGTATTAACTGA
Source organism: Schistocerca americana (assembly GCF_021461395.2). NCBI lineage: Eukaryota > Metazoa > Arthropoda > Insecta > Orthoptera > Acrididae > Schistocerca > Schistocerca americana. Next base: position 208,574,565 of record NC_060124.1, on the reverse strand, counting down.
GTGAAAGGTGCTAACTCTTGGGAATAGGCTAATATTGCTAACAATAAACGACATTAAAGAAAATATATACTGTGAGGGCAATGTCAGAATTCCCAGACTATTGAATAGGGGTCGACAAGAGGTTCTCGTACTTACACCACATATAGCTCGAACAGCCCGTTTTTGAGCCAAAAATACCCTTTTTGAATCAGAAGAATTACCCCAAAAAGTAATACCATACGACATAAGCGTATGAAAATATGCGAAGTAGACTACTTTTCGTGTTGAAGTGTCACTTATTTCAGATACTGTTCTAATGGTAAATAAAGCAGCATTTAGTTTCTGAACAAAGTCCTGAACATGGGCTTTCCACAACAGCTTAGTATCTATCCGAACGCCTACGAACTTGAACTGTTCCGTCTCGCTTACAATCTGCCCATTCTGTCTGAAAAAAATATCGGTTCTTGTTGAATTGTGAGTTAGAAACTGTAAAAAATGAGTCTTACTGTGATTTAGCATCAAATTATTTTCCACAAGCCATGAACTTATTTCATGAACTACGTTATTTGATACTGTTTCAATATTACACACAAGATCCTTCACTATCAAGCTGGTGTCATCAGCAAACAGAAATATTTTTGAATCACCTGTAATACTAGAAGGCATATCATTTATACAAATAAGGAACAGCAGTGGCCCCAGCACCGACCCTTGGGGAACGCCCCACTTAACAGTGCCCCATTGGGACTGAACATCACTACCACTCTCAATATTGTGGAGAATTACCTTCTGCTTTCTATTCTTAAAGTAAGAGGCGAACCAATTGTAAGCTACTCCCCTTACTCCATAATGGTCCAACTTCTGCAGTAACATTTTGTGGTCAACACAGTCAAAAGCCTTCGTTAAATCAAAGAAAACACATAGCGTTCGCAACCTTTTATTTAATCCGTCCAAAACTTCACAGAGAAAAGAGAATATAGCATTTTCAGTTGTTAAACCATTTCTAAAACCAAACTGAACATTTGACAGCAAATTATGTGAATTTAAATGCTCCAGTAACCTTGTATATACAACCTTTTCGATAACTTTAGGAAACACCGATGGCATAGAAATAGGTCTAAAATTGTCAACATTATCCCTGTCTCCCTTTTTATAAAGTGGCTTCACTACCGAGTACTTTAATCGGTCAGGAAACCGACCACTCCTAAAGGAAAAGTTACAGATATGGCTAAGTACTGGGCTAACATACATAGAACAATACTTCAGTATTCTGCTAGATGCCCCGTCATATCCATGAGAGTTCTTGGTCTTTAGTGATTTAATTATTAACTCAGTCTTCCCCTTGTCAGTATCATAGAGGAGCATTTCAGGTAACAGTCTCGGAACACTTTTTTCTAAGAGCGCTATATGATTCCCTGTTGGGACTAGGTTTCTATTTAGTTCGCCTGCTATATTCAGAAAGTGATTATTAAATACTGAACATATACGTGACTTATCAGTAACACGGACATTCCCACAACGCACTGATTCTACATCCTCGACCTGTCTCTGCAGACCAGCCACTTCCTTTACGACTGACCATGTGGTTTTAATTTTATCCTGAGACTTAGCTATTCTATCTGCATACCACATACTTTCTGCCTTCCTAATAACATTTTTAAGCACCTTACAATACTGTTTGAAATGGGCTGCTGCATTTAGATTTTGACTGTTTCTAACGTTTTGATATAATTGCCACTTTGTTCTACAAGACATTCTTATCCCTCTAATCAGCCACCCAGGCTTCTTGTTTGTGCTAGTACCCTGTTTTGAACGTTCTAATGGAAAGCAACTTTCAAAGAGCACGAGAAAAGTCTTGAGAAAAGCATTATATTTATCGTCTACTGTATGAGCGCTATAAACATCTTGCCACTCTTGTTCCTTGATAAGGTTTACAAAGGTCTCTACAGCAACTGGTTCAGCTTTCCTAAACAGCTGATGACTATATTTAACACGTGTTGCAGCACAAAAATCTTTTAGAGTTAAAATTTGTGCATCATGTTCTGAAAGGCCATTCACCTTTTTGCTAACAGAATGCCCTTCTAGTAATGAGGAATGAACAAAAATGTTGTCTATGGTTGTTCTACTGTTCCCTTGCACTCTCGTTGGAAAGAATACGGTTTGCATAAGATTATATGAATTAAGGAGGTCTACCAGCATCCTCTTCCTTGCACAATCACTTATACAATTAATATTGAAGTCACCACATATAACTAACTTTTTGTATTTCCTATAAAGTGAACCAAGAACCTCCTCTAGCTTTAGCAAAAATGTTGTGAAATCGGAGTCTGGGGATCTATAAATAACAACAGTAGAAGTTTGGCTCCGTTAAATTTAACCACACCTGCACAACATTCAAACACCTTTTCAGTGCAGTACTTTAAAACATCAATTGACTCAAATGGGATGCCGTTTTTCACATACATGGCTACTCCCCCACACCGCAAAGAGCTCCTCGAAAAGCTGCCAGACAACCTGTATCCTGGTAAAGAAAGCGTCTGAATTATCTACTTATTTAAGAAGTGTTCAGATATACCAATAATTTCAGAGTCAACATCTATAAGCAGTTCACTAACTTTATCTTTAATGCCTTGTATATTTTGATGAAATATACTAATTCCCTCATTACTCGGATACCTAAGCTTTGCAAAAGTGGTTCCTTTGTTAGAGAGACTTCCCTTAAGCAGGAATACCTGTCAGCTGACTTCAATCTAAAAAAGGTGCAGCTCTAACATCCACTACTGCAGGAATTTTCCCATGAGTGATCCCACCATCCCCACCTATGCTGTCACCTATAAGCTTTGCCAGCCTCCCCTTCCATACCTGTTGAGGTGCAGGCCATGTCTAGTGAAACCCGTCCTGCTGATAGACTCCACCGACACCACTGAAATGTGACCCACGCTTTCTGTCATCAGCGCACCCCCAAGTCTCATGTTATTACACCTGACGGCTGTATTAAGATGAGGCCGATCGTGACGCTGAAACAGTTCCACGAAATGCACATTCGTGTTGCCAGTCTGAGTGGCTATCTTTTCCACGTCACCATCTATGTCATACTCCCCATCCCTATCGATACTGTTACCAGCCCCACCCACAATCACTATCTGATCCTCTTTAGTAAAATCCCTACATAACCCCCATATGTTAACAGTCACCTGAGCCAATCCAGTATTAGGCTTCACAATACTGGTGATTCAAGAAAGAAGCGCCGAAAGTGGCAAAAGGAGGGTGGAATGTCTGACAACATGACTGGGGCTGACATGGAGACTGGCGAGTGTTCATGCTAAAGCAGTCTGGTCAGGCTCGTCGGGCAGCGACGTCAGACTTTCAGCTGGGAGCTAACAAAGAGTGCCGTAACTCTGTCTGGCACATGGAATAAGCCCACTCTACCACGCTCTCGTGGCAGGGCAAGGGAGGAGTACTGAATTTTAAATAACAGAAATAGGATCCCATTGCCATCAATATACGACGCGCGAGGGTAATCGGAACCGGGAACACTTGTGCCACATGGGGGATGCGTGAGGCGTGGTAAACATTCACGTATTGCGCACGCTGTACAATGTCGAGGGATCTAAGCCGGTGGTCCACAAGGAGTGCCTTGATCGTTTGGAGGACACATCTACTGTTGTTTGCCGCAGATCGACGGAGATCATTCATAAAATCAATGCTCAAACAGCGGACGCTGGTGGCCACACTTAGGAGCGACATATCTCTCAGGTATACCCCCACCAATGAGCAGAACCTTCGATTTGGAAATCTGAGCTGCTCAATGCCTCCCCATATGTCACCACCCAAATAAGAGCCGCGTGAACATCGTCTTCATTGCGGAGGCAGAGGACTAGATCTTCAGCATCGTCCTCCATGAAGAGGTGGTACATCGAGGCATAAGCTACCGCGTGCAGGATCTGACAAGGGTCCCTTCAAAGCGTAGTCGCATGAGTGAAGTGATCTGCGCTTTAGAACGACGCACTATCCTCTGACGAACAAGAGAGATTACCATCGAAGTGCAGTCACGAAGCATCGCATAAAAAAAGTCCATGGTGCTCGCTTGCCAAGCTTTGAAGCCTTCGTCATATCCCATCAGTGCCCTGCGTAGAGTTGGTTTAGAGCAGGATAGCCACCAGGATAAGGTGTATGTGTACGCGGGGCGACGACGATGACAGAGACCCCCACCTCCTTATTCTCAACGATCCGTTGGCAATCAGGGACAGTCGGTTGGGAAACGTTTAATGACCTCAGGCCGCGGCTGTGCTACACCTGTTGGCGGGCGAGGACGACGTCGCAGATGTAGGCGTCGTGGTCAGAGAACGCCAGAGGCCATACTTCGGCATGTCGAGTGTTGGCAACAAGGGAACGTGTGAGGTATATACAGTCGAGGAGACTTGACGAATGCGCCGTATAGTATGTGAAACCTGCAAGGGTTCCATGAACCTTTGTCCATCTGTCAACAAACTGAAGTCTGTCGATGATGACAGAGACGATTGCACACGGGGAATGACGTGGAAGTTGGTCAGCAGGCCATTGTGTGGAGTTAAAATCGGCGCCGAGGACCATTTCATCCAGGGGAGTCTCAAAAAGCGGCGTTTCCTGGTCAGCAAAGAAGGTCACGACGTCGACTGAAGCCGGACGGCCCATAAACATTGAGGATGCGGACGCCGAACAGTGGGAGCCATGCCTCTAGCATTAGGAAGGTACACTACATCTTCAGCAGGGTGTCAAGAATGGAGGAGGATGGCGACTCCACTACCACTGGGAGATATGTGCTGTGTAGCCAGTGCGAGCGTGGATATCAGCGACGATCACTTCTTGGAACAGGGTAATGTCGACATCAGCAGCATAAATGGTCTCTCGGAACATTGCCGGTTTGTGGGAAGCCCGAGTGGTGACCAGATTCATCGTTGTTGTGGGCGTGCTCCCGCCTTTGGCACAGATGTTCCGGCAGAGATGTCCGGCTGGCGTGGAACATCCGGTGCAGTCACTGTGGCCGAAATTAGCTGGTGGAGGGTAGGTCAGGCACCTCCAAGGGGCACTGCTTGACGGGGGGGCCACCATCGCGATCTGCTCCATCCTTGACATCAGCCCAGACTGGAACAGGTGATAATCTACTGTCGCACTCATCGAGGACGTGTTGTGGTGACGCTGCTGTGGCAGGGTCCAGGGACTCTTCCTCCTCCATGGAATCTATCCTTGTCTGTTGGGATCGTTCCTCAGATGGTACATCAGGAGCGGCCACTCCTGTCACCAGGGCGCTCGAAGGGAGATCACTGACTTGTATCCGCTCCACTGTCTGTGATGCCACATGAAGAAGTGTGTCGTCGGATGGCGTTTGACTTCTACCGTTTTCGAGGCGACCACTGCTTTCGGAGGTGATTTTCTGTATCAGAAAGTGAACGTTCAATGTCCGAGGTTGCGCCCATCTGAAGAAAAGCAGAAGTAGGCGCCACACTCACATCAATGTCCATCGAGACGGACGGGCTGGTCATCGAGCTCTGGAGAGTTGCCGTCGGAGGAGATGGTGCTGGTGAGGCCGTGGCACCACCGTCATTTCCAGTGGAGAGTGCCACGGGGAGAACATGCGCTTCCTCAAGTGACGCATCTGGTCTGAGTACGGCTGTGGCGTAGTTGTCTATTAAAGAAATGACCGTTGCTTAGGGAGCTGCGTCACCGATCAGGACCTGGAGCAAAGGGCGGCGGAGACAGTCTGACCGAACATGGCCCTCTTGTCCGCAACCGGACACGTCCGCGGCTGGCCATCATACATAACGATGGCTCGCACGCCACCTATCAGCAGATAGGATGGTACATGTTTGGAGGGTTCTATTTTGATTTGCCGGTCACTATTCAACAAGTGGTATGTAGTGAACGTCTGCATTTTTCTGCAATGTGTCCCACAACTTTGCCGTAGGGTCGGAAGCTTCGACGACCACGTCTTGTGGCTCTTCGAAGGAGAGCTCAAAGACCCGAGTTGTTCGGCCGGCCGGAGTGGCCGTGCGGTTCTAGGCGCTACAGTCTGGAACCGAGCGACCGCTACGGTCGCAGGTTCGAATCCTGCCTCGGGCATGGACGTGTGTGATGTCCTTACGTTAGTTAGGTTTAATTAGTTCTAAGTCCTAGGCGACTGATGACCTCAGAAGTTAAGTCGCATAGTGATCAGAGCCATTTGAACCATTTTTTGAACCGAGTTGTTCGAAGGCCGAAACCAGCGGGATCTCCCGTTACCTTTCCAATATGCCCGTCAGAATGCTTGAACTCTAGCTCGTGTGCGTGTTGTCGAACTACCTCAGCACATGCTTGCTCCGTCGTCATCTTAATATAAACAATACTGCCAGTGATAGAAGAGTGACTACCTATCACTTCCTGCGGGTTCAGACGTAGCTCTTCGCAAATGAATTGTTCAGTTTCATAAGCGCGTTGTCGTGCATGTTCGGATTGGAATGTTACTTTAAGAGTCGCTCGGCGGTAACAGTGCGCCATGAAGTGCAATAGTAACAGACGCAACACAACACGAAATACCGGGACGCGGAAGTAAACAACTGCGGTGCGCTGTCCGGCGCGCGGAACTTGTCCGCACGTGATCACGGCCGTAAGCCGACTGACCATTTGGCTATCCGTGCACGACTCACGGCCAGACACAAAGTTCCATAAGTCGCCAACCATACGTCTAAGATATAGAGCCACATATCCATTATGTGTATTCCCGTCCAGATCAGTCGCATAAATATGATATTGCAGTTCCTGTGTTATTCTGATGATTGGCGTCATTCCATTCTACAGCCTATGGGCGTAATTATTCGCAATTGCGAATTCATCTGATGTGTTTCGTAACGGTTGTGGTCGCCGCAGTTCATTGTCATCAGAATAACTCAGGCACTGCAATATCATATGAAAACCTACGGACATCAGAAAATTATTTTGTCGACAGTTACGCTACATTTTCAGCTGCCTATCACCCGTTCATATCACCCGTTCATACACACTGAAAGTCATCTGCTGTCAGACACATTTGATACCTCGTATTCAATCGCACGTCGGTAGGCACTTGTCTGTCTCAAGAAATCTGAACGCACATCTCCGTCTGCTAGGGTAGCTTATCGTTCAGTCAAGACACGAGCCGAACAATAGAAAAGTTTGCCAGCAGAATCAGTGTGACCGCACGATCAGGGGACAATTGACACGCTTCAGATGGAATTTTGATTCTATAACGGAGTATGCGCTGATCTGAGACTTCCTGGCGGATTAAAGCTGTTCGCCGGGACGAGATTCGAACCACGGGTACCTAAGAGTGCATTAATGGTGTCACTTTGCTGCTTGCTGGAATGACACAGTGATGATGGAATCAAGCCAAGCCCACTGAGTCTTAAAGATCCATTTAAGCTGCAACGTCGCTGCTCACTAAGTTGATCACCAGGCGATGATAACAAGCTCATTTGTGTTTCGCGCCGCGATCATTGCCCCATTTCCTGAAACTTGAAAAGTGATTGGATACTTCAGCGTCACTCCAGCAGCGCCGTGTTTGACTGTGCTAGCTATGTGAACAGCTGCAGGGTAATTACTCCTGACCAGCAGCGAGCAGCGAGATTATAGCGTAAATGAAACGAGGTAACAAGACAACGTGCTGTGTTGAGCCAGCAGAAAGGCGGCAGCATTAGCGTATCCTGAGGTGTAGGTAGAAGCAAAACTGGCGATCTGCGGATAGCAGCGTGGAATGTCAGATTCCTTAATCGGGTAGGAAGGTTAGAAAATTTAAAAAGGGAAACAGTTAGATTAAAGTTAGATACAGTGTAAATTAGTGAAGTTCGGTGGCAGGAGGAACAGGACTTCTGGTCAGGTGTATACAGGGCTATAAATACAAAATCAAATAGGAGTAATGCAGGAGTAGATTTAATAATGAATAAAAAATAGGAGCGCGGGTAAGCTACTAAGAACAGCATAGTGAACGCATCATTCTAGCCAAGATAGACACGAAGCCCATGCCTACCATTGTTGTACAAGTATGTATGCCAACTAGCTCCGCAGATGACGAAGAGATTGAAGAAATTTATGACGAGATAAAAGAAATTATTCAGATAGTGAAGGGAGAGTAAAATTGAAGAGTCATGGGGAACTGGAATTCGATAGTAGGAACAGGAAGAGAAGGAAAGTAGTAGGCTAATATGGAATGGGGATAAGGAATGAAAGAGGAAGCCTCCTGGTAGAATTTTGCATTGAGCATAACTTAGTCATAGCTAACACATGGCTTATGAATCAAGAAAGAAGGTTGTGTCCATGGAAGAGTACTGAACACACTGGAAGGCTTCAGACAGATTATTTAATGGTAAGACTGAGATTTAGGAACCAGGTTTTAAATTGTAAGACATTTCCAGGGGCAGATGTGGACACTGACCACAATCTATTGGTTACGAACTGTAAATTAAAACTGAAGAAACTGCAAAAAGGTGGGAATTTATGAGGATTGGTCCTGGATAAACTGAAAGAACCAGAGTGAACTTTAGGGAACGATTGACAAGAACGGGGGAAAGAAATACAGTAGAAGAAGGATGGGTAGCATTGAGAGCTGCAATGTGAAGGCAGCAGAGGATCAACTAGGTAAAAAGACGAGGGCTAGTAGAAAGCCATGGGTAACAGAAGAGATACTGAATTTAATTCATGAAAGGAGAAAATGTAAAAATGCAGCAAATAAAGTAGGCAAAAAGAAATATAAACGTCTCAAAAATGAGATATACAGGAAGTGCAAAATGGCTAAGCAGGGATGGCTAGAGGATAAATGGAAGGATTTAGATGCATATATCACTAGTGGTAACATAGATACTGCCTATATCAAAATTAAAGAGACCTTTGGAGAAAAGAGAACCACTTGTATGAATATCAAGAGCTCAAATGGAGAACCAGTACTAAGCAAGGAAGGGAAAGCAGAAAGATGGAAGGAGTATATAGAGGGTCTATGCTAGGGCGATGTACTTTAGGGCAATATTATGGAGATGGAAGATGACATAGATTAAGATGAAATGGGAGATATGATACTGCGTGAAGAGTTTGACAGAGCACTGAAAGACCTCAGTTGAAACAAGGCCCCGGGAGTAGACAACATTCCATTAGAACTACTGATAGCCTTGGGAGAGCCAGCCCTGACAAACCTCTATCACCTGGTGAGTAAGATGTGTGAGACAGGCGGAATACCCTCAGACTTCAAGAAGGATGTAATAATTCCAATTCCAAAGAGAGCAGGTGTTGACAGGTGTGAAAATTACCGAACTATCACTTTAATAAGTCATGGCTGCAAAATACTAACACAAATTCCTTACAGACGAATGGAAAATCTGGTAGAAGCCGACCTTGGGGAAGATTTTATTAATGAGGACCACTACAAGCGATAGTAACACTCAACTAAGCGCTTTCAATTGCAAGTGCTTTTATTTAGTTTGGTCGGAGGAACAGAATAATCCACCAGCAGTCTTCATCGTTACATTTCACAAACTGAGAAGTAGACCTCATGGTTCGAATTTTCACCTTCAAAAGGAAGAAAACTCTAGCCTCACCCTCCAAGGTACTCGCACTGAAGATGTTTATGAATGTTTTGAGGTCTACCTCCAGCCCAGTGGACGTCCTTCTTGGACGGAACTACTGAATACACACTGCTGAGCCTCCTCCTATTAGCACCGAGTTAGGTGACGATTTTTTTACCACACTGGACTCGCGTTCAGGTGGACGACGGTTCAAACCTCCATGATTTCCCTAAATCGCTGCACGCAAATGTGGGGATGGTTCCTCTGAAAGGGCACTGCCGACTTCCTTCCCCATCCTTTCCTAATACGATGGGACCGATGCTGTTTTGTCACCTCACCCAAATCAACCCACCGCCGGCAGCCGTGGTCGAGCGGCTCTAGGCGCTTCAGTCCGGAACCGCGCTGCTGCTACAGTCGCAAGTTCGAATCCTGCCTCGGGCATGGATGCGTGTGGTGTCCTTAGGTTCGTTAGGTTTAAGTAGTTCTAAGTCTAGGGGACTGATGACCTCAGGCGTCAAGTCCCATAGTGATTAGAGCCATTTGAATTAACCAACCGACCAACCAAACTCCGATCAGCGCTACATGCTCCAGACTTCCGGCAGCGTCCATAGTTCCGGCATGGCTGCAGGTCTCAGACAGACATTCGCTATGCTGGAGACTTGCCACCATTACCTAAATGCTAAGACTGGCAAGTGTTCGTCTAGATCGTGGGCAGACACGTATTTAACTAACGGAATAGCTGCTGCAAAAATACAGTGGCCTTCCGTCGCCTCTTCCGAAACCCCAGCACGAGATGGCCGATCAGCATGATCAGTCATTCCCGACAGAATCGCAGCAAACTACGATATGCATCCCCAAACTAAGCCGAAATTCCAACCTGGCCTAAGGGCATGGTGAGGTCCGATGGAAAAAGAGCTACTGCCATCAAACACAAACTCACACTATCTGTCTTGCGCGGCAGCCGAGGTCCGCACGTCGTCGGTGTAATCAGGCAGCTTCCACACCCAGACAGCAACTGCAGGTCCACAACGACTTGGAGTATGTCACTTTGGCAGGAATATCCCCAACTACGTCTACCGTTCTGGCAGTCCTTTAGTAGACTTGGTGGTCATCTCCTTTATGAGCCAGTTAGAAGGGAAACGGGATCTTGTATCCCTGCCAGACGAAAAGATGACGTTGACCTCTGAGTATGAGTGCTACGTCAAAGAGAGCTCTCTACTCACTAGTTTTTCATACCTCACCCTAGTACTGTGCCGGTTAGATTACACTTGTCAGACCCAAGGACCACAGTTGGAGCCGGCCGGTGTGGCCGAGCGGTTCTAGGCGCTTCAGTCCGGAACTGCGCGACTGCTACGGTCGGAGCTTCAAATCCTGCCTCGGGCATGGATGTGTGTGATGTCCTTAGGTTAATTAGCTTTAAGTAGTTCTAAGTTCTATGGGACTGATGACCTTAGATGTTAAGTCCCATAGTGTTCAGAGCCATTTGAACCACAGTTGGAATTAAGGCACGAATCACATCCTCGATGAGTTCCTAACGGATTTCGCGTATTGGTTTTGAGTTAGTGAACTGTTTTATGTAGTGTTATTTATAATTATGTATACTGTAGATTCGAAATCATTTCCTGGTCGACAGGCTTTTGTAATTCGTTTCACGATGCTTGTAATACCTTGTAAGAAATCAGCGATTATGATACAGTTCCACAACTAACAGTTACTTACACAGTACATAAGTCTTCCGCGTCAATGATTAAAAAGCATTTCGGCGGACTTCTATCTGCAAATTCGGAAATAGAGAAATAACCAACATAAAATATCTCGTCAAAATATGTACTAGAAAGCACAATGTACAAAATTTGACGAGATATCTTTCCTCTAGAATATTAAGGAAACACTTTGCACAAAATGTTTATAAAGGCTCAGGTTGAAAATTGAAGCACTATTCAGGCAGCTCTTTTATAGCAGGGATTGTAACGGAAAACCTTGCGTGTAATAGCATAAGAATACGTGACGTCGCACGCCATTGAAGCTTGTCTGCAGTCGTAAAAACAATGAGTGGCTGATTGGACACAAGAGATTCCACCTTTTAGGAACTCGTAACTTCACTGCATATTAATCACTGTGGGAAAAATTATAGGTGGACCAAAATGCAGCAGCATTCTCAGTGGTCTGTTTGGGACGAAAGAGAAAGGTGTCCGAAAACGTTGTTCCCCATAGCGCACATTGTGTTAGTGAAGCAAATAAAAACCCATACGTGTCGATAACTACGCGATATTCATAAACGTTTTACCTTGTTACATGGTCTACGGTCTGAGATTCAGACACAATATCATGAAATTACAGATAGTGAGGGCTGTCTATAGCCAGTAATTCACTAAAAAAGAAAGAAAAAACTATTAAGGATTTATATTACGTGCTATTAGCCTTACAAGATCTAGGGAATATTTGTACGATGACTAACCACCACTGGTGACGTCAGAAAGCTGTATGACTCAATACGGTAGAAGATTATTAGAAAACTGTAATGAACAGTTAGGCTCCAGCTCTCGGCTGGTGTGCGTCTACTGAGCGGCAAGTTGTGGAAAGCTCTGAGATATTTATCGGGCCGTGGAACGTATATCGGAAAGACAGACTGGTGGCTGCAAGAGGGGGAGAGTTCATTGCAGTTGACAAAAGTATTGTTATCTATTGAGATCGAAGTTGAGTGTGACAGCGAAGTTATCTTGTAGCGTATAACAGGTGTACGTAAAACCTTGTTAACTGTTGGTTGTTTTACCGGTATCCGACTCCGCTGTGACAGTTGCAGAGTTATTCAAATGAAGTCTACGGTTAGTAGCGCGGAAATGCCCAGATCATGCAGTGCTAGTAGGAGGCAACTTTAACCTATCGACTATATAGACTGGAATGTCTATGGATTGACTGCGAGGGGTAGAGACAGACAGTCATACAAATACATCCGAAAACGTTTTCTGATAACTGTCTTGGGCAGCTAGCTCTGCAGCCCACAAGCAATGAAAATATCTTACATCCTGTAGCTACAAATAGGCCGGGCCTTAGTACAGAAATAGGGATTAGTGACCATGATGTCATTACAGCAACTAGGTTAAGAAAATTAATAAAACAGCCAAGAAGGATGGTGAAGTGTTTCTGCTAGATAAAGCACATAAGCAGTCTGTTAGCATCTCACTTAGACAGTGAACTGACATCACTTAGTTCCAGTAAGATGAACATAGAGGAATTGTGGGCAAAGTTTAAGCAGGCTGCAAATCGTGGTCTGGAGAGCTATGTGCCTAGTAAGTTGATTAAGGATGGAAAAGACCCATCACGATTTAACAAGTAAATTCGGAAGATGCTGAGGATGCAGAGACTGTTGCACTCTCGGTTGAAAAGAGAACATACAAATGCCGACAATCTAAAAGATCAGTAGAGATTCGCGCGTCTGTGAAAAGATTCATGCTTGCGCGAAACATAAAACAGCTACCACCGTCACGTCTTAGCAAAAGATGTAGCAGAGAACCCGAGAAAATTCAGGTCATAAGTAAAATTGCTAAGCGGGTCTAAGGCCCCCATTCAGACCATTGTTGACCAGTACAGTGCGGCAGTTGAAGATAGGAAAACGGAAAGCCAAAGTTTTAAACTTCACGTTCAAGAAACAAACGTACCTTCATAGTATTAGCCACTTATCTATCTTGCATTTATCGTGAATCTCTGGCCCAGTACAAGTTCCCAAGAAACTGCAAAAAGCGCAAGTGATTCCAATATATAAAAAGAGTAAGAGGACGGAGCCGCAAAATTACAGACCAGTATCCATAACTTCGTGTTTGATGCAGAATCCTTGAACATATTCTCACCTCGAATAAAGCAAACTTTCTTGAGGATGAGAAGCTTAAGTCCACGAATCAGCATGGTTGTAGAAAACCTGGCTCACGCGAAACTAAGCTTGCCCGCCCCCTTCTCACATAATATACTGCGAAGTATGGATGAATGCCAACAGGCAGAGTCCGTATCTACAGATATCCGGGAAACATTTGACGCGGTGCCCACTTGCAGGCTGTTAACGAAGATACGAGCATATGGAATACGTTCACACAAATTTGAATGAGTAGGAGACCTCTTAAGCAACAGAAGCCAGTATGTTTGTCCTCGATGGCAAATGTTCATCAGAGGCAACGGCATCGTCAGGAGTGCTCCACGGAAGTGTGATAGGACAGCCGTTACTCTCTGTGTACATAAACAATTTGTTGGAAGGGAGGGCCGCTACCTGTTGTTGTTTGCTGATGCAGCTCTGGAGTACGGTAAGGTGTCGAAGTTGAACGACTGTAGGAAGATACAAGACGGCTCAGATAAAATTTGTAGTAGGTAAAATGTAAGCTAATGCGGATGAGTAGGAAGAACTAACCTGTAACGTTCGAATGCAGTATTACTGGTGTCCTGCTTGACACAGTCATGTCGTTTAAATATCTGGGCGTAACGTTGCAAAGCCATATGAAATGGAACGAGCATGTGAGAACTGTGGAACGGAAGGCGTATGGTCGGCTTAGGTTTATTGGAAGAAATCTAGGAAAGAGTGGTTCACCTGTGAAGGAGACCACATATAGGACACTGGTGCGGCTATTCTCGACCACTACTCGAGTGTTTGGGATCCGTACTAGGTCGGATTGAGGGAATACACCGAAGCAGTTCTGAGGCGAGCTGCTAGATTTATTACCAGTAGGGTCGTTTCCAACAGATTTCTCATACACAAACAGCAGTTGACCAGCGTTGCCTGGTGAAACGTTGTTGTGATGCCTCGTGTAAGGAGGAGAAATGCGTACCATCACGTTTCCGACTTTGATAAAGGTCGGATTGTAGCCTATCGCGATTGCGGTTTATCGTATCGCGACATTGCTGCTCGCGTAGGTCGAGATCCAATGCCTGTTAGCAGAATATGCAATCGGTTGGTTCAGGAGAGTAATACGGAACGCCGTGCTGCATCGCAACGGCCTCGTATCACCAGCAGTCGAGATGACAGCCATCTTATCCGCATGGCTGTAACGGATCGTGCAACCACGTCTCGATCCCTGAGTCAGAAGATGGGGACGTTTGCAAGACAACAACCATCTGCACGAACAGTCAGACAACGTCTGCAGCAGCATGGAATATCAGCTCGGAGACCATGGCTGCGGTTACCCTTGACGCTGCATCACAGACAGGAGTGCCTGCGATGGTGTACTTAACGACAAACCGGGGTGCGCGGATGGCAAAACGTCATTTTTCGGATGAATCCAGGTTCTATTGCAGCATCATGATGTCCGCACCCGTGTTTGACGACATCACGGTGAACGCACATTGGAAGCGTTTATTCGTCATCGCCATACTGGCGTATCACCCGGCGTGGTGGTATGGGGTGACACTGGTTACACGTCTCGGTCACCTCTTGTTCGCACTGACGGCACTTCGAACAGTAGACGTTACATTTCAGATGTGTTACGACCCTTGGCTCTACCCTTCATTGGATCCCTGTGAAACCCTACATTTCAGCAGGATAATGCACGATCGCTTATTGCAGGTCCTGTACGGGCCTTTCTGGATAAAGAAAATGTTCGACTGCTGCCCTGGCCAGCACATTCTCCAGATCTCTTACCAACGGAATACGGCTGGTCAATGGTGGCCGAGCAACTGGCTTGTCACAATACGCCAGTCACTACTCTTGATGAACTGTGGTATCGTGTTGAAGCTGCGTGGGCAGCTGTACCTGTACACGCCATCCAAGCTCTGTTTGACTTAATGCCCAGTCGTATCAAGGCGGTTATTACAGCCAGAGGTGGTTGTTCTGGGTACTGATTTCTCAGGATCTATGCACCCAAATTGGGTGAAAATGTAATCACATATCAGTTCTAGTGTAATATATTTGTCCACTGAATATCCGTTTATCATCTGCATTTCTTCTTGGTGTAGCAATTTTAATGGCCCGTAGTGTACATTGCGAGTAAGGACCACGAAGATAAGATTCGAGAAATTAGAGCTCATAAGGTGGCATGTAGACAGTTGTTTTTCCCTCGCTCTATTTGCGAGCGGAACTGGATAGGAAACGACTAGCAGTGGTACAGGGTAGCCTCTGCCACGCATCGTACGGTGGCTTGCGGAGTATCGATGTAGATATAGATGTAGCAATCAGTGCTGGACAGCTCGAATGCCGGCCGCGGTGTAGGAGCGGTTCTAGGCGCTTCAGTCCGGAACCGCGCGACTGCTACGGTCGCAGGTTCGAATCCTGCCTCGGGCATGGATGTATGTGATGTCCTTAGGTTAGTTAGTTTTAAGTAGTTCTACATTCTAGGGGACTGATGACCTCAGATGTTAAGTCCCATAGTGCTCAGAGCCATTTGAACCATTTGAACAGCTCGAATTAGCGTGATTTTGCAACATGAGTACTTAACGAAAATCCGTAGCAGGAAAGGTATCTATGGGTCATTTACTCGTAGATATACGGAGAAGATGTCTACAAATAAGACTATGTATTTCTCACCTTCGTTATCAATTTATTATATAACATCAGTATAAAAGACTAATAAAGTTAGTAAAATGGTTAGTAACATAAGCAAATTTTATTCTTACTATTACGATTTTTGCGTGGAGAAAGAAGTGTGTGTTGCAGTAACAAGGACCCTTCAACACTGACTGTAAACTGTTAAACGTTGAAGATTTTTGTATAAAATCCTTTAACAGCGTAAATCTCAATACTTATGTTACTCTGATGACAATGTGTCTTCATCCTATCTTGTTATAAGGCACTGCACTGATTTAATTAATTGATCTGACGATTGTGAATATCTTACTCGAAAATAGTAAACAATGACTGTAAAAAAAATATAGTTTTCTGGAGTTCTAAAAGTATTGTATAGAAAAAACATTTTAACGTTTAACATTTTCATAGATTACGTGTCTCCAACCTGACCACATTAGACTATAATATATTGTGAAGTAGACATAAAAATACACTCCTGGAAATGGAAAAAAGAACACATTGACACCGGTGTGTCAGACCCACCATACTTGCTCCGGACACTGCGAGAGGGCTGTACAAGCAATGATCACACGCACGGCACAGCGGACACACCAGGAACCGCGGTGTTGGCCGTCGAATGGCGCTAGCTGCGCAGCATTTGTGCACCGCCGCCGTCAGTGTCAGCCAGTTTGCCGTGGCATACGGAGCTCCATCGCAGTCTTTAACACTGGTAGCATGCCGCGACAGCGTGGACGTGAACCGTATGTGCAACTGACGGACTTTGAGCGAGGGCGTATAGTGGGCATGCGGGAGGCCGGGTGGACGTACCGCCGAATTGCTCAACACGTGAGGCGTGAGGTCTCCACAGTACATCGATGTTGTCTCCAGTGGTCGGCGGAAGGTGCGCGTGCCCGTCGACCTGGGACCGGACCGCAGCGACGCACGGATGCACGCCAAGACCGTAGGATCCTACGCAGTGCCGTAGGGGACCGCACCGCCACTTCCCAGCAAATTAGGGACACTGTTGCTCCTGGGGTATCGGCGAGGACCATTCGCAACCGTCTCCATGAAGCTGGGCTACGGTCCCGCACACCGTTAGGCCGTCTTCCGCTCACGCCCCAACATCGTGCAGCCCGCCTCCAGTGGTGTCGCGACAGGCGTGAATGGAGGGACGAATGGAGACGTGTCGTCTTCAGCGATGAGAGTCGCTTCTGCCTTGGTGCCAAAGATGGTCGTATGCGTGTTTGGCGCCGTGCAGGTGAGCGCCACAATCAGGACTGCATACGACCGAGGCACACAGGGCCAACACCCGGCATCATGGTGTGGGGAGCGATCTCCTACACTGGCCGTACACCACTGGTGATCGTCGAGGGGACACTGAATAGTGCACGGTACATCCAAACCGTCATCGAACCCATCGTTCTACCATTCCTAGACCGGCAAGGGAACTTGCTGTTCCAACAGCACAATGCACGTCCGCATGTATCCCGTGCCACCCAACGTGCTCTAGAAGGTGTAAGTCAACTACCCTGGCCAGCAAGATCTCCGGATCTGTCCCCCATTGAGCATGTTTGGGACTGGATGAAGCGTCGTCTCACGCGGTCTGCACATCCAGCACGAACGCTGGTCCAACTGAGGCGCCAGGTGGAAATGGCATGGCAAGCCGTTCCACAGGACTACATCCAGCATCTCTACGATCGTCTCCATGGGAGAATAGCAGCCTGCATTGCTGCGAAAGGTGGATATACACTGTACTAGTGCCGACATTGTGCATGCTCTGTTGCCTGTGTCTATGTGCCTGTGGTTCTGTCAGTGTGATCATGTGATGTATCTGACCCCAGGAATGTGTCAATAAAGTTTCCCCTTCCTGGGACAATGAATTCACGGTGTTCTTATTTCAATTTCCAGGAGTGTATATACGTTGACAGTGACACACAAGTATTTTACTCACCAAAGCGTAATAACCAAAACTAAAATTATAATTTCGAATTTTTATGATGAGTTGGTGTATCTAAAGTAGAAGAAAGTGGGCAAAAATTAAGATATTCTGCACGAAATTCACTGAGTAAAGAAGGTCGGCTTGAGAGTAAAATGATGCATGAATCGTGGAATACCAGTTACGTTCGGTGGAGAAGTAATCTACTGTGAAGAGTCTGAAAGAAGAAATAACACATATTCTTAATGACATAGACTATACACAAATAATGTAATTCCATGAGAAAGAGAGAAATTAACGGTATGAATGAAAACCATCTAACATGCAAAAAATGTATGATGAACATAATGCTGTCTTAAGTCAATTTATTCACGATCGGTTTCTGTCATAAGTATTTTCACAGTGTTGTGCAGATAAAACCAACACAACATAATGAACTTTGAAATCGCAATATAATTTACATGGAAAATAGTAAATGAAAATTTTAAATACTTACAAAAAATATCTTTTACAAAGGAAAGACCCCATTTCATTCATGATTTTCAAACATGGCGTGAAGGACATTTCATCAGTAAGACTTACTGAAGAAAAATGACGGAAATATTTACTATCAGCCATGACGTAAAATCTGGTTCTGGTTCCACATCATTGTACGCTACACTCATACGGGATATAAACCTTGTTTCTCTTGGTTCCTCTTATCCTCAGGTTTGTACTTAGACAAGACATTTGTGCCATGTTTGTTATATAATCTTCACGACCTTTTCTGTACAGTCTAACTGTTACATGCAGGGACATAATAACATACATGCTTCACCATTTAGTTTTTACACTACGTGAATCATTGTTTAATTCTTTGATAAGATTTTAATATGATGTGATATTACGTAGGCTTAAATGCAAAAGTATTTTTTATTTTAATAGATGTGGCTGACACTATTTTCCAGTGATTTATGTTGAGTAATTCTTATTGTCGTTATGGCACAAAAAATTTTATTTTTAAAAATTATATTTATTGTACTTCTTTAAGCTGTAAAAAATTGCATAAAGAAGCTGTACAGAATTACAATCTTTGTTCGATCAATAGCTCATTTTCCAACTGTTCTATACCATTCTGTTATAATGTGGCGTTGTACTTCACTATAATCTTAGTTTGTCTTTAGCTATATGATCTTTGGCTTAGCTTTGCGATCTCCTAGATCGTACTTATAACCTGGGCTGTCAATGATTCAACTTCTTGTTGTTTGAGTTTGGCTTTATTGCTCTTTTGGTCCTAACGTTTTTCAAGTCATTCAATGTCCTTCATGTCATGTTTGAAAAGTACGAACGCGAAGGGATTCTTTAAAGTATATGTAGCCTGTGTCCCTCCGAAACTTTATTAGAATGTTGTTGTTGTTGTTGTGGTCTTCAGTCCTGAGACTGGTTTGATGCAGCTCTCCATGCTACTCTATCCCGTGCAAGTTTTTTCATCTCCCAGTACCTACTGCAACCTACATCCTTCTGAATCTGCTTAGTGTATTCATCTCTTGGTCTCCCTCTACAATTTTTACCCTCCACGCTGCCCTCCAATACTAAATTGGTGATCCCTTGATGCCTCACAACATGTCCTACCAACCGATCCCTTCTTCTGGTCAAGTTGTGCCACAAACTTCTCTTCTCCCCAATCCTATTCATTACTTCCTCATTAGTTATGTGATCTACCCATCTAATCTTCAGCATTCTTCTGTAGCACCACATTTCGAAAGCTTCTATTCTCTTCTTGCCCAAACTATTTATCGTCCATGTTTCACTCCCATACATGGCTACACTCCATACGAATACTTTCAGAAATGACTTCCTGACACTTAAATCAATACTACATGTTAACAAATTTCTCTTCTTCAGAAACGCTTTCCTTGCCATTGCCAGCCTACATTTTATATCCTCTCTACTTCGACCATCATCAGTTATTCTGCTCCCCAAATAGCAAAACTCCTTCACTACTTTTAAGTGCCTCATTTCCTAATCTAATTCCCTCAGCATCACCCGACTTAATTAGTTTACATTCCATTATCCTTGTTTTGCTTTTGTTGATGTTCATCTTATATCCTCCTTTCAAGACACTGTCCATTCCATTCAACTTCTCTTCCAAGTCCTTTGCTCTCTCTGACAGAATTACAATGTCATCGGCGAACCTCAAAGTTTTTATTTCTTCTCCATGAATTTTAATACCTACTCCGAATTTTTCTTTTGTTTCCCTTACTGCTTGCTCAGTATACAGATTGAACAACATCGGGGAGCGGCTACAACCCTGTCTTACTCCCTTCCCAACCACTGCTTCCCATTCATGTCCCTCGACTCTTATAACTGCCATCTGGTTTCTGTACAAATTGTAAATAGCCTTTCGCTCCCTGTATTTTACCCCTGCCACCTTCAGAATTTGAAAGAGAGTATTCCAGTCAACATTGTCAAAAGCTTTCTCTAGGTCTACAAATGCTAGAAACGTAGGTTTGCCTTTCCTTAATCTTTCTTCTAAGATAAGTCGTAAGGTCAGTATTGCCTCACGTGTTCCAGTGTTTCTACGGAATCCAAACTGATCTTCCCCGAGGTTGGCTTCTACTAGTTTTTCCATTCGTCTGTAAAGAATTCGTGTTAGCATTTTGCAGCTGTGACTTATTAAACTGATAGTTCGGTAATTTTCACATCTGTCAACACCTGCTTTCTTTGGGATTGGAATTATTATATTCTTCTTGAAGTCTGAGGGTATTTCGCCTGTTTCATACATCTTGCTCACCAGATGGTAGAGTTTTGTCAGGACTGGCTCTCCCACGGCCGTCAGTAGTTCCAATGGAATATTGTCTACTCCGGGGGCCTTGTTTCGACTCAGGTGTTTCAGTGCTCTGTCAAACTCTTCACGCAGTATCATATCTCCCATTTCATCTTCATCTACATCCTCTTCCATTTCCATAATATTGTCCTCAAGTACATCGCCCTTGTATAGACCCTCTATATACTCCTTCCGCCTTTCTGCTTTCCCTTCTTTGCTTAGAACTGGGTTTCCATCTGAGCTCTTGATATTCATACAAGTCGTTCTCTTATCTCCAAAGGTCTCTTTAATTTTCCTGTAGGCGGTATCTACCTTACCCGTAGTGAGATAGGCCTCTACATCCTTACATTTGTCCTCTAGCCATCCCTGCTTAGCCATTTTGCACTTCCTGTCGATCTCATTTTTGAGACGTTTGTATTCCTTTTTGCCTGCTTCACTTACTGCATTTTTATATTTTCTCCTTTCATCAATTAAATTCAATATTTCTTCTGTTACCCAAGGATTTCTACTAGCCCTCGTCTTTTTACCTACTTGATCGTCTGCTGCCTTCACTACTTCATCCCTCAATGCTACCCATTCTTCTTCTACTGTATTTATTTCCCCCAATCCTGTCAATTGCTCCCTTATGCTCTCCCTGAATCTCTGTACAACTTCTGGTTCTTTCGGTTTATCCAGGTCCCATCTCCTTAAATTCCCACCTTTTTGCAGTTTCTTCAGTTTTAATCTACAGGTCATAACCAATAGATTGTGGTCAGAGTCCACATCTGCCCCTGGAAATGTCTTACAATTTAAAACCTGGTTCCTAAATCTCTGTCTTACCATTATATAATCTATCTGATACCTTTTAGTATCTCCAGGGTTCTTCCATGTATACAACCTTCTTTCATGATTCTTAAGCCAAGAGTTAGTTATGATTATGTTGTGCTCTGTGCAAAATTCTACCAGGCGGCTTCCTCTTTCATTTCTTAGCCCCAATCCATATTCACCTACTATGTTTCCTTCTCTCCCTTTTCCTGCACTCGAATTCCAGTCACCCATGACTATTAAATTTTCGTCTCCCTTCACTACCTGAATAATTTCTTTTATTTCATCATACATTTCTTCAATTTCTTCGTCATCTGCAGAGCTAGTTGGCATATAAACTTGTACTACTGTAGTAGGTGTGGGCTTCTTATTCTTATTCTTATTAGAATATCGTGCAAAAAATGAAAACTTGAAATAAATCAGTCAAGAACTTTTCGAAATTTTTGTTATCAATCTTTCTACTTTTTTGTTTTATATACATTTAAAAAGTGTGGGTTTTGTCCGTCAGAGCTTTTGTTGGAGTGTTGTGTCTAAAAAGTAAATCGGTCAAAAACATTTCGAGAATTTCGGCCACAACATTTCCCTTTATGCACTAGATACATGTTTATACACCACATATTTGTATATTTAAAAGAAAATGTGTAGCGTACGTCCGTCCCAAGGTTTATTAGATTATCGTGTAAGAATATGAAATATATTTATCAAGAGGTTTGCAAGATTTTTGGTAACAACATTAAACTATGACCTGTCTTTACATGGTAGTAGAGATTATAAACATTTGACATATCAGTAGATTATTCCAGGTGGCAATCTCTTTACCATGACGCGCAAATTCGAGTGTCTCATGTGACAATCACATTGCTCCTCCTACTGATGATATTGCGTGAGACAGTTTTGTACAAAGCAATATGACAATGGTAGTTTCTTTCTTTTCCTTGCCAAATTCCGCGCACCTTCTTCTTGTTTTAACCTTCAGCTAGTTGATAGTCCTCCAACAGTCACCACAGATTTGGACGCAGCGCTTAGGCGTCTAATAGTTCTCTTTCCTTTGACAATTGCGTTTTTCTTTCCTAATTTAATCATTTCCTCTGTAAGTGGTATAAGAAAATCAATCGACGGCATTGTTTTCGTGGCGAGACGTCTAGTGGGCAGATGGTTAACAATAAGACTTGACGACAGCGCAACCTATAGATGCAATCTATAACTACCACAATTCTGCAAACCATCAGCAGGCCTCGTTTCACCCGTGCGTCATTGGTAGCTTATTCCCACTGATACTTTAATAACCTACAGTGGCACATGTACGTCCCAGCGGTAGGTAAAAGGTTAAACTATGGAAGTACAGCGATCAAAATAAAAGTTGCACAGTGCTTTAATATCAGTACTGGACAGAATAGGAAACAACACTGGCTTTCTTCTGTCACGTACACAAATAAAAGCTTAAAAATATAGAACAGCAAAATAAATCTTTACCTAAGATTTAATCCCAAACCTTAAAGTTTCTTCTCACTTTCATCTTGCATAACACATTATGTATAAACTGTATATGGGCCTCTTCATTCGAGGTCTGAGCTTCATAGAGAGAGGGGCAGCATTTTTATATACAAGAGTAACGTATTGCTCAGTTAGAGAGGAGGCACCTTTGAGTGGGGTTAGGTACACTCCTTACCAGATTGTCCAGATAAGACTTTCGTATACTGTCCCATTCCTCCAGAGGGGCGTCCATTATGCTGTGCAGTGTGTCTGGCGCAACAGGGCGATTGAAAGCTTGTCTTCTTAGCATGGCCCATGCATCCTCAAAGCAAATGAGATCTGGAGAATATGCAGGCCACTCTGTCTGTTGGATTCTACGCTACATTAGGAAAATGTTCACAAGTTTGTGACAATGCGGGCATGTACTGTCGTCCATCAGCGTGAAACCCGTTCCAATGTGTTCACCAACTGGAGCCACAATGAGTGCAAGGATGTCGTCCCGATTCTTCACACCAACCATCCTTCCATCTATCGGCATAAGGGATGTCACGTGGCCATACATGCTTGTACCCCAAACATGACTGAACCACCTTAATAAGTGTGGCCACCTGCAACACAGTTGCAGCGCAAACATTGTCCTAGTTACCTCCACACATGAATAGGAGTATTTCTAGCATGGATGCTGATTCAGGCCTCACCAGAAAAGAGCGTTGTGTCCCATTGCTGTCTAATCCACAAAGAGTGGCTCCGAGCCCATGCAACATGAGCCCCTCCCCGAACCCAATTTAGAGGAAAAGCCTCAAGAGATCTTCTGGCACGTAATCTCTGCTAATGAAACCCATTTCGTGTCGTTTGTTTCGACACTTCCACTCTTGTAACTGTTAGAACTTCCATCGTGGACGTGTAGCATTGTGTTGAGGATGTCAGCTTGTTGTTACACGCAAATATGAATGCTGCACACATGTTTTTCTTCTGTGGCCACTTCTGTGACGATCCTCAACTGACCCTGTGTTGCCATAAGGAGTGGCCGCGCGGTTTGAGGCGCCATGTCACGGATCGCGCGGCCCCTTCCGTCGGAGGTTCGAGTCCTCCCTCGAGCATGGGTGTGGGTGTGTGTATTGTTCTTAGTATAAGTTAGTTTAAGTAGAGGGAAAGTCTAGGGACCGATGACCTCAGCAGTTTGGTCCCTTAGGTATTCCCACATAATTGAATATTTTTTTCTGATCCTGTCGCTAGAAACTTGTTCCATATCCCAGAGACATCACTTTGAAGCGACATTCGCTGACACGTCGACTTGTCTCGTTCCCTGCTAAATTAGAATGACTTTACGGAGTGTCTGATCATACGTTACGAGGACTGGAGTTCCAAAAATCCTGAAGTTCTCGTAATGACACACAGCATGAATACTGCAATGTTTAGAGGTGTCCTGGTTGCCATGGAGTGTACATAATGCCCCCAAACGATAGATACATTGACTGTTTCCTCTAGAATTACGTTACAAACAAACCGTGGTACTAATATCATTACGTATTTCTGGACCAAAATGTTTAATATTAAAGTTTCAGTAATATGCAACATTTTTCGACCTCTGTATTAACCAGCGCTTGGGAATTTGCAGATGCTGTGAACGGTTTTGGGTAGTTTCAACAGAATCTGCGGACAACAGGTCTTGAGAAACAGCCCACTGACTCAGTCTACGTTAGTACACTGAAGGTTACACATATGACCCTACAGGTTATACTACAATTCGACAGATTAGTGCAAGATTCAGAATTTCAAGAAGAGCCAGGCAAGTTGGTTCCATAAGAATTATTCTCAGCAGCCACAGATGACGATTCCGTGTCTTCAGTCGGGAAAGCGAAAAGAAAATGTATGATAACGGTGTTTGTCTGAGCTATCTCTTGTTCCATGATAACTATCAGTTAAAAAAAGTAATGTGCTACAGTTCTATTCTAATATTTTACTAACTCGCAGTTATCACACACATTCTAACAACATTCAGTCTTACAGGCATTGGAAGCACACATTTCAGAAGACGAGGCATCATCTAACGAACGCCTTCTAGTGTGTGATTTATTGAGCTTAGGCCTCTTCGATTTCATATGCTCCGGAAAATCAAAAAGTGTCGGGATAGCATCACTACTTAGCCAATTCCCTCCAGTCTTAGCCCTATAAAAACATCAGGATTAAAACTGACACACACTGTAAATATAAATTATAAATATACATTGTAAATAATAACTAACCTATCAAAACACTTCTCCTCGAAGTGCTTCGAGCAAAGGCGCGTATGTGCTGATGGCTTAAAGTTGTTCTGTTTCAGGGCCTGTATCCAAAGCTGCCTTCGGTTTTCATCATTAGGGAAACTATGAGTAGTGTGTGTGTGGTTTGAGGTTTTCGGGCGCTAAACAGCATGGTCATCAGCGCCCAAACGCATAGAAACAGGAACACATGCGGTGAAGGGACGAAGACGGACAGCGAACAAGGAGAACGGCTAAAAGACACAGTAGGAATGAGAAACAGTTATACTTACTTCTGTAACCGAATTACCATAGATACTTTCCAAAATGTAATATGAGTCTGACTTTACAGGCATCACTTTCAACACTTTAATTTACGTGACACTCTATTTCAAGTGTAAAAAACATATAAAAGTCACTTCAGCAGATTTCTATAAACGCATCTGCACTGTCATAGAAACACTTACACGTGAAATGTAATGCCATTTCCCCCGACAAAACGCTGAGCACAGCCATAAACGCAACACGAAACAACCATGTTTTGCCAACATCCACGTGACTTCAGCCCAGGGAGGTTGGAGCCACGAAAATTACGTCAGGGACAGTCTATTATATTTACGATCGAAGGACGAACGTCAAGTGTAGCAGACATCTTCAAGACATGCTGTGACGGCGCCACTCACGGGAACAGGTTGAATTAAGTTTGAAAACAAGCGGGAAGGATGTATCTACACACTGTAACACTTTCACACATGCACAGTGAAAACTGTATTTTTACAAAAATAGTGAGCATATCTTTTGGAGTGACCCTCGTACATAACTTTGAGGTCGGTATTTGTTGTGCACTTTCCGAACAAGTTTTGTTTTGGCCAGTCGGTACTAGGTGCGGTACGTCAGCGATTGCCTAATGCGGGCGGCGAGCTTACCGAGACTCCGAGGAAGCTGAGGCGGCCCATCTGGCGCAGGAACTCCTGGGCCATGTCGCGGCGCGAGTAGTCGAAGTGGCGCACCGTGGTGGCGCCGGCCCAGCGGCGGTGTGCGGCGCGCAGCGTCAGGGCGATGGCCCACACCGCGTCGTACGTCTGCGGCGCGTACGGCGACACGGGCAGCGCGCGCCGAGAGAACTCCTCCACGAAGTGCGCGTTCGTCTGCCGGCAGGCGGACACCACGCGCTGGCCGTTAGCCCTTTAACTCCTGTACCTGTCAGGGTACTTCAAAAAGTATCTCACACATCAGCGGGAAAGTGCTCCTATCGGAGGACAAAACAATGTGAATATGTTCCTGTTTATTTAAAAGATTGACTGAAAAGCGGAGTAATAGCTACTTGCCCGTCCGGTTGGCCGGACGGAGCCCAATAGAACAGCTGCTTCATTCTACCTTTTCAAAAATTAGGGGCAGGGAGGAGCGCCTGGTCCCCGGCACGAATCCGCCGTGAGGATTTGTGTCGAGGTCCGGTGAACCGGCCACTCTGTGGATGGTTTTTAGGCGGTTTTCCATCTGCCTCAGTGAATGCGGGCTGGTTCCCCTTATTCCGCCTCAGTTACACTATGTCGGCGATTCCTGCGCGAACAAGTTCTGCAAGTACGCGTACACCACCATTGCTCTACCACGCAAACATAGGGGTAACACTTGTCTGGTGTGAGACGTTCCCTACGGGGTCTATCGGGGGCCGAACCGCACAATAACCCTGGGTTCGGTGTGGGGTGGTGAAGGGGTTAAGTGGACTGCGGTGGTCGTTGTGGGGCTGTAGACCACTGCGGCTGCGGCGGGGACGGAGCCCAATACAACAGCTGCTTCATTCTACCTTTTCAAAATTTTCCCAAAAATTTGGGGATGCGAACAAATTAGAGCATTTTCAATAAACAGCTCACCTCAAATTCCCACAAGCAACCCTAACTGTAACTCACACCCACTAGTCAATCGCTTAAGTCCCTCAGACATATCCATTCCCGCTACCCCTTTCTCACTTAGCCATTCAGCCCAACTCATTGTCATTATCTGTTTGTTACTCTCTGTCATTGTCTCTTCTGTCACAGCCACAATCTCCTTCATATTGCCCTATTAATGCAGTCTACATCTACATCTACATCTACATACATACTCCGCAATCCACCATACGGAGCATGGCGGAGGGTACCTCGTACCACAAGTAGCATCTTCTCTCCCTGTTCCACTCCCAAACAGAACGAGGGACGAGCCCTAATCTCTCTTACCTTATCTTTGTGGTCTTTCCGCGAAATGTAAGTTGGAGGCAGTAAAATTGTACTGCAGTCAGCCTCAAATTCTGGTTCTCTAAATTTCCTCAGTAGCGATTCACGAAAAGAACGCCTCCTTTCCTCTAGAGACTCCCACCCGAGTTCCTGAAGCATTTCCGTAACACTCGCGTGATGATCAAACCTGCCAGTAACAAATCTAGCGGCCAGCCTATGAATTCCTTCTATGTCCTCCCTCAATCCGACCTCATAGGGATCCCAAACGCTCGAGCAGTACTCAAGAATAGGTCGTATTAGTGTTTTATAAGCGGTCCCCTTTACAGATGAACCACATCGTCCCAAAATTCTACCAATGAACCGAGGACGAATATCCGCCTTCCACACAACTGCCATTACATGCTTGTCCCACTTCATATCGCTCTCCAATGTTACGCCCAAATATTTAATCGACGTGCTGTGTCAAGCGCTACACTACTAACGGAGTATTCAAACATTACAGGAATCTTTTTTCTATTCATCTGCATTAATTTACATTTATCTATATTTAGAGTTAGCTGCCATTCTTTACACCAATCACAAATCCTGTCCAAGTAATCTTGTATCCACCTAGAGGCACTCAACGACGACACCTTCCCGTACACCACAGCATCATCAAGCAACAGCCGCACATTGCTATCCACCCTATCCAAAAGATCATTTATGTAGATAGAAAACAACAGCGGACCTACCTCACTTCCCTGGGGCACTCCAGATGATACCCTCACCTCCGATGAACACTCACCATCGAGGACAACGTACTGGGTTCTATTACTTAAGAAGTCTTCGAGCCACTCACATACTTGAGAACCAATCCCATATGCTTGTACCTTAGTTAGGAATCTGCAGTGGGGCACCGAGTCAAACGCTTTCCGGAAGTCAAGGAATATGACATCCGTCTGATACCCTTCATCCATGTTTCGCAAGATATCATGTGAAAAAAGGGCGAGTTGCGTTTCGCAGGAGCGATGCTTTCTAAAGCCGTGCTGATGCGTGGACAGCAACTTTTCTGTCTCAAGGAAATTCATTATATTCGAACTGTCACTGTCTATCTTTTGCTCTCTCTTATTCTTAACATGTCATTCCTACCTTGCTAATGCTGCTATCTCTTAAAACTATCACTATCTCTCCCTTCCTCGTTGTCGTTGTCTTATATTTTGTCTCTCATTGTCACTGGCTCTCACGCACTTGCTCTTTGTCTTTATTCATCCACCTCGCCCCCGCCTCTGGCACTGTCTCCTTCACTGTTTTCTTATCACTGTTCTCTCACTGTCAGCTACGTTCCACCGCCATTGTGTCCCTCTCATTCTCTCACACTGTCACTGCGTCCTTCGTCATTTCTATAAAGCAACCATTGTCTGCTACCTTCTAGTATTCATTAATTTTTCCGTCTCTTTGCCACTGCCACTGTTTTCTTCTCTTTTAAGCATTAAAAACCGCGCATGTATTGTAATACCTAAATTTTTTGGAAAAATTTTAAACGGGGTGGGGCAGATAGAATGAGGCACTGGTACCCCCCTTTTAATTCAGAGTCTTTTAAATAAACAGGAACGTATATTCATTTTTGTGCTCCGATAGAAGCATTTTTCCGCTGGTTGCTTGTTTGTCCTTGCTGTCGCAGGACATATAACTCATCTGAAAAGAAAATATGTATTGGTCAGTAAAATTTAGATAGTTTGCTTATGTGAAACTGAAACAACGCAAAGCTAATTTTAAACCTCAGACTGGATTTTACGTGCGAAAAAATCTGCATGTGCTGCAGCACCGCAACATGGGGATGTCAGACGATAATGGAGACATTGTTGAGCATATTTTTCAGTGCTACGTCACTTGATAAACTACGTTTTCGTCTCACAGCGGATTTTACGTAAGTATTTTACGTGTACAAGTATTGTAACTTTGAATCTCTGTATCTTGGAAACGGATAAGGATATCAAGAAAATTTTCAAGTTCATTCGAGATCGGGATCTTAGAAATATATCGCAAAAATATCAGCCAGTTGCTGTGCACAACCGTCTTCGAATGCCTGGCTCAAATATAGTCCGCTGGTCACAGTGAAAATATAGCAAAAAAATTTTTGGGGGGATTGTCCGAGGAACTATTCAATAGCTAATAGTGGCTCTGTAAGTCCCATCAAGTCCACCATACACAAAATCGATTGCAAATATAACTAACCGATTTGCTTCATTTGCCTAAGCAGAAAGAAGCGTCTAATACTCGTACTTTGATCCTGTACTGTAGTAATGACACCCAGATGGACTTCTGTTGGGTACACAATTCGTCCCTATTCCAGGGGCTATCCAAAACACTGACCCTACCTTTTTATCACCAACAGAATTCGTGGTATGAGCACCGGAATATCCCGTTCTTACGCACGGCGTTTTGGGACATACGCCACTGGCCATTAAAATTGGTACACCACGAAGCTGACGTGCTACAGACGAGAAATTGACAGGAAGAAGGTGCTGTGATATGCAAATAATTAGCTTTTCAGAGCTTTCACACAAGGTTTGCGCCGGTGGCGACACCTACAATGTGCTGACATGAGGAAAATTTCCAAAAGATTTCTCCTACACAAACAGCAGTTGACCGGCGTTGCCTGGTGAAGCGTTGTTGTGATGCCTCGTGTAAGGAGGAGAGATGCGGACCATCACGTTTCCGACTTTGATAAAGGTCGGATTGTAGCCTATCGCGATTGCGGTTTATCGTATCGCGACATTGCTGCTCGCGTTGGTCGAGATCCAATGACTGTTACCAGAATATGGAATCGGTGGATTCGGGAGGGTAATACGGAATGCCGTGCTGGATCTCAACAGCCTCGTATCACTATCAGTCGAGATGACAGGCATCTTATCCGCATGGCTGTAACGGATCGTGCAGCCACGTCTCGATGCCTGAGTCAACAGACGGGAATGTTTGCAAGACGGCAACCATCTGCAAGAACAGTTCGACGACGTTTGCAGCAGCATGGGCTATCAGCTCGGTGGCCATGGCTGCGGTTACCGTTGACGCTGCATCACAGACAGGAGCGCCTGCGATGGTGTACTCAACGACGAACCTGGGTGCACAAATAGCAAAACGTCATTTTTTCGGATGAATCCAGGTTCTGTTTACAGCATCATGATGGTCGCATCCGTGTTTGGCGACCTCGCAGTGAACGCACATTGGAAGCGTGTATTCGTCATTGCCTTACTGGCGTATCACCCGGTGTGATGGTATGGGGTGCCATTGGCTACACGTCTCAGTCACCTCTTGTTCGCATTGACGGCACTTTGAACAGTGGACGTTACATTTAAGATGTGTTACGACCCGTGGCTCTACCCTTCATTCGATCCCTGCGAAACCCTACATTTCAGCAGGATAATGCACGACCGCATGTTGCAGTTCCCGTACGGGCCTTTCTGGATACAGAAAATGTTCGACTGCTGCCCTGGCCAGCACATTTTCCAGATCTCTCACCATTTGAAAACGTCTGGTCAATGGTGGCCGAGCAACTGGCTCGTCACAATACGCCAGTCACTACTCTTGATGAACTGTGGTATCGTGTTGAAGCTGCATGGGCAGCTGTACCTGTACACGTCATTCAAGCTCTGTTTGACTCAATGCCCAGGCGTATCAGGGCCGTTATTACGGCCAGAGGTGGTTGTTCTGGGTACTGATTTCTCAGGATCTATGCACCCAGATTGCGTGGAGATGTAATCACATGTCAGATCTAGTATAATATATTTGCCGAATGAATACCCGTTTATCATCTGCATTTCTTCTTGGTGTAGCAATTTTAATGGCCAGTAGTGTATTAGCTACGCATCCTGTCGCACGCACACGGATCATTATGTCAGGCCAAGTAATTTTTATTGAATGTCACTTCAGAGTGACAAAGATAGGCGACATGCTTTTTCAGAGTGTTACCAACTTCTTATAGACGATGGCGGAATATTCTACCGCCCCTGCAATTCCTCGTCGATAGGAAATCACTTGTTCGTCACAGAACCATTTGTGAACAGCTGTGTGAACGTTACTTCCGTTGGAAAAAATCTCTCCCCCGCAGAAGTTCGTTCAGCTTACCGAAATGATGGTAACTGCATGGTGCAGGATCTGGAATTTGTGGCGAATGATTCCAAACCTTGCAACGGAAATGTTGAAGCCAAGCGTATGTTGTTTGAGATGGAAGGTGCTGATCGTTGTTGTTTGTTTCATTTGGCCTCGAAAGTTTGCAGTTTGTTTAGCTATCGGGAACGCATGTGTATATACACTATATAATTGTACAGAAAAATACGTGAATGCATATTAACAGAATCGAAAGCTCAAACCATCAACTTTCCACAAATGTTTAACAAATCGAATGGTAAGTGAACTACACGTATTTACGTCATCAGTTCACACTACTTCTCAAATTTAATAAAGAAGTCATACAGATAAACGAAAATATGAGTACTAAAGAATTTTCCCTATACTCTTAAGAAAACTGACAATCACTTTATACAGGTGAATGTCTTTAGAAACCAAAGAGAAGACGCTGACTGATGGAGGAGGTAACCCATACTCATCAAACTTTTCATAAATTCCAATCGTCCATTGTCAAATTTGGAACACGAAGGCAAGACGTGGTTTATATCAGCTTCTGAATCTGAATCACCCTCACATGAAGGGGAAGCGTAAATATTGATTCTTTACAGATGTGTAGGAAACGAGGCAGGGATAAAGCGGTGTAGAAAGATAGTGAAGATCGTAGATCGGTCAGAATGAGTCCTCGCAAACCACTGCCTTGTAGTAATTTGAGGTTGTAATACCTCATGATATCCACCTTCCGTTTGTTGGGACGCATGCCACATCGCCTGCCATTGCTCTCCTCTGTGGCTCTTGACTTCACGTGTTAATCTGTATAAAGTAATTTCAAATCGAGAACAGTTCCTGTAGATACAGCTTGCCTCGCTAAAACGTCAACTTCCTCATTATATCGGATGCCAGCATGGGACTGCACCCAGAGCAGAATGATTGCCTGCTTATAGCGAATATATTCCAGTATCACATCCAAAATATAACAGTTCGTTCCTTAATTCCATCTTCGGTCTTGAATATCTTTAAGAACACTGTTGGTGTCGGACAGGATTAATAGCTTTAAGAAGAAAGTTGAAGGTACAAACATAATTGCTTCAAAAATTGCCACTGTCTCCGCCGTGAAAACTGAAGCACTTTTAGGCAGTTTGTAAGCTTTACTGATTTTGATCCGAAGGTGCTGAAGTGTAGTGTAGGAGAACTACGCCTCTGCTTAATTCTTCTTTATGGCCATAAGCCCTGCGCCTTTGTTTGCAGATGGCAGTGATTGCGGACCCAGTGTAATCGTAGTTTCTAATGTTCTAAGACGATCTTGAAAGAATATGAGCTGCTTATTGAGATGCGCATCTAGTGAGCAGTATTAGCGATAGTCACCCTGCGATTGCTGAGAATCAGTTTCTCGATTTTCTGGACATTGCCGTCTGTGGTCGATGTCTTTGGCCTTCGTTCCCTCTCTGCATCACCGAAGTCCATGCGGCCTTGCTTTAACTATTGGCACCGTTTCACTACAACTGGACGCGACTGTGATTTTGGTCCACACCACGTCAGAACATCACGGTGAATCTGTGTAAAATTCAGACGTTTTGCTCACAAAAATCGTACTCTTCGGCGTATTTCGGCTTTGGTGTGTGTTTCCAGTTGTCGCTTCACTTTACTCGCACAGTGTGATACACCTGTTACCCGTCGGACAGTAGAACTGTGTGTGCAGAAAAGTTAGAACATGTAGTCTCTTCTTACAATGTACCACTATTGTTGCGCAGTGGTCTCATTGTAGGATGACACGCGTAATTTACTTTTTAAAGCGCCTATGGGCGTAGGAAGGGTAGTCCTAAGGTACTAATTATCACACCGAAAAAACAAATTTACATAATTAACTTGTCTGTTGTAGGTACAAGTCTGCATTCCTGTTGCTCACTGTAATCCCCGCACCACAATACCGTAGCACGCCGCGAGAAGAGCCAAAGTAAATTAGTTCATTCCACTGATAAAGTGGAGTATCGTGTGGTAATTCGTTTATTGTATTTGAAGGGAACGACGTAACTTCCATAAACGAGGTCACTTTCCGCTTTTGGGTGTAAATTTCTTTTTTTTTTTTTTGTGATTCGCAGTTTCGGTCACTTTCAGGCGCCTACAAACATGTAACGCAACGCACCTGGGAAATGCAACAGGAGAACAATAGCACGATGTACAACAATATTCGCAGTCACCGCAAATTCACGTATTTATAAGGGAAGTGCGTAACCTTGAACGCTCAGAATCTCATGAAAATGTGCTTAGGATATAAGTCGCCCATCCCTAGAACAGAGGAATGAACCGTTTGCATGTAAAACTGTGCGTCTTACCACGAGATACACTAGCATGATCACCTATTGAAGGTGTAACGGAGGAACTTAGGCAACGCAATGAAACAAAATATCGGTAAAATAGGACTAGCATACATCGACGACAACAAAGTTTTCCAAGCTCTTCATGTCTACTTCTTTAGAAAATTTTAGCTCTTCATGAGAAGAATTGTTGATATTGTGAGACTACGACACGAATAAGCACTTGTTAAGTTATACGCTCAACATTTCATCAGACTTCACTTTTTGCTATACAGTCACCTTTCTACAGCGACGTATAAGCTTATGTTATAACCTACTTGGTAAAAGGCAGCTTATGAGCATAAAATCAAATTTATAATGTAACTATTATACCCCAGGTTTTCGCAAAAGTATTATTGACGTTCCAATATCATCGTCTGAAAATGTAAATAATGTGCCGTTGATACTGGAAAATGTTTGTTGGTCAGATAGTGTAATTAATTTAAGCATAGGAAAAATACGGGAATAATGCACGACATTGAAATACAAGGGGCGTTCAACAAGTAACGTAAGACATTTTTCTTCTGAAAGGAGGTTGGTTTTAGTCAGCATTCCAATGCACCACATTATTCCCAACTCTTTTGGCTCAAAACCCAATTTTTCAACATAATCTCCTTCCAGTGCGACGGGCTTAAGCCACTTTATTGAGAGGGCGTGAATGTCTGCATGGTACCACTATCCTGGTCGACGTTCGACCCAACGTCCTGCTGTATCAGTAACCTCACTACTATCCTTGTACTGCTTCCCTCGGAGTGCTCTCTTCACTGGCCCAAACGGATGAAGTCGGAAGGTGCGAGACTCGGGCTGTAAGGCGGTTGACGAAGAACAGTCCAATGAAGTCTGTGGCTCCTCTCGGGTGCGCAGACTTGTGCGAGGCCTTGCGTTATCATGGAGAAGTTCGATTGCATTTTTGTGGCGACGAACACAAACGTTTCCAACGTCGCAGGAATCACAGCCGCGTGCGGCCGGCCGTTAAGCGGGAGATCGGACAGGTTTGCGCGACCTTGTTGCGAAGATAATGTTGCGATGATAACAGACTCCTCGCCCAACGATTCCTCGTGCTTTTGTTCTCTGCCAGGTCTCTGAAGTCAATTTGCAGGCGCCTATGAATATCTGCGATGCTCTGGCTTTCGGCCAGAAGAAACTCAATGGCAGTGCTCTGCTTGGGATGCACCTCAGATACAGACGCCATTTTAAAGGCTACGTACAGCGCCGCCAGGTATCGGAACTTGGTGGAACTACAGAGGCTGCAGCGGGAATGTTCCACTATGTCCCACAATAAAGTCGCATTTTTTAAACGAAAATCGCTGAGAAATAAATGTGTTGCATTACTTATTGAACGCCATTCGTATGTATGTTTTTGGTGTTTATATCGATATATTTTCTTCGGGCTACCAAAGCTCTTCTCTCTTAGACCATGAATAGTTGATTACGCAAGTACTTCTCTTGATAAGAAGCGCAGTGTTGCATGCAAATGGCTAATACCACGTTCTTTTGGGGTGAGTGATTTATATTCTAAGCATAATTTCAGGCAGTTGTGAGGGTTCGAAGTAACGAACTTCCCTTGTTACAGCATAAAACGTGTTAAAATATCGTTGCTGGGTATTCTTGTAAGGTTGTGTCCCCCTTGATGATCTGTAAGTTAATGATTTCAAGATATAACATATGAGTCCCCCGATTGTTACAGCTGGAAGCAGCGTACGGCGCGAGGGTAGATACATTATCTGAACAGTCACTTACAGGTGGATGTGGCATGAACGTGACAGTACGTCATGAGTTTCCAGCTTCGAAAGTGGGATGATACTACAAGACGTAGGGTTCTTAGCGCATTTGCACAAGCAACCTGGTTAACGAAGTCAACATTGTTTAAGATGACTCCTCATTTTCTCAAAGACAGCGTTTCCACGCGTGAAAACAGCCTCCAATGATGCTCACAGGTGACTGAACAACTTATGTCAGAACACAGCATGAACAACGACAGACATGCGTTTATAGCACTTGTAGACTTAGAGAAACCACTCTTTCATATTCTGAAGGTAGCAGATATGAAGTACAGAGAAAGAAAGTTTATGTCCAACTTATACACAAACTGAAAGTAGTGGTTCAAAAGGGATTGAAGCAGGTCTGTAGCCTATCTCTGATGGATATACACAATGCGCAAGCAGTAAATGAACCCCAGGAGAGATTAGGAAAGGAAACTGGAGTGCCGGGGTCAGGGATTTTCTCTGCCTCGTGATGGCTGGGTGTTGTGTGACGTCCTTAGGTTAGTTAGGTTTAAGTAGTTCTAAGTTCTAGGGGACTGATGACCATAGATGTTAAGTCCCATAGTGCTCAGAGCCATTTTTTTTTGAAACTGGAGTGCAGGGAGAAGGAATAAAAACTTTTACATTTGCCTATTACATAGAAATTCTGGCAGACGCGGCAAAAGACTTGGGAGATCAGTTGAACGGAGTGGGTAGAAATTTCAAAACGATTATATCATGAATACCAAAAAAGTAAAACAAGGGCAATGGGGATGTATTCTAATCAAATCAACTTATGTTGAGGAAATTGGATTAGCAATGAGGATTGTATGGGTAGAACCGATAGCTACTGAAGACGTACTGAATCAAATGGAAATAGATGAGCTTTATGGCACGACCAAAAAAAGGGAGCTGTTGATAGCTCACATCAAGTACTTATCAAGCATTCATAAATTTGGTAAGGGAGGGAAGTGAGGAGGATGCGTGATGAGAGGGGGGTAAAAACTGAAGAGACAGACCAACGCACGACTGCAGTAAACAGATACAAATGGATGTAGGTAGCAATAGTTATGCAGAAATGAAGTTTCTTGCACAGAATAAAGTAATGTGGAGATCTGCATCAAACCGGTTTTTGGACTGAAGAACATAGAGATGAAGGCTTCCGGAGTCTACCATCGACTCCTGTCAAAACGCCCTACCGTGACTTTTGGTCACCTTATGGAAATTATGTCGCCTGCCACGGTTTAATTCTGGCAAGGAGTGCCATTTGTACCATACTTAGGCTGAAGTTGTTATATATGCAAACTGAAAGGACGAACAAAAATTTATACCACGGGCGGGATTCGAACCCAGGACTCCAGCTCACTAGGCAGATGCGCTTAACCACTACGCTACCCTGGCACAACGGCTTTGTACAACTGCACAGGCTATCCTAGCACGCTTCTCTCGTCAACCCAAATTCCATTTCCGACTCAGCCCACTTGGTATTTACCCTAATCTCGAAAGTATTTCAGAGGCCCTCCAACTGTACTGCAGTAGCACTTCAGCTTCGATCGAAATGGCGGCTCCCGCTTGAATCTCACGTAAGGTTCCCTAAGGAAATGAAACTGGATGGTTCCAAATCTTAAACGTCTATGATGTATACATGCAGATGAAGTGACTTATGAAACTTTGTACCAATGCTCCTTCTCACTAGGCAGATGCATTAACCACACTAACATCCTGCCAGAGTGGCTTTGCATCGTGACACAGACTACCCTAGTACGTCTCTCTCCTCAGTCCAAATACCCATTCACGACTAACCCCACTTGATATTCCACCTAATCTCGAGCGGCATTGTAAACGCTCTCCAGCTGTAATGGAATGGCACCTCAGCATCGAACAAACTGGGGGAACCTGATTGAAACATAGGCATAGATGCTTTAACCAAATCAAACTACATGGTTCCAGAGAAATTTTCAGGTCTGAAACAAGTATGATGTATATATGACGACTGAAGCGACGAATCACGATCTGTACAAAGGCCGGGATTCGAACCTGGGTATCCTGCTCACTAGTCAGATGCGCTAAGCACTACGCCACACTGGCAAGTTAGCTTTGCACAACTATACAGGCTACCCTAGCATCCCTCCCTCGTCAATCAAAATTCCCATTCAAGCCTTACCCTATTTGGTATTCCTCCTAAATTCGAACAGCATTGTAGAGGCTCTCCAACTGTAATGGAATAGCACATCAGCACCGATCGTAATGGGCGATCCTGCCTTACACCCAGCCCTCCTTTGATCAAATGAAATTACATGATTCCTGTGACTTTACCAAGATTCAATCATCTATGATGTATACAAGCAAACGGAATCGAGGAATGAAAACCTATACCAAGGCTGGGATTCGAACCTGGGTCAGACAGTAGGAAGATGCGCCAGCTACTAGAGCACCATTGGACAGTGGCTTTGCACAACTGCACGTGGACTATCTTAGGACGCCTCCCTTCCAAGGGACCTTTTTAAGACTCAAAAGTCTATGAAATATATAAGCAGACGACACCAACAAATGGAAATCTGTACCAAGGCCGGGTTTCGAAACTGAGTCTCCTTCTCAGTAGGCAGATGCTCCAGCTACTACCCCACCCTGGCACAGTAGCTTTGCACAGCTGCACGGACTCTCTCCTCAGTCGAAATTCTAACTCACGACTCAGCTCATTTGGTATTCCCCTAATCTTGAACAGCATTACAGAGACCCTCCATAGCACCTCAGTATCGAACGAAAGGGGGAATCCTGCTTGAAACCAAGTCATAGCTGTTTTAATTAAATGATACCATATGGTTCCAGAGACAGTTTCAAGTCTCAGAAATTTGTGGGATATATATGCACACTGAATCAACGAATGAAGATTTGTACTAAGGCTGGGATTAGAATGTGTGTCTCCTGCTCTCTAGACAGATGTGCTAACCATAACACCTCCCTGACACAGTGGCTAGGAGATCCTCTGCAATGCTACTAGTGTTTAGAGAGGATACAAAGTTGGTTGAGGCGTGACGGGAATTTGCATCGCGGAGTGGCGTGTTATAGGGTAGTCCGTGCAACAGTGTAGTCTCTCTCAACCAGGGTGGGTAGTGATTAATACTCTACTGGCCATTAAAATTACTACACCACGAAGATGACGTGCTACAGACGCGAAATTTAATCGACAGGAAGACGATGCTGTGATATGCAAATGATTAGCTTTTCAGAGTATTCACACAAGGTTGGCGCCGGTGGCGACACCTACAACGTGCTGACAAAAGGAAAGTTTCTAACCGATTTCTCATACACAAACAGCAGTTGACCGGCGTTGCCCGGTGAAACGTTGTTGTGATGCCTCGTGTAAGGAGGAGAAATGCGTATCATCACGTTTCCGACTTTGATAAAGGTCGGATTGTAGCCTATCGCGATTGCGGTTTATCGTATCGCGATATTGCTGCTCGCGTTGGTCTAGATCCAATGACTGTTAGCAGAATATATAATCGTTGGGTTCAGGAGGGTAATACGGAACGCCGTGCTGGATCCCAACGGCCTCGTATCACTAGCAGTCAAGATGACAGGCGTCTTATCCGCATGGCTGTAACAGATCGTGCAGCCACGTCTCGATACCTGAGTCAACAGGCGGGGACGTTTGCAAGACAACAACCACCTGCACGAACAGTTCGACGACGTATGCAGCAGCATGGACTATCAGCTCGGAGACCACGGCTGCGGTTACCCTTGACGCTGCATCGCAGACAGGAGCGCCTGCGATGGTGTACTCAATGACGAACATAGGTGCACGAATGGCAAAGCGTCATTTTTCCGTTGAATCCAGTTTCTGTTTACGGCATTATGATGGTCGCATCCGTGTTTGGCGACATCGCGGTGAACGCACATTGGAAGCGTGTATTCGTCATCGCCATACTGGCGTATCACCCGGTGTGATGGTATGGGGTGCCGTTGGTTACACGTCTCGGTCATCTCTTGTTCTCACTGAAGGCACTTTGAACAGTGGACGTTAGATTTAAGATGTGTTACGACCCGTGGCTCTACCCTTCATTCGATCCCTGCGAATACCCAATATTTCAGCAGTATAATGCACGACCGCATGTTGCAGGTCCTGTGCGGGCCTTTCTGGATACAGAAAATGTTCGACTGCTGCCGTGGCCAGCACATTCTCCAGATCTCTCACCAATTGAAAACGTCTGGTCAACGATAGCCGAGCAAGTGGCTCGTCACAATACGCCAGTCACTACTGTTGATGAACTGTGGTATCGTGTTGAAGCTGCATGGGCAGCTGTACCTGTAGACGCTATCCACTTTGACTCAGTGCCGAGGCATATCAAGGCCGTTATTACGGCCAGAGGTGGTTGTTCCGGGTACTGATTTCTCAGGATCTATGCAACCAAACTGCGTGAAAATGTAATCACATGTGAGATCTAGTATTTGTCCAATGAATACCCGTTTATCATCTGCATTTCTTCTTGGTGTAGCAATTTTAATGGCCAGTAGTGTATATCTGCCCAGTGAGCAGGAGACCCGGGTTTGAAACACAGCCCTGATACAAAATTTCATTAGTCGCTATATTTGCATGTATACATCATAGATGTTTGAGACTTGAAAAGGCCTTTGGAATGATATAGTTTCAACTGGTCCTCTGCTGAAGGTTGAAAGTTTCACATTCAACTGTAAAGAAAATTGGCAGATCAGTCATTATTCGCCCTAACACCAGGAAGACAGGACAGCTCGGCTGAGCACCGCAGCCGCTCACCATGCCCGAGATGGCGGGCGCGCTGCCGACGAGGCGGTTGTGCGAGGAGACGAGCAGCAGGCCCTCCACGGCGGCGGCCAGCTGCGTGGGCGGGCAGGGGGCCGACGCGTTGCGCCACCAGCGGCTGTCGGGCCCGCCCTGCAGGATCCACGCGTAGTCGCCGCCGAACATGCCCAGCTGGTAGGCCTGCAACACCGCACCACTCACGTCAAGCCTGTCAGCAGATTAAAAGCTGATACACCACTTAATGTTGAAGAAATAGTGGAAGTAATAAAAACTCTAAATAAATTGTACTGGTACTGTAACAACAGCCGTTATTTTGCCAGTGTTTTATTAGGCAACCAGTTTCTATGTTCCAGTCCCATCGTATTAGACCTGTCACATGAATGACACGAAGTACCACACTTGTGCATGTGTAAGACAAGCGACCAATATTCGAAGCTATTTGCAACACAAAACACGACGTTAGCCATTTATGAGGATGAAACCGCCGTCCTTGTGGAAGACTGGAAACCGTCGAACAATCATTTTCTGAGCATTGCTGGTGAATTAAATAAAAATTTAGCTTCTACAGGAAAACATATAACTTTCTTAGCAAATGCCTTTGCGAGATTGATGTCTGAAATACTCATCTGTGATACAGACAGGAGGGAGATTGAGTCAATAATTAAATCACTGAAGACTAACGACTCTCGTGGCTATGATGGAGTGTCTAGCAGAATATTAAAGTACTGTGTTGCACATGTTAGCCCTGTATTTAGCCATATTTGTAAATTTTCCTTTAGGAATGGTCAGTTTCCTGGGCGATTACTCAGTAGTAAAGCCGCTTTATAAAAAGGGAGAAAGGGATAATGTAGATAATTTTAGACCTATTTCTATGCCATCAGTGTTTGCAAAAGTTATTCAAAAGACTATGTAAGTAAGGATAATTGATCATTTTACATCACACGATTTGCTATCAAATGTACAGTTCGGCTTTAGAAGTCGTTTAACAACTGAAAATGCTATATTCTCTTTTCTCTCTGACGTACTGGATGGTTTAAACAAAAGGTTTTGAACACTTCGCATATTTTTTGATTTAGCTAAGGCATTTGATTGTGTTGATCACAAAATATTGCTCCAGAAGTTGGACCATTACGGAATACGGGGAGTAGCTCACAGTAGGTTCACCTCTTACTTTAGCAACAGGCAGCAAAAGGTCATTATTCACAATGGTGATAACGGCTGTGATGTGGGGTCTGAGTGGGGTACTGTCAAGTGGGGGGTGCCCCAGGGATCAGTGTTGGGACCACTCCTGTTCCTTATTTATATAAATGATATGCCCTCTATTATTACAGGTAACTCTAAAATATTTCTGTTCGCTGATGACACTAGCTTGGTAGTAAAGGATGTTGTGTGCAACATCGGCTCAGTTTCATATAGTGCAGTACATGACATCAGTTCATGGCTTGTAGAAAATAAACTAACGCTAAATCACAGTAAGACTCAGTTTTTACAGTTTCTAACACACAATTCAACAAAACTTGACGTTTTAAATTCACAGAATGGGCATATGATTAGTGAAACTAAACAGTTTAAATTTCTGAGTGTTCAGATAGCCCACTTTCAGAATCTTGTTCAGAGACTTAATACTGCCATTTTTACTATTCGAACGGTATCAGAAGTGAGTGATCATACGACACGAAAATTAGTCTGCTTTGCTTATTTTCATTCGGTATTGCCGTATGGTATTATATTTTGGGGTAACTCTTCTCATTCTAAAGGGATATTTTTTACTCAGAAACTGGCGGTTCGGTCAGTAAGTGGTGCTAGTTCACGAACCTCTTGTCGACCTCTGTTCACAAGTCTGGGTATTTTGACATTGGCCTCTCAAAACGTATATTCCATATTGTCGTTTCTTGTTACCAATATTAGTTTATTCCTAAGAATAAGCAGCTTTCACTCGATTAATACTCGGCGGAAATCAAATCTGCATTTAGATCGGACTTCCTTAACACTTGTGCAAAAAGGTGTGCAATATACTGCTACATCCATTTTCAATAAGCTGCCACTCGAATTGAAAAATCTTACCAGTAATTCACTCGCTTTTAAATCGAAACTGAAGAGATTCCTCATGGGTCACCTCTTCTATTCTGTCGAGGAGTTCCTTGAAAAATTAAGCTGATTTTTATTGTACTGCTGATAGCGTTTACTTAAACTTATGGACTGACTTTTTTAAGGCTCATGAACATTTATTTTTATCTGTTATTACGTTTATGTTGTAACTTCATGTACTGACGCGTTCCATGACCTTGGAGATTTGCTCGTCAATTTGGTCCTACGGAACTTAACGAGTAAATAAAAAATAAATTCACGAATACAAACAGCACTCAGAACTGCCGAGCCTTGGTTGGGACGATGGCGTATTAAAGTAAACGTCGACAAGTACGAAGCAGTTCCGTTAACACG
This sequence comes from Schistocerca americana, assembly GCF_021461395.2. Taxonomy (NCBI): domain Eukaryota; kingdom Metazoa; phylum Arthropoda; class Insecta; order Orthoptera; family Acrididae; genus Schistocerca; species Schistocerca americana. The sequence continues at coordinate 208,531,672 of NC_060124.1, read as the reverse complement.
CAGACCGAAGCCACTGCGCAAACATCAATACTGTCGACAGGTAACACTGCATGCACGCCCAATACGTTTCCGAGAGAAAGTCAGGCATCTCGGTCTCTGGCTGGACCGGAAACTTACATGAGGGGACCACAATGAATACGTTGCCAACAGAGCGCACGCGAGGCTCAAACAGCTCTACCCAATGCTCAACAGGGAAAGCACACTGAATAGGAGGGTGTCAAGGTCCATATAAGTGACACTGATTAGACCTCTGATGACGTATGCAGCTCCCGTATGGGGATACGCAGCTCCTGCACGCCTGCGTCGCCTGCAGATCATACAGAACGAAGTGTGACGCATCATTAGCAACGCTCTTGCGCTACACACGCACTGTGGATCTTCACAATGAATATCGCCTTGAAAGCCTCAAGGAAGTATACAAAAAAGACGCCACACGACTATACAGGAACTCTAGACACTCGAACAGTCCGTTCATCCTTACTCTGGGAAACTATGATCACAACCAAAGGTAGAAATAAATGAAAACTAATGGAAGCCCTCAGCTGCCAACAGGTGTTATTGATATACCTCAATGGGGACAGCTTACAATGTGCGCTCCGACCGGGATTCGATCCTGGGATCTTTTGCTTACATGGCAGATGCTCTATCCCTCTGGGCCACATAGGGCGCAGAGGACAGCGCGACTGCAGGGACTTATCCCTTGCACGCTTCCCGTGAGACCCACATTCCCAGCCGTCCGCAACCTACATTCGTAATATTCCTAAAGGATATTTGCCCATTTCTGCCCGAACTCTTGCGGGAATCGTCACCTTAGTTGGCGCGAGTAATGAGTGAATGGGCAAATATCCTTTAGGGATATTACGAATGTAGGTTGTGGACAGTTGGGGATGTGGGTCTCACGGGAAGCGTGCAAGGGTTAAGTCCCTGCAGTCGCGATGTCCTCTGTGCCCTCGGTGGCTCAGATGGATAGAGCGTCTGCCATGTTCGAGTCCCAGTCGGGGCACACATTTTCAGCTGCCCCCATTGAGGTATATCAACAACACCTGTTGGTAGCTGAGGGTTTAGATTAATTATCATTTCTTTCTACAGAAGTTGCATGGTCATCATTGGTATCTGTTCTTTCAGAACAGTTACTATCTTCATACAACCATAGGTGAAAGCATAAACGGCCAAAGACTATACTATCTGGGGTATAACTACCTATGGCAAGCTAACATACACCCGCAAGCGGCGATGTCGGCAAGCTTCTGCATAACAGCAACGTTGACTCGATATGCCAGCTGCTATTGAGGCCGACCAACAGGCTAAAGCAGGGAAACCGACGAGCTCGCATACTGACGCACAAACCAACCGCGAAAATTACGCTAAGCTGTGAATCTAGTATACGACCTTTGGGAAACAAAACGATGATGAACCTGTTGCAGGTATGCTGACGCTGACCGAGAAATCAACACCGGCACCCAGGAGCAGTCGCCGAGTAACAGCACCGCACAACGTCAAAGGTATCGACCAGCATGATATCCACTACTAACAAAGCCTCCTTGCACGTCCTGTCGCAGGTAGCAAGAAAACCGCTACTGCTCTTTCAACCCGAGCCAACTATCGCAGCGGTTTTTTTTCTTTCGGCTCTTGCTTTGGCACTATTTTTTCCTGTGCTCTTCAAACCGCTACCCGTTCGTTCAATTTTAAACCTGATCTATCTCCAGATGAGCATGTATTAATGATTAACCTTAACGAGACGCACGCAAACATCGCAGTACCCCTATCCTGCCAGGCCTCACTGTAGTGAAAATTATCCCTATGCAGATGTGGTAGTAGACCTTTTTGTATTGCATATCAGGCCGATGTGGGCGTGGAGGGGCTCCACCTGTTATAATAATCGTATATGGTTGCGTAGATACCCGAGGTTCATGAACATGCGTGTTCTTCGTACATGTGAAGCAACTGTCCATCGCACGTGTGAAGAGCACACATCCTCATGAAGTTGAATACGTTGTCAACAGAGCGCACATGAGGCTCAAATACCTCTACCCAATGAAACCCTTGTCTTAGACATGCACGAGTGATACCTGGTGTCAGTCATGTGACAGCCGGCCGGGGTGGCCGAGCGGTTCTAGGCGCTACAGTCTGGAACCGCGCGACTGCTACGGTCGCAGGTTCGAATCCTGCCACGGGCATGGCTGTGCGTGATGTCCTTAGGTTAGTTAGGTTTAAGTAGTTCTAAGTTCTAGGGGACTGATGACCTCAGCAGTTAAGTCCCATAGTGCTCAGAGCCATTCATGTGACAGGCCTGAAGATGACGTTATTGGAACGTCGAAACTCGTCGTGTAGTAAAAGAATATCGAAATAACGGCTGCTAGTACAGTACTATTCAGTGAACAGCCACTGTCCCACGCTGAGGACAAAAACATGAAGCATCATTTTTTAAATAAGTTACCAAGTGCAAGTACGACTCGTGCACTGAGGTTTCCGTACAAATTTAATTCTGTGTATTGACAGTTCATCCATCCTTTGCTATGAGAATGTAGCATGGATCTCTGCTCCACCCCAGTTCTGTAAGTCCCTCTAGATCCTCGGACCTAACGCATTCTTCCTCGCTTACCGCATCCGTTTACCTTTCCCCACAATAATCATTCAGCAACACGTCAAATTCCCGTCCCCTCTCACCCACACTGATTATCTTCTAACAACCTGCACCATCCGGAAACTCGACACCACTAATCTTAGTTTCTCCTCTACTTTCCAAGTCTGGTATGCCGCCACACCTTTATCAACACATCCTACCGACTGAATACATACACACACTTCACGTACTCACCAACTATCTCCCCCTCCCAGAACAGGAACTCCACCCCAATATTGAACCTAACCTACCAGCTTTACGTCCATCTCAGCTATTCCACCTTATCAAGGCTCCCTCTCCCTCCACTCCCCATATTTTCTTAACCCCTTTTTTCAATGTCTGCCTTTCTTTTCCAAGCCTCACCACTACCCCCCTCAATTCCACCCCATCTTCTGTCGCAACACTCACTCCTACGCCATCGATACTATGTATCAGTCCTCCATCCTTACACCACAATCCTACCGTCCTTATAGATGAACCTCTCCCCTTCAACAATAGATTCCCAAACGGTTTTAGTGCCAGGAAAGTGCTCCTTTTAACCCGGCATCATGTTTTAAACGCTTTTAAATGTGGTCTTATTGTGTATCATTTTACATTTTATTATTACTGTTTTTAACTACAAGTGCAAGAAATCATACCTTTTTAACTTCCCCATTACCTTTCAAAAGTTTTATGTTCATTGTAAATATCCCGCTTTTCTCTTTCATGTTTTTCCTCTCATTGTAAATGAATTGACAGTAAAAGGGAAAACTCATCACAGAAATAGAGAATCTCGACAGTTTTTGCTTGTTTTCGATATCTATACTGACAAGATACCGATCCTGGGATTCTAAGACTGTATCAAAATCTGTGCAATGTTCCTGAGACTATCCTGGGTTACAATAAGAAGCGAACGGGGACTCATGTTTACACATGTAGAGAGACAAGAGTAAATAAAATTTATAAAGAGTAAATAAAATTTATTAAAACATTATTACAGTTTACATTTAACATCCACATTGCCGTAATATTTTTCTATTACGCTTTGGCCGATAGTGAATGGAATGTAAGTTGTAATGGTGAAAAGATATTTTTACGTGATATAATTACAGTGCAAATATTTTAGGAATTTTTCCTTTACTTTTACTGTGAAACCTAGATTCTTACCAAACATAATGACAGTAGGTCAACGGGAAGTACCCTATAGATTTTGCTGAGTGGGTTTGCAAGTATCAAAATCTAACACCAACAGCCATATATTTTGGTTGCACTGACTATGAAGCTTCAATTTTTTGCACCATCAGGGGGCTAATTTCAAGGCGATACGTCTACTTGCTCGTGAGAATAAGAGGTTTTGACAGACTGACAGACACAAAGTCGAATAACAAATGACATGAAAATTCTATTTTCGTGTGATATAATATCAAATTGGCAAAATTTGGATTTTTGTCTTTATTTGTATTGTGAAACTTCACTTCTCGCAAAATTTCGTGATTCTAGGTCAACGAAAAGTGCCCTATGTGTTTTGATAAGTGAGTTTGCGAGTATTAAAATAAGTTACATAAATGTCCGTAACTTTTCATTACATCGACGTAGAAGCTTAAATATTTTACACCGTCAAGTGACCATACACTTCAGAATATGACGTAAATTTCCATTTGATACGTGTGTCCATTCCTGAGAGAAACTGTTTTTAACGGCCAGACAGACAGAAAGACCGACAACAAAGTAATACTGTAAGGATTCCGCTTTTACTGATTAAGTTATGTAACCTTAAACATAACGAAATCTACCGGGGAAGACGCCACAGCAGCTGAACTTGTAAAACAGTCTGCAGCAAAAATTATTGAGAATGTACAAATAATCTTTGAATAAAATTTGAAAATGGGAAAGATTCAAGTCGAATGAAAAATGGTTATGAATGGTAACAAGCAAGGTGTTTACAGTTACAAATGTGTATCCCTTTTACCAGTTGCTTACAAGATATTCTCAGCAATAATAGCAGAGTACGATCTACGCTTTATTGTTAACTGGGTGAGTATCAAGAAGGGTGTAGAAGAAAAAGATCCTACTCAAACAGATTTTCAATCAGAAAACCATAATTCGTCACAAATTAATAAACTCTAAAGGCACTGTGACATTTATTGGTTTTAACAAAGCTTCTGACACCGTCCATAAACGAAACCCTAGAAAAGGTACTCTATGAATTTGGAATTATTACTAAGTTGTTAAAACGAATCCGAGGAACTCCAACAGGCGCAATCTTAAACGCCAAGTCTACAGGTCACAGACAAGGTAATTTTCTTCTTTTTACCTGTGTAATGGAAAAATTGTAAAAATTCTGAATGAAAAACTGAAAGACTTCAAATTCGCCAGTCGTGCTAGGAAGAACGAACAAAGGTGCCGCAATAAATTGCCAGGCATTTAGGGATGATATTGCCACACTTTCGGAACGCATGACAGATTCAGTTGTACAAGTCAATCTCCTGGAACAAACAACCAACGTGACAGGCTTAAAAATCGCTGCAATCCCACCTACCACCATTTCAATTTCATTACAATATTAATTTCGTCAGAAATGTGTCACTCGGTTGTCAGATAAACTTGCTTTTCACCTTCTCTTTCCTAGTGGTTCCAATGCGTAATTCCTCGTTGCACGCTAAACAGTCACCAGTTCTTGAATATTTTTCCCATCGTAGATCCAAGTCTCACATCCATCAGCAAAAGCTATTCACAAATTACAAATTTTCCGGTTCAGACACATTAGAAAATTCGTTTTGCAAGCATTCGGTAAGATATCAAAAGAACACCAGGCACTAATAGGCTTTGATTAGTTATTTGCCTGTCATTTCTGTTGTTGACTTCTACTGATCTAAATAGAAGAACTTAGCAACGGCATCTTGGACATCATTATTAATTTGTGCTATGTTGCTTTGCATGTCTCCATTTCTCATTATTTCTGGGTCACTGTAAGTGTTTTTTTTTCTTTTTTAATTTACTCTAAAAGTGCTTTGTTCAGTTATTCTGTTAGCGACCGAAGATTCTCAACATCAGAGAAAACAGTATTACGTCGTTAGTAAAACGAAGTTTCTGTGTTCGTTCCTTTAACCTCTGTTTCTCCTCGTTCCTCCCAATTAAACTTCCTGTAGGGCAGCACATTTAGTGATATGGAAACTAGCTGCCTGACTCTTTCAGTTCCGAATTTTAAGCTATCCTCGGTGATGTTTATGAATTCGGTACCTTTATGTAAATCCCTTGCATTACATTACCATATGTTGGTTCGATGTCTTGTGTGTAAAGTGTAGTCGGCTGTGCTGCAACCTCTTCCGAAGCGAGAATTTCGCTTTGCTTCTGGCAAACTGATGCCACTTTCTACGCGATTGATGGTTATTTTAGTGAAAAAGTCTGCATTATAAAGATGAAGCTGGTACATCTATATCTACAGGATTACTCTGCAATTCACATTTAAGTGCCTGGCAGAGGGTTCATCGAACCACAATCATACTATCTCTCTACCATTCCACTCCCGAACAGCGCGCGGGAAAAACGAACACATAAACCTTTCTGTTCGAGCTCTGATTTCTGTTATTTTATTTTGATGATCATTCCTACCTATGTAGGTTGGGCTCAACAAAATATTTTCGCATTCGGAAGAGAAAGTTGGTGACTGAAATTTCGTAAATAGATCTCGCCGCGGCGAAAAACGTCTTTGCTTTAATGACTTCCATCCCAACTCGCGTATCATATCTGCCACACTCTCTCCCCTATTACGTGATAATACAAAACGAGCTGCCCTTTTTTGCACCCTTTCGATGTCCTACGTCAATCCCACCTGGTAAGGATCCCACACCGCGCAGCAATATTCTAACAGAGGACGAACGAGTGTAGTGTAAGCTGTCTCTTTAGTGGACTTGTTGCACCTTCTAAGTGTCCTGCCGATGAAACGCAACCTTTGGCTCGCTTTCCCCACAATATTATCTTTGTGGTCTTTCCAGCTGAAGTTGTTCGTAGTTTTAACACCCAGGTACTTAGTTGAATTGACAGCCTTGAGAATCGTACTATTTATCGAGTCATCGAATTCCAACGGATTTCTTTTGGAACTCATGTGGATCACCTCACACTTTTCGGTGTTTGGCGTCAACTGCCACCTGCCACACCATACAGCAATCTTTTCTAAATCGCTTTGCAACTGATTCTGGTCTTCGGATGACCTTACTAGACGGTAAATTACAGCATCATCTGCGAACAACCTAATAGAACTGCTCAGATTGTCACTCAGGTCATTTATATAGATCAGGAACAGCAGAGGTCCCAGGACGCTTCCCAGGAGAACACCTGATATCACTTTCATTCGATGATTTGCCGTCTGTTACTGCGAACTGCGACCTTCCTGACAGGAAATCACGAATCCAGTAGCACAACTGAGACGATACCCCATAGGCCCGCAGCTTCATTAGAAGTCGCTTGTGAGGAACGGTGTCTAAAGCTTTCCGGAAATCTAGAAATACGAAATCAACTTGAGATTCCCTTTCGATAGCGGCCATTATTTCGTGCGAATAAAGAGCTAGCTGCGTTGCACAAGAACTATGATTTCTGAAACCATGCTGATTACGTATCAATAGATCGTTCCCTTCGAGGTGATTCATAATGTCTGAATACAGTATATGCTCCAGTAAGTTATTTAAATATCGTCTGGTTCCTTTCTTTTGAAGCATAATTTCAGTTTTGGGGAATTATCACCCTCGGCCGACATTTTACATACAAAGTCGTTGTTTCTCTTCGAATCCCTCCAGTTTTAACCACTTTCACTGAAAGACACACATCGGGTCGACGCGCCATAATTTCGTTGAGTGTACTTTACTTGCTAACCTAGTATGTTGGAAATTACACTACTGGCCATTAAAATTGCTACACCACGAAGATGACATGCTACAGACGCGACATTTAACCGACAGGAAGAACATGCTGTGATAAGCAAATGATTATCTTTTTAGAGCATTCACACAAGGATGGCGCCGGTGGCGACACCTACAACGTGCTGACATGAGGAAAGCTTCCAACCGATTTCTCATACACAAAGAACAGTTGACCGGCGTTGCCTGGTGAAACGTTGTTGTGGTTCAAAAAAAATGGTTCAAATGGCTCTGAGCACTATGGGACTTAACATCTACGGTCATCAGTCCCCTAGAACTTAGAACTACTTAAACCTAACTAACCTAAGGACATCACACACATCCATGCCCGAGGCAGGATTCGAACCTGCGACCGTAGCAGTCGCGCGGCTCCTGACTGAGCGCCTAGAACCGCTAGCGTTGTTGTGATGCCTCGTGTAAGGCGGAGAAATGCGTACCATCACGTTTCCGACTTTGATAAAGGTTGGATTTTAGCCTACCGCGATTGCGGTTTATCGTGTAGCGACATTGCTGCTCGCGTTGGTCGAGATCCAATGACTGTTAGCATAATATGGAATCTGTGGGTTCAGGAGGGTAATACGGAACGCCGTGCTGGATCCCAACGGCCTCCTATCACTAGCAGTCGAGATGACAGGCATCTTATCCGCATGGCTGTAACGGATCGTGCAGCCGCGTCTCGATCCCTGAGTCAACAGCTGGGGACGTTTGCAAGACAACAACCATCTGCACGAGCAGTTCGACGACGTTTGCAGTCTTGTTGCAACCCTTGTTCACAGTACGAGCAGCCCTTAGTGGCTCGCCATCTCACAACTATTCGTGACGTCGCCTTTACGGCTTAGATCTTTTTTAATATGTGACTTGTAAGTGCTGCATCTTTTCCAGTCAGTACAAACTTTAATTTTATTAATGTACTATATACCTATTATGTTTTAGAACAGTTAGTCTAATTCTGAAGACGACGCTCATAGTAGCGTCGAAACCTGGTCAATTTTGACTTAATATTTGTGACCGAGGGCTTATTTGTTCCAATATAATATAATACACCAGTTCAACAGCTTTCCAACTTAAATTTTGTAGGATGTGATGTGAGCTATGACATGGACAAGGACACAGAAAATATCATTAACAAAAATCAGTGAATACGTGGAATGATAAACATTACAGAACAATATATGGAAGGAAACAAAATTGAAATTTTATAAAACCATGACTATACCTGCATTATTATTGGGAATTAAGTAATGAATTCCTAAAAATCACGGTAAAAGCAAACAACAAGCAGCAGAAATGAAATATCTTGGGAAAGTGAGAGATGTTTCCAGGGAATACTGTATAAGAAATGAAGATATTAGGAATGAACTAGATATTTATAATATTAATGAAAAGATCGAAGGAAATAAAACATAATGAAAACATGACCTACAGGAATGAGTGTAGAGAGAATCCCACGCCTTGTCCATGCAATACCAGGCAAGAGGAAGAAGAGACGCTGGAAGCCTCAGAATGGGGTGGCAGTGAAAAGTGAAGACGGCACAGTCACGAGCGGCTAAGCCTTGAAGTGCAGAAGAAGAAGAAGAAGGAGGAGGAGGAGGAGGAGGAGGAGAGAAGGAGAAGGAAAATTTAATTTGATCTCCTGTTTCACACAAATGCTCTTCTGTATATGGTATTCAATGTATTTCAGATCCTCCTCCAAATATACTTCTCCCTGAATAATCCACTAATCTCTCTTTAGATTTTGAAAGTCTCTAATTTATTGTCTCCAAATATCAGTCAAGAGGTGCAGCTGGGTTCCTATGGTCCATATTGTTTTCTTCTCAGTCGAAACTCGCGAAGTAAAGCGAGAACACAGGTCTAGCGGGTCTGAAGCGAATACCGAAGATCCGCCAGTCTACTCGCACGTTCGCTTTTCTGCCATGGTGTAGGGGTTCGACTAAGCATGTAAACAGCAAGTGCTAAGACTCGGCCGAGCCATTGTCACAACATTGTCAGCCTACGCCTGTTTTTAGATCTCTCAGGTTGGAATCAACACGACCCGACCGCATGTTGATCAGGTTCCAGTGGAGACCTCATATCATTTTTTTTTCATTTAGCAGTCGGCAAGAATTACGTCATCCGTTATACACGTACTTCAGACGGTAGCAAACTAATAACGCCGTTAGCAGTGTGGCTTTTTGGGAATAATTGGTCCTAGTCAAATTTCTTACGTCACTGATCCTAACAGCTGTGTGGTGTGAACATATGGAGTAGGAATTGGGGTATGACCTAGTTGGTTCCCTTAATCTTCATTAAGTTGTAATTAAGGGCTTCCTCATGCTCCAGTTCTTAAACGTAGCCAGCTTTTGTACGTGTATAAAACATCATTACAAGTTAGTAATCTGATATGCAGGCCAGTTTCCGCTAAAAGGAGATTCATCAACAGATTATAATTCAGACCTAATCGTAATGCAACTGAGAGAAGGCAAACATCAGTTTACAGCTTGCTTTTTGTAAATTTTTCACCAAAATAACGTACAGAAGAATATAAATAAACTGGTTAAATAGTTACGAATTATAGAAAGACATGGTGTTTTTAGCACAGCTACAGCCAACGAACTGAACTTCAAAAAACGTTCAAATGTGTGTGAAATCTTATGGGACTTAACTGCTAAGGTCATCAGTCCCTAAGTTTACACACTACTTAACCTAAATTATCCTAAGGACAAACACACACACCCATGCCCGAGGGAGGACTCGAACCTCCGCCGGGACCAGCCGCACAGTCCGTGACTGCAGCGCCGTAGACCGCTCGGCTAATCCAGCGCGGCGAACTGAACTTCAGGAGGGTATTTCATAAGATAGTCCCACCATAGTCTTTCTTATGGGGGCTTGGGGGGCGGGTGGACTTTGGGAAACGTAACTGAATTTTTTTCTCTCAAAACTTTTCCTTCAAATCACTGAAGGAGAAACTGCCGCTTTCATTTTTCAATACTGCTGCCATCAGCAGCTGGGATCTTGTTTGTGTTATTCACGCCTATTGATGACTCTATAATTAACAAACAGAGACCGAGTGAGGTGGTGCAGTGGCTAGCACGCTGGATTCGCATTCGGGAGGACGACGGTTCAAATCCGCTTCCCGCCATCCAGATCTAGGTTTTCTGTGATTTCCCTAAATCGCATCAAGAAGATGCCGAGATGGTTCCTTTGAAAGGGCACGGTCCGCTTCATTCCCATATCCGATGGGACCGATGACCTCGCTGTTTCATTCCTTCCCCCAAATCAACCAACCAACCATCAAAGAGAGTCAAATTTTTTACGATTCTTTCGATAGGTAAGATAAGAAAGAAAAGAAAAGCATGTTTCATACCTCACAAAAAATCTTCGGAGCCACCTGCTGCGAGAAACTGCCGATGATGATCCTGGTGTCAAGATCCTGTAACAAAAAATGCAATGTATCCTCAACAATGACCTCAAGTCGCAGAAGATCGATAAATCAATGTTGTTAATTTAATGACAATTTTGTATTTTTTAGATCTTCGAACATACTAACGTGATATATCTAAGTGAACGAATTTATCTGAAGATATGCACTAAGATGGAAGTACTATGTTGGACAGAGTAAAAGTTTATGAACATCGCCAATGAAACCTCTCTCGGCATACGCTATACATGCTAGATGAATATCTGAATATAGGACAAAGCGACATAACCTACAAGCGAATGAACGAAAATACCGCAACAATTTACTCGTACTTTTCTGCGCTCATAAAAGGGTGTAGGAAAGGTCTAAATTTATCGCAAGGGTGAACGAAAGTTGGAGGTCGCGCTTGTGCTATTCAAGATGAGCAGCCTGTGCGCTGCCAGCAAGTTTCTCCCGCTCCTTTTTCTCTCTCTCTCTTCCTCCTCCTTCTCCTCCATCTCGTCTTCCTCCTCCTCCTCATCATTATCATTGCCATGACCAAAACAAACACGATACAAGTCTACGCACACACGCTATCCGAGACGGTCATATTTCTTCCACCCCTCAAGTGGCGTCGGTAGGAAGTTTTGCGTCAGATTGTAACTACCGTGCTTCACATAAAAAATCGAAGATAATGATAAGTTTTCTGAAATTTATTCCAACGCCAGCAGATTGCAGAATGTGAGGAAACAGAGGTCAACATTTGTTCTGCCGACAGTAGGACACCGAGATGGAGGGGGGGGGGGGCGGTAGAGGGCATTTCGACGGAGCTCATTGATTCGTGGAAGCGGCGAGGAGGACAATTCAAATTTTAAAAGGACAAAATTACAGGAATTTTAAAAGGAGCCTAGAAGAACAATGCCGATGAGCAATACAGAAACATATGGTTAAATTACGACAAGTACACGTATGTAAAACCATTCCCAACGATTCACAACTAAAACTGCAGATAGGAAGGCTGGGGTTGAATCAGAGGCGAGCTGGAAACCATGAGTAAACGACGTATTGCCTCTCGTATGCGTGAAATGGAATAAATTTGATTTAGTTAATAAAGTAAACAGTCAATCAACTGTCGGAAGTCTATTAATTTAAACATGGCCTAAATTTAGATACTATTAGAAGTATCTTCCTCAGAAGTGCATGATCTTACCTAAGATATTGTAAGAAAACCACTAATTTCAACAACCAATTATAATTTAAAATAATTAAAACTGACAATTGCAAACTGAAACTATTGATCACTTCTTCACATTAATTAAGACATGTTACATGAATCATGAACTAACAAGCTCATGCCACATGCAGTACTTATAATTAAAATGTCCATTAGAACTGAAAAAAGGAAGAAAGGCAAATGAACTAGTCGCGCAGCGTCTAGCTATAGTTCTTACGTAAAGTACCGCAGAGAGCTCCATATGTTGTGAGCTGATGCCGTAATAAAAAGCTCAGTTACGTAATACTCATATTTTTCTGCTTTGACATGCCATTGTAAGAAATAATAATCGATGTTGCTACCACTATAAAACAGTATGACGGTAAAGAAATAATTGTAATTTACCAGTGCTACTTCATTACTGTTGAGGTCTTTTATACTGGTAGCAACACCAGTAGTAACTATTTATGAGAACGGAAAGTGGGTGCAGAAAAAGAGAAATATTACATAAATGACCTGTTTTTTATGGCATCGGCTCGCAATGTTTGATGTGCTCTGCAGTAGATTACATAAGCCTTTGCTGGAGTTACGCTTCCAGGTCGATATTTGTCTTTGTTTAACAGCCATACACATGTCCTTCATAGAGTTTTAATGGACATTTTAATTATAATTACTACATGTGACGTGAACTGGTTAGCGCGTGTTTCACGTAACATGTTTTAATTAATCTAAACTAGTAAGTAATGTCTCCTGTTTGCAACTGGGAATTTTAATAGCCGTATTGTGGCGAAACAAGCGCTGTATCATTTGAGAGATACAGAGACGGGAAAGTGTGCAAGTGTAACACCGTAGATTAGACACTACATACCTTTTGTTGATACGTTTTGCTTTCTGTTTTGTTCAACATTCCATCGTTGAGCTGCTTTAAATGTTGTTTGATTGAATCGATAACACAAAATTGTATATTCCTTTCTTTGTAAAAACTGTGATGTCATGGTTTGATTCTATGCAATGTAGTGTATCTATCATTTCAATTCTTTGTGTCATTTGGAGGGAACAAAACTTACTGATGTAATTGTAGTTTCTGTGTGAATAATATTTTTGTAGAAATGTCAATATGTGTAAATGTTCTGTTTTATTTAATATGTTTGGTTTCTGTTATGTAAACTGCTGACCTTCACTTACGGTTTTTAATTATTTTGTATGTAAAAGGTGGTGTGGGTCCCCTCGGGAACGGAACTTTGTAGCGCACGCAAAATGTGGTTGGCATGTATGGAAAGGTGGAACAAAGATTCAGTCGGGGACGAGCTGCCAAACTATCAACAGCTCATGTAAAATGAAACTTCCTGCCAGATTAAAACTGTGTGCCGGACCGAGATGGTAATGCACTTGCCCGCGAAAGGCAAAGGTCCCGAGTTCGAGTCTCGGTCCGGCACATAGTTTTAATCTGCCAGGAAGTTTCATATCAGCGCACACTCCGCTGCAGAGTGAAAATCTCATTCTGGAAACATCCCCCAGGCTGTAACTTAGCCATGTTTCCGCAGTATCCTTTCTTTCAGGAGTGCTAGTTCTGCAAGGTTCGCAGAAGAGCTTCTGTTAAGTTTGGAAGGTAGGAGACGAGGTAATGGCAGAAGTAAAGCTGTGAGGACGGGGCGTGAGTCGTGCTTGGGCAGCTCAGTTGGTAGAGCACTTGCCCGCGAGAGGCAATGGCCACGAGTTCGAGTTTCGGTCCGGCACACAGTTTTAATCTGCCAGGAAGTTTCATATCAGCACACACTCCGCTGCAGAGTGAAAATCTCATTCTGATCATGTAAAAGTTGTGTATTGTGCTGGTTCCGAGAGAGGCTTTTCCTGACGCTTTCCAATGCCTCGGATGGATGGATAAAGAGCTGGAACTATTCTGAAATTGGTATTTATAATCGCCACCTGCAAATCCACCTACCAACATGCAATCGCCACCACTTTGCGCAATCACTGAAAAGGAACCAAGGAATTATAATAATGTACAGTGAAGGATCAGCTCATGTGGATGATTTGGTTGTTTTCAATAATAAGGTAACCAAAAGACATTTATGAAAACTTACCTTGATTTATCCTCTGTCACATTTCCACTTAGGATCCTTCCCATGCTAAAGTGATTACCGAGTGTCTTTATTGAAAGAACATTAAAGCTCAGTGATTTACTAATTAATGCCACTTGAAGATAGTAAGAAGAAACTAAGTTAAAGTTAATGTAGCAGAAATGAGTAATATAGTATATGATGCTTGCTTAAAATAATTTTTCTATTAAAACTGCTTATTAATATTTTGTTGCCAACTTCTAAAGTGAATGTTCTCAAAACTGTGGCTTATAGAGCTTTGCAAATTAAATGATTACAGTGCAGTCTGTCGAAAATACCCAAAGGTGAGCTATTGTCTTATAGCCACATCAAGTTGTGTTCTACTGCAGTAAAAGTTGAGAACTATTACTGTTGAAAGTTACATGTTCATGTTTGTTAAGGGCTTGTTTCTTTAGTGTATTGAAAGTGTGTTTAGTTTTCTCTGCTACAGTGGTCAGGATTAAGGGCCCCCCCTCCATTGAAAGTAGTTCAAATGCACAAAGTTACTTAATTATAGAACGTTTTAATTACTCTTGCTATTCAAGTCAAATTCTGTACAATATTGTTACTGTTTAAATATTTACGTAATTCTAACTTTCACTTCCGGTAAGCCACAACCGTTACGTATATTACGGTCAACACAACTTAATTTCTTTTGAGAGGGTAACACTGCTCTGCTTCTTTATACTGCAATTGCTTTAATAAAAATGATTTCATTTATACGAACTACCTCCAGCTTTGAGGTTATGGTATAACAGTGGCAGGCAAAAGTGTTATACAAGGACTTACCCCAGTCCACTGCTACCAGCGCCGTGTCACCATAACGCGTCTGTGTGTAGCAAACAAGTATTGCACCACAATTTAAGAATGAACTTAAGAGTTAAAGTTGCTTTTCCAAACTTTGTCAGAATGTGCTTTAGTATATTAATGTTTAAACTGTCAATTCTCAGACTGATCAGATAAATATTTTTCCCTAAATACATGTTTTTAAGAAAAACATTACTGGTGCTAAATAATAAAGCTAGGAATCCAAAAATTGGTCATAAGGCGCAGATGTAAGTCAAAATTAACTGGTACAAGTCTCAACATGATTAAAGCAATATTTTGGTCAGGAGCCACATTTTAAAGAAAAACTGAAGGCGCTAAATATTAGACTTAGAAATATGAAAATTTGTATGAAGCTTCAGTTTAGTATAAAAGTATTAATTATGTAACCCCAGTGCCGCACGGGATTAGCCGAGCGGTCTTCGGCGCTGCAGTCATGGACTGTGCGGCTGGTCCCGGCGGAAGTTCGAGTCCTCCCTCGGGCATGGGTGTATGTATTTGTCCTTAGGATAATTTAGGTTAAGTAGTGTGCAAGCTTAGGGACTGATGACCTTAGCAGCTAAGTCCCATAAGATTTCACACACATCTGAATTTTTGTAACCCCAGGGAGCTACCTCTAATAGTTTCCGAGTAATTTGCTGAAAACTTAATTTGGAACAAAAACGTCCTTATTAGTAGTGGATTAAGTATTTGTTATCTTAATGCTAGAAAGTTTTGGTTACAGCACGTGATGAAACCTATAGATCTATAACAAGTTCCAAGGCCTTGACGTTATTAACAATCAAAACGAGGTCTCCTAAACTTGTAGTTCAGAGGGCGTGTTCTACTATCAGTTCCGTTCTAAAAATTCTAGACGGCTAAGTTTAAATGCAGGCGAGCTAAAACGTTTTCTCTGATTTTAACCAACTTAACTATATTCATACAAAAAATTACGAAAATTCAAAATTAATACACAACCGAGTTATGAAATGTTATGCGTCTGCGAAAGCGGCCGTTTAGAGGCTGCTACTGTGGGCATAGAGCGGATAACAGTAGATGTTCCCTTGGCCGTCCGCGGCGCCCGTAGATAAATACAGCCTCAGAGGCAAGACTAGAGTCTTTACTTCGCACCCAGCCACCGTAGGATCCGCGCCAGTTAAACGCCGGAGTACGCGCTGCCTCGGATGACGTCAGAGATAGGATGTTAACTAAACGTGTATTTTCAGGAATAATAAAAAGTGAACTCGCGAGGAATGTACAACCGTCCTGGATCGTTCAGATTTTGACAAGTCTTCACTTCGCACCCTGCTGCCGTACTGTCCGCGTCAGATAAACACAGGATTTCGCACTGCCTCAGATGACGTCACAGCCAGATCGCAACTTAACTCATGTTTTCGGAACAAATAGGAAATGAAATCGCGAGGACTGTACATCATCTTGGATCGCTTAGATTTCACGGAAGTAACTATAAGTGTGTTGCCCGTAATGTTAACAAAACCGCGTGGCAAGTGGTGACAATTATTTTCCACTTTTTTGGCGAGCAATTATTTTGATTATTAAAAGATAGGGCGAAAGACAATTTAATAGGAACTTACCGTAGACGTCGCCTCTGAACTGCTCATAGTGGTGTTAAGGATTGGGAGATTTGTTATTAGTATTAACATAAAGAATATAACGATGATGTGCATGTGAAACTTTACGAAATATGTATATCAATCACAACTCAAAAGCTTCATTTATAATCATAGTCGTGATCCCGCTGAACAAATAGAGAATCGAAACATTTCCTTCAGTGGGATGGACAAGAATGTGGACTTGGCAGACTGAGAACTATGGTCAGTATGACCTCCATCGCTTTCTGGATGACCACAGAAATAGTTCCTAGGCTCTCGTAAAAGACTGGGAACTATATTTCAAATATTCTAATATTTTCTTATGACATATTAATTATTATTATTAACCCGCCGCTCCACAGTATGTCATGATTGGAAGCTAAAAATTACTTGGTATTCTCGTAATTTTTTGGCAAGATTATGCACTTCTGAAGAAAATTACTGTTTTTTGTCGTAATTTTTAGGTAACATCATGTACACTTACATGAAGTTTTGTAATAGCAAATACTTTCAGTGTTTAACTTGTGTTTACTTTCTGACATAAACGAGCAGCTATGTTAAGATTTTTGGCCACTGGGAGAAAAATTCTAGTTGTTGTCCTCGTTAGCCACGTTTCTCTCCACGAGGCTAAAATCTAGCACGCCAGATTCTTTATTTCACGCTTCGCGGTGTAGTGCTACTTGGAATTCCACGCTGTGACGTCATCGGCTTCTGTTTCACGTGCGTTTTTACGTCCCTTGACAGGATGGCTTTAGGCTAAGTGTTACACCGGCAGGGAGCCTACGTATCGGTGCAGGGCAGGCCCCAGTGATCAGGAGGGCGCTACGCTAGTCACCAGGCCTTGCTGAGCGAGAAAGAATTTTACCACGGTGAGCACAAATTGATCACACGACATTTCATTCGGCTATTATGTCGCAACGCGCTCTCTGGAAATTACAGGATCTAATTGGCCAGAGCAACGTTGTCTTTGCTCGTCTCGCATTTCATTACAAGAAGTCGGATTTGTACTAGGAATAATTAGAACACAACCGGACGGGAGAAGTGGGGGAGAGTGGGGGGGGGGGGGGGGGGGGGGGGAGGTAGGACGTCGCAAGATATTGAGCAAAGCGGTTACCATACTGATGTTCAACTTTTATGTCGAACACACATTGAAGGAGGAAATGTTGGAACTGTTCCGAAAAGAATCAGAGACACAAGTTAGACTTATTTGTCTATGCGTGTTATGTTAAGTTAGAACAGACGCGAATACAATTGGCACTGTAATGTTCATTGCATCCAAAAACTCAGAAAATAATATTGTGACTAGATCAATTCCCAGTTCTGTTAACTTTTTTTCTCTCTGAAGGATGTCATATTCGTCGTTGACTGTAGCAATTATTTATTACACAATTGCAATTTCGACCTTTGGGCCATTTTCGTGTGGTACTGTAATATATTTTGCTTCAGCACTTGTTAGACATTAAAATCCTCCGACATGTAAATACGTCATCCTCAAAAAAACGTAGACGTCGGGAGATTTTAAAGTCTCACATATGCTGAAGCAAAACATTTTGCAGTACCAATCGACAACAGCTCAAAGACCAAAGTGCAGTTGTGTAACAAATAGTTTCTGCACTCAACTGCGAATATGATGTCGTTACAAAATTCTGCATGTCTGTCAACCCCGACCATGAGAAGTTAATCAGTTAACATGGTTAGTCCATGTCGTGGATCTCGGTCAACACCTGCACCTCAACGAATCGAGTATCGTTCACAATGGAAGACTCCTACGTAATAATGTTATTATTGCAATGTTATAATTTTGCGATTTTTTGCTGTTTTAATGTTTGTTGATGATCCAGTTGATGCTAGCCTTTACCCTCGGACATGCTTTCGAATATCTCGACGTGTCCTATCACGAACTGGACAATATAATTCAATACGTAGAATTTAAGTATTATTGAAATGTTCCAACGTGTCAATAACATAATAGTACAACGCATCTGCTTTTCAATTCGTGTTTTTGACATTTTGTAGAGTGGGGTGAAATTTCATACGTGTATCCATGCAGTTACTACAATTGCAAAACTTAGTGTGCCTGATGATTACCAATCAAATCTACCAGTAATAATAAAGATTTTCATAACAGCTAATTGTGGTACAACGTGAGTTTTGACGGGTGTAGTTGATTTTCCAGCAACACGGGCCTAGTAAATACTAGGGCCCCCGTTGCCCGGCAGCCTGGCTCAGCGGCTAAGTCCTTGAAGCGGACTTAGCCGCTGAGCCAGGCTGCCGGGCAACACGGGCCCTAGTATATACTAGGCCCGTGTTGCTGGAAAATCAAGATTGCGCAACACTGATAAGGCGCGCTGGCTCTGTGCGCGCGAGTGGGGGCCGGAAGTTCTGACGTCATGGTGCTTGATAACTGTGTCGAGAGGCAGCAGCATGTTCATTCGACTCGAGGCAGCCGCACGAAGCACACAGCCATGCCGGACCGTCGTAGAAGATACAGGAGGTGGAGCACACTTCCAGTGTACAAGACAGTTTCACCAGCTGCTTCAGTGGAGGCAAAAACCATTGCGTTATGAGCATTAGATTTTCCCACTTCGTATTCGGAAATGTCTGGGTTAATTAGAACGTAACGAACTTCTAAATTTCTCGTAACGTCCCTCTGTTATGAACTGAATTGCATCATGGCCTCTTGAGCCCATCTTAAAATTTTTCGACTTATTTTTTACTTGCAACGATGTCTGGGTGTATTCTTTGATGTCGAATTGTTTGTATAAGCTACCAGAAATTCATACTTAAACATGCAACAGACAGTGCAGCAATGTGTCAGATGAAGACAGACGATAAACTTGTGTTATTAGATAAATAGCTCTCGCTGCCCTTTCCATATAACGAAAAAAAGTTAGAAGATATTCGGAAAACTGACTAATCGATGCAGACGTCCGTGAGCTGGAACATCAATAAAGCATAATGCAGTTAGAAACTTGTAAAGTAATATTGTGACTATATTGGTTTCGACTATGTTCTGCTGTAGGAGCAATCGCATGCTAAATTGTGCTGGATACGTTGTAATGATGACGACAATATAGACCGATTTCCGACAATAATCAGCACCAACTGCGAAAGTACATAGTTATCATATTATAACATTGGTCACAAGGTTTTCCTTGCCCTAAGCCCATAGAATTTACAGCACGCAGATTTTAATTAAAGCGTCTGTCAAAGAAAAATTTCGGCTGTAGCTTGTAACAATAAAATCACACTTCAGTAATCAGGCATGCGCCATCGAACGATTGCAGAGAACAGGACTTCCTTTGATGTCTGCGCTGGAAATTCACGATTTCGTTAGGGCGCAAGGAAGGAATCCGAGATTACGTTTAATTCTCAATGTCAACTCGTTTCTAGCGGGGAAATCAGAGAAACATTTGGAAACTTTTAATGCTAGTGAGACAGTTGCCGCCTGATATTGTGTGAAGTGGAGAATCTTTTGAATCTTGAAATATGTTTTGAAAGTAAAAAATGCTTTTTCTCCAGGCAATTTGGAAAATAATTTGAAATAACTGTTAAAGGTACGGCTAATAGTCCTCCGTACGGTACAATTGCTCATTAAGTCTTTGATACTCCACGGAGGTACAGTTTCGAAGAATTTCATTCCTTTGTACTCTTAATAAATATTTGCCTTATTGTGGCGCGTGTCCCGAAATTTTAATGCATACTCCACTTTTATGAGATAAATGCACGCACATTTTTGTCGTTTTTAGAGAACATTAGTCACGTATACAGTGATGATACTTTGCACTCCACAGTGTGGATAAAGACGCTTTTCCTTATGTCCCTACGACTATTTTTCTGGTTAGAAAAGGTGAAGTCCGTATGAACAGCAGTACATCGAAATGATAAATGTTAGTCAGAGCTGTCAATTATTCGTTACCATTCATAACACGTAGCCTTTTAAAGTAACTATACCGTACAGAAGCCAAGCGAAGTCAGCGAATACCAAGACTAAATCATTATCATTATCAGTTATTTATAAAATTTTGCCTATATTTCACGTGTATTCTGCCATTGTGCGTCTTCATTTCTTATTTTGAACCAAATTTCTTTACATGTAATGTCATCTGCGGAAGTGCTGTGTGGATTTCTGGTCAATGTATGTGGTCGACGAACTGAAGGTCGCTGGTTCTGATATTAAAGGTGTGGGATGTTTAAGCAGTGTTCCATAACAATTGTTACTTAGAAGAAGAGTCATGTGTGAGCCTTGCAAACGCTCTGGCTGAAACTACTCTGTATTCTACGACGCCGACGTAGTGCTTCGCAACATCACCTCCAGGCAATGTAGCGTTTCCTTTAGCATTGTAAATCACGTGGGCCAGTATAAATAGTGTGGCCGTTTATCAACATAGTTCAGTTTACGGGTGCACACACGTTATTCCGAGTCACACTGCTTGTGGTAGGTTCCTGACATATACCCTAAAAATTACCTTATTTATTAGCGTTCAAATTTTAGACAGAAAACTGTGTTATATGCTTAACGTGGGCTGTCAGAAATTGCTTGTGTCTTGAAAAATTATTTTAACAGTTAATTCTAGTTAAGTCGTGCAGCCAGTTACGCAGTATTGTAATACCATTTTAGTTTTAAGAAACGTCAGTTATTACTCTGAAAGTAATACTAGTCTGACGGTGTTATTCAACAAAAGTTCAAGATAAATGAGTAGTTTTTATTCTGAAATTCCGTGTTTGCAAATTGTGGCAAGTGTATCTTCATTTATGTGTGCTTATGACTACGGAACATCTACGCGAAAAAAAATACAGCTCCCTATTAATATCCTTTGTTATTTCACAGGTAGCTTTGTTCCATACCATACAGAAAATTTTCGTAACCGTTCATATGAGGGAATGATTTGCTTGTTAAATAGTTTCTCTCGGCAAAGGACGCGATCAGTAATTATCTTGGGGTTGAAGCTCTGTTTTCCGTGTTTACGTGTTTCACTGCAGTTGCAGCATCAGCCATAAAACAAAAGCCCACTGAAAATGCTGCAACTGCAGTGAAACATGTTTGGGTTAAAAAACAAAATTGTGTTTTGCTACATCTACAAATATAATCAGCTAGTAGCCACCAAGCGGTGTGTGGCGGAGGGCACAATTCGCACAAAAGTCATATTTCCCCCCCCCCCCCCCCCCCCCCTCTGTTCCACTCGCGGATCGCGCAGGGGAAAAACAACTGTCTGAACGCCTCAGAAAGAGCTCTTATTTCCCTTATCTTTGAATGATGATCATTACGCGATTTGAAGGTTGGTGGTAATAATATATGCTCTACATCCTCGGTGAAGATTGGATTTCGGAATTTAGTGAGCAGCCCCTTCTGTTTAGCGCGTCGTCTATCTGGAAGTGTGTCCCACTTCAAAATTTCTATGAAATTTGTAACGCTCTCGCGATGGCTAAATGTACCAGTCACGAATCTTGCCGCTCTTCTTTGGACCTTCTCAATCTCTTGAATCAGACCCAACCGGTAAGGGTCCCATACAGACGAACAATACTCCAAGACTGGACGAACTAACGTATTGTAAGCTATTTCCTTTGTTGAAGGACTACATCGCTTCAGGATTCTACCAATAAACCGCAATCTAGAGTTCGCTTTACCCGTTACTTGTCTAATCTGATCATTCCATTTGAGATCATTTCGAATAGTCACACCCAGATACTTGACTGATGTTACCGCTTCCAAAGACTGATCATTTATTTTGTACTCGTACATTAATGGGGATTTTCGCCTTGTTATACGCTGTAGGCTACACTTACTAATATTGAGAGATAACTGCCAGTCATTACACCACGCATTTATTTTATGCAAATCCTCATTGATTTGTTCACAACATCCTTGTGATACTACTTTCTTGTAGACTACAGCATCATCGGAAAACAGTGTAAGTCCGCTGTCAATACCATCAACCAGATCGTTTATGTAAATCGTAAAAAGCAGAGGACCTATTACGCTCCCCTGGGGCATACCTGAGGTTACGCTTGTTTCTGTTGAAGTTACCCTGTTCAGGACGACATACTGCTCCATGTCTGTTAGAAAACTTTCTATCCAACCGCATATGTCATTGGATAGACAGTAAGCGCGCACTTTATGTAGCAAGCGACAGTGCGGAACTGAGTCGAACGGCTTTCGAAAGTCGAGAAATATTGCATCAACCTGGGAGCTGGTAACTAGAGCCTGATGTATATCGTGCACAAAGAGAGCCATCTGTGAATTGCATGACCGCAGTTTCCTAAAACCGTGCTGGTTTCAGCAGATGACCTTCTCAGAGTCTAGAAAGGTCATTATGTCTGAACACAAAATACGTTCCATGATTCTACAACAAATCGATGTCAGTGAAATTGGCCGGTAATTATGTGCATCTGATTTTCTACCCTTTTTATAGATTGCTATGACCTGGGCCTTCTTCCAGTCCCGTGGAACTTTCCGCCGTTCCAGTGATCTCTGATAGATGACGGAGGAGAATGGTGCTATATTTGTAGCATACTCAACATAAAATCTTACGGGGATACCGTCTAGGCCAGATGCCTTTCTGGCGTCTAAGGATCTTAACTGTTTTACAATCCCAGATACACTAAACACTATGTCAGCCATCCTTTCGTTTGTTTGATAATTTTTTGGGGTTATTTTTAGAATCTGCAGATAAAATATTGCTTTCAAATTCGTTAAAAGAGTCTCTCATTGTCCTTCTGACAACTGCTTTCATCTCGCATAATTTCTGTTTGTCAGTGACTACGTTTAAAACGACTGTGCAAAATACTCTGCTTTCTCAGCAACTTCCTAATATGTTTGTTGTACCAAGGTGGATCCTTTCCCTCCCCTATACTTTTGCTAGGCACTTACTTCTCTAGCACATGGTGAACAATACCTTTAAATTCCGACCAGAGATGCTCAATATCTTTGTGTGCAGCGGTAAATGCTTGGAGCATGAAAACTCTGCGCTGTTTCTTTGCTTTTTTTTTTCTTTTTGCAACTTCCACTGACATAGAAGCCACAACGACATTATGGTCGCTAATACCTTCTTCTAGATTAACTTCCTCAAAAAGATCAGGTCTGTTTGTCGCCAAGATATCTAATATGTTCCCATGTCGAGTTGGTTTTCTAATTAATTGCTCAAGGTTGTATGTTGAGAGCTCTCCTAGGATCACTTCACACGAATCTTTGCTTCTACTACCTGTGATAAACGTGTAATTTTCCCAGTCAATGGATGCTAGATTAAAGTCTCCACGGAACCTATCCAAAAACATATGACGTGATCAGTATTTAACGTAAAAATTGGTTCAATAGTTTTCTCACGAAATACTTAATGCAGACAATTAATAATGAAATTTTTGGTTCAATTATTGCAATTTCGATACTCGTTAAAACGTATGTGCGTTTGGGAATAGCGACCATAATGTTATCTTGGTACAATACACCATTAGAGATTTGCGTCACCTAGGAGAAACTATTTGCTATCCGAAGTGTTTTATCCACTAATTATGGTGTGTTTAAGGGAATAATCATTAACTTTGTGTCTTATTTCCCAAACTACGCATTAGTAACACGATCACGGTCATATCTTTCGTGAAATAACAGCTTACGCGATTTGTATAGGGTGGCGCAAAAGTCAGTAGACACTGGGCAGTGATTTAAACAGGAGATTTAATTTAGGTTTCATTACAAATACAGATAATACATAAATTATTTTTTATTTTAAAACAGTTTTCCGTCTACATTAACACATCTTTGAAGTCTTTCTGGAACACTGTTAAATATTCTATGGCGTAGTGTGGTATCACTGTCCAAACCATGATATGCATCGTGTATGTAGTCTTCTAGTATAGCAATGGCCTGACGCTTTTGAGAATAAACAGTCCTTGACGACACCCAATAGAAAAAGGAATCCATGTACCTGATATCGTGGAGGCATGTCAATACCTGCCCTTCAATCAATCATTTTTCTTCGGAAAGTTTCTTTTAAATAATAGCGGACGGCAGGGGCTTAATGCGGCGAAGCACCATCGTGTGGTAAGTAAATTCCTTGAAAGTTTTCAGCACACGTTACAAGTCTTGGTACCAAGTAATGCTGAAGCATATCCAAAAAGCTATTTCCTGACACTGTTTCTTCAAAAATATATGGTCCAGGTATGCCAAATGATGATCTTGCCCCCCCCCCCCCCCCCAAACACTCGCACCAGGTTGATTTAGTGGTTCTTCAAATCTATCTCGTATACCGCATACCGTTTATCTAGACGGTGGTTTTGATCTGAAATGTCGTCCTCGTTCATTAACAACTGCAGCAGCACCACATTTTTAAAATGTTTTTAACGCGAAAATCCTTTCTTCTTTCGTTAACATCGCGACAATTCGGAAAACTACAGCTGCATCCACGTCTCACAGATCACGCTTTCAACAAGTCACTAATTTCATCATTGTGTTTCATTACATTGTATACAAACTTGGCAAGACGTAATTACAACCGTTTGCTAATAACAGCTAAAGGAGTTAAAACTTTCTCCTGTACTACGCCTTGCTGTTACTTTTGTTTTCTTTTAACCAACAGTCCAGTGACTTTTGCGAAACCCTGTATTATTTTGTTGTGTAAATGAGGATGGATATTATAAGAGTGAAATACAGCACTTCGGCGTAGAAAAGAGCGGCGTACGTCTCTTGTAAACAACAACTCTCCAGCTCGATGAATATTTTGTTTTGCAGTGCAGACTACGAGACGATGAGCGTAATTAAATAACAATAGTTCGGTCGTTGTAGTGGCACGAAAGTGAGTGGGAAGTAACATTTAAAGTGGTTTTGTCAGTTAACATACTTTGTGATCGAGTAGCCGCAGTGGCGGCTATCATTTCCATATAAATAATGGAAGTCAGAGCTCGTACGGAAAGATATAGGTGTTCGTTGTTTCCGTGCGTTATACGAGATTGGGATAATAGAGAATTGATAAGGTGGTTCGATGAACCCTCTGACAGGCACTTAAATGTGGTTTGCAGAGTATCCATGTAGATGTAGATGTAGATGTAGATGTAGCAACTTTTATTCTTTTATTTGGAAGATGCAATGAACATCTGCAACCTAGTAACGAGAACGTTTATGAGTGCTCATACATGGCTATCACTACAGAAATACAATGGAAATATACGACGATACCAAAGTACAAATTATGGCAGAACAGTATCTCGAATCAGATGGGAGTGGCAACGAGATTTGCAGTTTCACTCAACAAAAGTTTTGTGGCACTGATGAAATCACCTACTGTAATTGGTACAATTAGCTCTGAAATAATGAAATTAATGTATTTAACTGGCAGCGAATGTAATGTGTGACAAAAAGAAAAGAAATTATCAGTCAGCTATTGAGCGATTCGGAAAAAGACAAAAATATTGTGGAAAGTATTTGAACTAGAATTCAGGAACGAAAGTGGGAGCTGTAAGCTCAACGAAGCAGCAAAATAGAAACGCCAGCAAGATGTGAAGAAAAGAGTGTATGTGCATGGGAACCTACTTGCAGAAACATACCGAGGTGCGGGAGGCGCTGTAGAAGGAACCGGAAGAGGCGCAGGAGGCGAGGTGGCAGAAACAAGATGAAGCAGAAGAATGATTATAATTGCCAATAAATTTGCAGAGTAATAGATAGAGACATGCCAAAAAAACTTACGATATCCTGCAAGATTTGCGGCTGGAACTACAGATCGTATAAGACCTGGAATAGTGAAAGCTGGACCAGGAATAAGTTTCAGACCAAAACGGTTTTAGCATATTATTATGGAGTAGGATCAAATCGTGCAGAATACGTTATTGGTGAGTCACAGGCATAATAAGAATGACAAGTTCAGCGGGCGCAGGCATTTACCGGCAGGGGAACAGCGACTGTTAGAAATTAAAACTGTAGAACAGCCACAAGTCATATGTAGCTTTTTCTTTATTTGTATATGTGTCACTCGACTATCGTGACCATCTTCAGAAATTATCTAGCCTAGTGCCACAAGTTACAAACATCAGGGTGAGTATTACGCCGCAGTCATACATAAAATGGAGTAAGTCGAGTGAAATAGGTATGTGTACGGTGGGCATGTCATTTTGATTTTAGTGAGTTATCGATGTGTACGTCAGAGAGAGAGAGAGAGAGAGCTGAAGTGTGGTAGGTGATGGACATATTCAGTAGCGTTATGTTAACTTGTGATTGTATCCGTTAGATAAATATGATGCATATATTGAAAGCCGAAAAAAATATAAATTTTGATTTTTTTAAAGACATGAAGTCAGAGATAATACTGCAGCACTACGCAGCTAGTTGTCCCTGAGAGCTGAGAGAAACACTACCTCACTTGCCTGACTCATGCGTTAACATACAACCTAATTTGGTTTTTACAGAAATTCTCCTCTACCATTGTACCCTTTTCTAATCATTACTCGCTTTGTTAAGGCTAGTATTGTACAGACCAATGTTACGTGTGAAGAATATACGAAGTTTTTACTCTGTCTCTTTGAATACATACTTCATCCTAAAATCGTTGTCTTGGAATATCATTTCATAGGAGTAGTTATTCTCCCCATACCACTGTTTAAACAAGGTTTATTATTACGCATTACCACGTTGCACCACGTGGTAAACAACAGTTTGAATACTGTTTGGATATTTTATTTAAAAATAGAAACCTAGCTTAGCCGCTACCTGCTTGTTGTTTGCTGTTGTGCTTTCGAGAAAACTGCAACAATGTTGTCAAGACGCGAGGTGAGTGGAAATTATTATTGGGGCCAGATAATGGTTTTATTTCAGTTGCGCGTTCGATATGAAGACAAGTTATACTCAGGCCAGTTACAGTTCAATTCAAATTAGGTTTTGTTTAGTCAATGGGTAACATATGAGTTTAATTGGAGAACAGTCTGTGGGTACACAGTTTTGGTAAAACGTAGACTTTTTATGGAGTGGGAGGTAAATTCTGGCTGCATTTCATACAGAGACACAAAGTGGGAAACTTATAGACGTAAAAATAAAGAAAATGTCACATACGACTTTTGGCTGCCCTACAGTTTTCATTTTTAAGATATAGTAAACTTTTCAGATTATGAACGTGGCAGATCGATGGCATCATTTGAGAGTCACGATGACAGAAGTACAGCTAGTACGTAACGTTGCATAATTTCATTCTAACTAAGTTGAAGAATAAACTGGTTTCCGAAACGGGTGATCCCGTAATGGCAATGGTTCTACGTTAAGGCACTTGACCCGAGTGCTTCCAAGTCCTTATACTAATATCAGCATCGTCGCAGGCAATGGAAAATAGTTATCATCAGAATTACACACAATCCAGACCATCAGGCAGGGATACAGCCTGTCTACATCCCTATAAAAGGGACACGAAAGCGAAAACAGGGCATTGTTCCTTTTTAAATCAAATTCAGAGGCCAACAATATGTAAACGTCTTACTCTGTGTTGAATGTCAAGTAGTTGTTCAAGAAAGTTAAGAGAAAGTGTTGAGTACAGTACATTCCCTATATCTGTTTAGATCTCCATATAATTTAATAATGTCTGCTAAAGACAATATAGTCAGAGCAATCTTAGCTGCAAAAGTGTATCTTGGAAACTAGAAAACCGCTTCAGCTGTATGAAAATTCTTTTTATTGGACTAAGAACCACATCTTGAGGTGAACATATATCTCAGGTCATAAGATGATCAACACTTAGGATATATGGAAGAACCAACATTCGTCCTCAATTTAGAAGGAAAACTAAACCGCTAAGGAATCGATACGCCGAAAATAAATGTTGCAACGTAACGATCCGATCCCCAATTAATTGGTACGATCGAAAGTGAGAATCTAATGGCAATGATGTCTGTGAGCCGTGCGTGGCTCGTGTTCGTGCCATCTCAATATTTTTTTTATATTCTGTTTTTACTGTACTGCCATCTCGTTTTGTTAATTCAGTTACTGGTGTTATTGAGTTGCTGTCTTGCCTGCCCAAGAGGGGGAGTAGCAGCGCTTATCGATATATGCCCCGCCGTATTATATCTGCTGGACTACTATTACTTCCCGGTTGTCGTGTGTTGGGAAGTTCGTTCGTATCTGGCAGTGAGATGCAACGCGCCAGCAGTGGAGTTCGCACCTGGCAGTCGGACACTTGGGACGCGGCAGGACTCGGTCGTGTTGGAGTGGCAGTGAGGTTCGGATAGCCATGACTCGTCCGACCGTTGCCGCACACATGGATGTGTGTGTCTCAACTCGTGGTTCGTCCCCGTCACTGCATAGTCACTGTTTTTAGCATTCGTCGCGTTCTTCGTCCAAGTGTTTGTGATATTGTGTCTAGCTTGTGATGTCGACTGCCCAGTTGTTTTAGTGCTGTTTCCGTGCTGATGTATAGCAGTTGGTCGGTTGGCGCAGTCGTGACGTAGCACCAGTGGGGCATGCAGCGTAAGGAAGGTGCGGATATCCACCACTTGCCCGACGATTGCCGACACACATGTTTTGAGTGGGGACGACATTGGTTGACCGTCGGTCGGTCGTCTGTTAGAGGACGTGTATTTGGCTGGCGATTGCTTGTGGGTTGGCTGTGTCCACCGACTCGTGGTTCGTCCTTGTTATTGCACAGTCACTGCCGTGGGCATCGTCTAGTCCTCGTGCAGATGTTCGTGAGGCTGTGTGTAGTTATGTGATTTTCACTGACAAGTCGTTCGTTTGATTAAACGACGTGGGTTTTCGGGTCGTCCACCCCTTATGGCTTGTTCAAATGGTTCAAATGGCTCTGAGTACTATGGGACTTAACATAGGAGGTCATCAGTCCCCTAGAACGTAGAACTACTGAAACCTAACTAACCCAAGGACATCACACACATCCATGCCCGAGGCAGGACTCGAACGTGCGACCGTAGCAGTCATGAGGTTCCGGACTGAAGCGCCTAGAACCGCTCGGCCACCGCAGCTGGCCATTATGGGTTGTGTGGGATCCGTTTTGGTTTGGTTCCACAGTCTCTGCTGTCAGAATCGGTGGAATTTTCGTGCAAGTGCGGAGCGGACCCTTGGTGCAAGTGTGGAGCCTAACTCACCTCGAGCATTGGTCTGTTGACGGTCTATCGGTTGGGTTGCCGGCTGATCGCATATAGTTGGGCCGACTACCTGTCTCCCCCAAACGAACGTTAATATTTCAAGTGCAGACTGACCCCCAGAAACTTCTGAGCGCCGCTTGCTGTACTGCCTTTTCTTGTTGGTGTTTGATTGAGTATTTTAATGGCTTATAGCCGATGGTTTGAATTTATATGTTTTTAGTTGGGTTTTAAATAATGGTCCTTCAGCCGTTTTAAAATTGAAAGTTCCTTACTTGTCAAGTCTTAGGTTGTTAGGGCCTTCGGCCTCATTTGAAATATTATTTCCGGGTAAAACCTTGCGGTTTCTGCATTTTGAAAATTTATTGTAGTTGTGTTCTAAATCATGGGCCTTCAGCCGTTTTAAAAATTAAAGAGGTTGTGCCCTTAGGCCATAAGATTGTGTGACATACTCAGTCGATAGTTAAGCTCGGAAATTTGCTCTGTAATGTTTGGGCAACTAAATAAAGTTATATTCCAACTACTTTATTCCAACTACCTGTTCTGTCCTGCGGATTTAACCAGGCGTTTCAGTCTGTTAATCTGGTTGACTATTACACCGTTAGGCTATAACTATCTTATAGGAAGTTTTGAATCCAGTCGCAAATCTCGGTAAGCTCGTAATTTTTCCTCTAAGGGCAGAGCGGGACGATGTCAAATGCCTTCCTGAAATCAAGGAACACGGCATCATCGTGAGCGCCTTTGTCCAATGTATTATGGAAGTTATGGAGGAAAAGAGCGAGCAGAGTTTCACAAGATCTCTGTTTGCGGAACCCGTGTTGATTTTTACAGAGTAAATTTTCGTTCTCCTACAGCGTAATGTTTCTTAAACGTGAAACGTGCTCCGTAATTCTGTAACAGATTGACGTCAACTGCATAGGTGTTTAATTGTGTGCATCTGTCCACGGCCCTTCTTGAAAACGGAAATATCCTGCGCTTTTTCTTTTCATTCACTAGGTTTCTCTCATTCCTCCAGCGATCTACGATAAACTACTGCTAGTAGGCGTATGAGTTCATTTGCACAACCTCTGCAGAATCTTATAGTAGGTATCTCATCTGGTCGTGATGCCTTTCCACAACTAAGCGACTGTAGCGGCGATTGTTATTACGCAAGAGTTTATGGCACTGTGCGAGAGTATGTGCAGCAACACTGGAATGGCGATCCATTTAAAGAGGAAGAACTAATGTTCATTCTAATACTAAAGTTAATACTCGAGGTACGTGAAAAAATGGCACTTGCGCCGCATCTGAATATGGAAGAGGTAATCGATCGAGTTTAGGCCCTCGCAGAGGAACGAGTAAACCGGGAAAGAAATAGTGACGATGGTCAAAATCGGAATACTTGGCCGCCTTGAAGAGGATTTCAGAATTGCGAACGACCAAGTAGATCCGATCGATGACAGGATGGCTTGCGAAGGAGGGACGAATATAGCCTACTAAGGATTT
Organism: Schistocerca americana; assembly: GCF_021461395.2. Lineage (NCBI taxonomy): Eukaryota > Metazoa > Arthropoda > Insecta > Orthoptera > Acrididae > Schistocerca > Schistocerca americana. The sequence continues at coordinate 208,500,505 of NC_060124.1, read as the reverse complement.
AACCCAAATCATTAACAAAATCGACTAATCCATGAAGGAAGCAGAGCAGTGAATCAATTGCCGGAACCTCCAGGGAGCAGTGATTGTAATCCATACGGCCATTCATCAGTAAACTAAATAGAGTCTTGGAAACGGCCCGCTCCGAAACTAATGTTATGGAAAATGGGACGGACATCACGGTCAGTGTCATCAAGTGCGAACGTACCACAGACGTGAAGGAAGACCTATGCAGAGGGGACAAGAAACTGATACTGTCATTTCAATGCCCATTGTAGAACTGGAGATCGGGGGGATAGGTACGGACACCTTTGTGGATTCAATGAATGAGAGAAATGCTATCCTGGAAAATCTGTTTTCTCAACTGAATCACCTGGTTGCGTTCTCTACACTTCCTGTTAATGGTGTATATATTATCAGTGATACAGAAAATCGAAATAAACCTATAAAAGCCGGCCCGGGTGGCCGAGCGGTTCTAGGCGCTACAGTCTTGAACCGCGCGACCGCTACGGCCGCAGGTTCGAATCCTGTTTCGGGCATGGGTGTGTGTGATGTCCTTAGGTTAGTTAGGTTTAAGTAGTTCTAAGTTCTAGGGGACTGTTGACCTCAGAAGTTAAGTCCCATAGTGCTCAGAGCCATTTGAACAATTTGAAACCCATCAAAGACCAGGCACTATTAAAATTGCGAAGTTAGGGACGTGAGTGTGGTCAGAGCGTGTTGATTGTTGACTGATTGCAGAGATGAAATATAAATTGAATTCTGAAAGAGTTTTATTCATGTGAAGTTAAATGATAGAGACAAGAAAGTGAATTTTAAAGGATTTATCATCGAAGATTAACATGGGCGCTTCATGCATCAAAATGAGATTAATGCGTTGTTGAGGAGAGGAATCTGCAGCTTCAAATAATTCATAGGAAGATACTGAACAATGAGACAGTAACAATGATGAAAATGCTCTGACTAGTATTCAAAACAAGATTAAAGCGTTAGTGGACCTGCCTCAAGCTAAACGAGACGTAGTTATAGAATTATTCGAGCAATGGATTCATCTGCAAAACTGAAGCATTACGAACCATTTTGTAGTAAATCATATCAAATACCTCTGGCCAAGAGAGAAGCAGTCAATAAAAAAAAAGGTGTTGAATTTGACAGTCAGTTAATTAAACTATCAGACAGTGAGCATTCTAACGTGATCCACTCCGTAAGAAACAATGGCGGTACAATGCGTGTAGACATCGACAACCCAGGGAATGATATTCTCCCGCAACGTGACCAACCAAAATTTTGAATGTCTGCTACAAACTTTTAAAGGGGTAAAATATTTAACCATCCTCGATCTAATGGGTAATTCAGCTCAACTATTGTTAGATGAAACTAAAAGTACACGGCCTGTTTAGAGAACAGAAGCTGCTACCATCAGCAGCCTTTGTGAGAGCACTGTATGAGGTTCTGAGAGAGGAATTATTAAGTATGTAAGCTTCTATGTAGACAATATTCTAATTATCACCGCCTCATGCGAAGACTCTTAGAATTTATACGGCGAGAGCTAGAAGCCTTTAGGAGAATTAGTACAACAGTCACTTAGCTTGGACAAGTCAGAATTCACAAAATCACAGACTGAATTTCTTGGCAAAACACTATCTCCACGTGGAACTGAACTTGATGTAATGAAAATCCAAACAGTAAGAAATTTTTCCATTCCAATCTGCCGTAAAAATGCAAACCTTTCCCACGATTTTGCGGTTTCTATCGCCAATTCATTCCAGGATACTGTCTATCTTTGCCTGTGCTCATGGTACTTTTAAAGAAAGATGTATTACGGAAAAGGGATCGGGAACATCACGAGGCGGTTGAATTCGTTGAAAAAACTCCGTGAGGCACAGATATTTCACCGTCCTCATTTGAAGTAAAATTTTTACATTGGTACAGACTGCAGTGACTATGCTTTTGGTTCAGAAGTGCCTTAATTGGTTCAAGTTAACCGAGTCAGCGAACACCATACTACCGCTTGTGCAAGCTGCGCACTGACCAACACAGCCACAGAAAGACAAGCACCTTCCATGGTATGGAGTTTACAAGTTTCGCTTCTATTTGCTTGGCAGATATTCTATCGCCGTTACTGATCACAAGCCACTTCCATCCTTGATAAATTGCAAGATAGTATGCAACGGGTTGGCACGGGGATGATTAGAACTTCAAGAACGCGTTTTTGAGGTTCATGTACGATTACAGAAACATACTTATTATACATTCTTACAAACTTACGGAAAGAACCTAAATCTACACAGCACCCTCAAGGACTGTCTTAATTGGCACGAGGGCATACTCAAGGGTTGAACTGTTAGTGGTTCATTTGTCACGGCCGTCAGCGATCAGCGATCGTATGGCGCTCTGGAGGCCTGTCTGGTTCCTTCTCATTTGACTCTGCTTGCAGTAATCGTGCTGGGTTAAGAGGTGAACGGCGTGCCACATTCCTTGCAGGGCACAACATGCTCCGAAGACGGGTATGTCCTCCTATTGAACCACTTCAGCCATTTCAACAGGTTTGCATTACGGTTCTTCGGGAAGCTGGCTGGACGTAAAGTTTGGTGTGGCGCTGCTCTCGGCAGTGGTTTGTAGAACACTCCCACAACTGTGGACCAGCTTCTGGACGTCCACACAGTACAGACGCACATCAATATTGACACATTGTGAGAGAATCAGTGGCCGACCGAACACCATCCAGGAAAGAAGTATGGACATACGAGGGTTGGAACTCAAATAACGGCAACTATTTATTCATAACCGATACAAAAGAGTTACATGTTTGCACCTGTTACTGTCCTTCAAAGTAGTCACCATCGTTGTGTAGAACCCGTTGCCATCAAAGTGGAAGGCGTAGTATACCGTTAGCAGAGCCTGTTCTGTTGATGGTGCGAATGGAGCGGTCTAAGGTTATGGTGCTTCTCGTGTACGACTGTGACGGTGTTATCCTAACGCATTACGTTCCTCCAGGGCAGACCGTCAGTGCACAATATTACTGTTCGTTTTTGGAGCATTACCTGCGACCAGCTTTTCAACAGAAGCGGCGGCACTTTCTGCGCAATCCACCCATCATTTTGCACGACTATGTGCGGGTGCATACAGCGCGAGCTGTGGCTGCTCTGTTCGGTCGATGGGACTGGGAAGTACTGTACCATCCACCATACTCCCCAGACTTCAGATTCCGAAGATGAAGGAACCACTTCGTGGCATTCGCTTCAGAACTTTTTCAGAGATTCGACAGGCAGTAGACCGCTCCATTCGCACCATGAAAAGAACAGGCTCTGCTAACGGTATATTACGCCTTCCACATCGCTGGCAACGTTTTCTACACAACGCTGGTGACTATTTTGGACAGCAACAGGTGCAAACATGTAACTCTTTTGTATCGGTTGTGAATAAATAGCTGCCACTATTTAAGTTCCAACCCTCGTATGTTGCACCTGACGTCACCAACGACCATAGGCAACCGCCTGATTACAGCAGGACTAAAATTAGTGTGCCTCTGGCCAGGCTGACACTGACACCAAAACACTGCCGACCACAGCTACACTGGTGTCACACAACAGTCGACGTACGAGCGGAATGGCACTCTGTCTTCATTGAAGCAGTGAGCACGTGAGTGATGGATGTACAAGTGTACAGTGTAGACCCTATGAGTGGCCCATTCCGAAGTGTATTCGCTCACGACACAAACGTTCCACTCCCGGCTTCATGATGAGAGGGGATATCAGTTAAAACTCGCGCTCACATTTGGTGCTTCTGAGACGGAAAGTAACCAGTGCCGGCTACATTTCACGCGTTGGTATTCGCGTTCTACTGCCGTTTCTTCGACAGCAATGTGAAGTGATTTTTCAGCAGAACAATGCACATCTACATAAGGCTGCCCTGACGTAACGTGCCCTTCATGTTGTACTACAACTGCCCTGACCATATCTGTCTCCATCTGAACACGTGTATGACATAGTGGAACAGGAACTTACTCTTTCTACAGAGCCTGGGAGAACCATTGCCGAATTGCAACCAAAAGGTGCAAGGTACTTGGGACAATCAACCGCAGGATGCCATTCGGTATCTTCACGATCGTTTACATGCAAGAATACACTCAAGAGTAGCTACCAGAGTGCGGGATACTGTGTATGGCTGCGACAGTTCGGGCACCCTTTCCTGTAACATGTGCATCGTATTTGGTATGAATTTGTTATCATATAGCCATTGGCCTTGCCCCAGTGGCAACACCGTTCCTCCTCAGATCATGGAAGTTATGCACTGTCGGGCTTGGCTAGCACTTGGATGTTTGACCATCCAGGTCTGCCCAGCATTGTTGGCAAGTGGGGTGCATTCAGCACTAGTGAGGCCAATAGAGAAGCTATTATATTGAGAAGTAGCGGCTACGGTCACTAAAGCTGAAAATGGCCAGGAGAGCAATCTGCCCCTCCATACCCGCATCCAGTGAGGCCTATCCGCTGAGGATGACACGGCTGTCGGTCAGTACCGTTTAGCCTTCCATGGACTGTTCGGATGGATATTAATTTGTTACCATATGATCCTAGAATGATGAAATGCATGTCACATCACTTGTGAACATAATGGCCGTGTCCTAAACAGTGTTGCATTTTTTCCGATAGTGTATTAATGTAGCTCATCTCAGGCAGAAAGACGTCAAAATTCATTTGATGAGAGGTGCAGAAGGCGAACATTTCATGCGAGTATTTCCATGCAGTAGCATAAAAGAGCAGGAGGCAGAAGAACTTCTTAAAGCGGCCACTGAAAAATATGACGATCACAACCAAGATACTAGAATATTACTTAAAGCATAAAAAATTAGGCTTCGCCCGAATAGGCTATGAACGCTCAATGGGGCGTCACTGGATGCGGATATAGAGGGGCATGTGGTCAGCACACAGCTTTCCCGGCCGTCAGTTTACTAGATCGGAGCTGCTACTTCTCACTCAAGTAGCTCCTCAGTTTGCTTCACAAGGGCTGCTTGCACCCCGCTTGCCAAGAGCGCTCGACAAACTGGATGGTCACCCATCCAACTACTAGCCGGGCCCGACATTGCTTAACTTCTGTGATCTGACAGGAACCGGTTTTACCACTGCGGAAAGGCCGTTGGCTTATTTAGAGCATGACTAACTGAATTTCAGATAATTAGAGGCTATGTGTATCTCTACACACGTTGTAGATGAAAATGCAAGCTAAAGTCCCAAGAGAATGCAGTTTTTGACAATATGGTCCGCAAAATCGGTGTCTAGCGAACTCTTTAGAAAACTAAAGTTCCAACAATCCGGCATGAAGGATTCATGCACAGGATCATACCACTGAAACCTGAAGAAAGTTCAGAAATTGATCGTAATGGCCAAATGCTATGTTATGAAGTTAACTTCACGCAAATCATGGTGTTACGCATATCTCTTCTTACAGCTTTTGTTACCACTACCTGTAGTTCCAGTAAGCAAGCCACTCACCCGCAGCATGCGCATCTGGTCCTCGAAGTCGGACTCTGCGAAGGTGATGGTGGCGCTGCATGTGATGTTGGCCTGTTCCAGCTCCGTCACGAGGTCGTTCACCGCCTGCGAGGAGAGAACAGAATGTCACGAGCAACATCTGGGAAACAACGTGGTATTGATGAAATGCAATAGCGATAATATTGCCCTAAATACGTCTGTTAAGTACCGGAATCCGTGCATGAAGTTAATAGGCGTTTACTGGCAGTATAAATGTACGGTAGACGTAATGCGCACCCGAGTTTGGCGGCGGACTGTCGGATAATACTCTTACGTAAATAAGCTTACCAGATAAAATATTGGCCGCCTCCTTCAAAGAGCGTAGTGACAGCTTAGGAAGGCCGTGAATGGTGTGCAGCTGATACCAGTCAATCATGTGACCCATTGGTGACAACATGTGCTGTAGCGAGAAGCAGAGATAGAAACAAATTTTGAGGTAACGTGCTTTGACAGTTCACAGTGTGTGGTGTCATGGCATATTTCACGAGAGTGACACCGGACGCGAAAACTGGTGGAGTCGGCTGTAAAACCGGCAATTTGGTAGGATGTCAAACATCGTATATGTTAAAACTTTATGATTTGAAAGGAAGCCAAATCCGAAAAATAGCGAATTGGTACAACAAACGAAAATGTATATTCTCTTTATGGTTTTGTTTTTGAGTCGTCAATCGTTTGACTGGTTTGATGCGGCCCGCATGAATTCCTATCCTGTGGCAACATCTTCATCTCAGAGTAGCAGTTGTAACCTACATCCTGAGTCATTTGTTGAATGTATTCTAGTCCCTGGTTTCCTCTACTATTTTCTGCTACTTCCCATGACTTTTGTCTCTCTTCGATTTACCCTCAATCCATATTTCGTACTCATTACACTGTTTAATTCATTCAACAGATTCTGTTATTCATATTCCCTTTCATTGAGGATAGCAATATCATCAACGAATCTTGTCACTAATATCCTTTAGCCTTTAACTTTAATTCCACATTGAACCTCCCTTTTATTTCCGACTTGCTTCTTCTATGTGTAAACTAATCATTAGGGGCGAAATACTACTTTCCTGGCTTACAACCTTTTTAATCCTAATACTACGTTCTTCATTTTCCACTCTTGTTGTTCCCTCTTGACTCTTGTACATATTGTACATTCCACGTCTTTCCGAATAGCTTATCCCTATTTCTCTCACAATTTCGAACATCTTGATCATTTGGAATTTTTTCCAGGTCGACAAATCTTATGAATGTGTCTTGGTTTTTCTTTAATCTTGCTTCCATTATCAAGCGCAACGTCAGGGTTACCTCTCTGGTGCCTTTACCTTTCCTAAAGCCAAGCTGATGGTCATCTAATACATCCTCAGTTTTCGTTTCAGTTCTACTGAATATTATTCTTGTCAGAAACTTCGGCGCATGAGCTGTTGAGCTAATTGCGAGATAATTTTCACACTTATCAGTTCTTGTAATCTTCGGAATTGTGTGGGTTGATGTTTTACCGAAAGTCAGACGGGATATCGCCAGACTAACACATTCTACACATACCAAGATGAACAGTCGTGTTGTTGTCATTGCCCACAATGATTTTAGAGCTTCTGATGGAATGTTATGTCTTATTCGATCTTAAGTCTTTTGATTATATTAACGGATCCCCTACGTCTTCTATACTGATTCCTGTTCCTTCTTTAGCACTCATCAGCCGCCTTCAGTGTACTCATTCCACCTATCTGCTCTCTTCTCTGCATTTAACAATGGATTTCCCATTGCACTCTTAAAGTTACTACCCTTGCTTTTAGTTTCAACGAAGGCTGTTTTGAGTTTTCAGTATGTTGAGTCAGTCCTTTCGACAAGCATTTCTTTTCAGTTTTCTTCACAGTTTTGATGCCGCCATTTCGCCTTACCTTCCTTGCACTTCTCATTTACTTCATTTCTAAGTGACTTATTTCTGTATTCCTGAATTTCCTTGTTTATTTTTGTACTTCCGTCTTTAGTAAATCAACTCAAGTATTTCTTCGTTACCCAAGGTTTTTTCGCAATGCTTTTTGTGTTCCTACGTTTTCTTTCCAACTTCTGTGACTGCTCTTATTAGCGATGTCCATTCCTCTTCAATTGAACTGCCTACTGAACTATTCCTTATCACAGCATCTACAGTCTCAGAGAACATCAAGTGCATCTCTTCATTTCTCAGCACTTCCCTATCCCATTTATTTGCGCACTGATGCTTCCTAATGAGACTATTAAGCTTCAGCCCAGTCTTCACTACTATTAAATTTTGATCTGTGTCTACATCTGCTCCTGGGTAAGCCTTACAATTTAGTATCTTATTTCGGAATCTGTGCCTGATCATAATGTATCTAACTGAGAGCTTCCCGTATCTCCCGACGTTTTCCAAGTATACCTCCTCCTCTTGTGACTCCTGAACAGAATATTCATTATTACTATCTGAAGTTTATTGCAGAACTAGATAAATGTTTGTCCCCTCTTATTCCTAGTACCAAGCACCAATTCTCCCCTAAACCTTTCTCCTACTCCTTTCCCTACAGCCAAATTCTAGTCCCCCAGATTATTTGATTTTCAGTTCCGTTTAAGTACTGAATTACCAGTTCATTATCCTCTTATACTATCTCTATCTCTTCATCTTCGGCTTGCGTTGTCGGCATGTATAACCGAATTATCGTTGCCTGTGTTGATATGTTGTCGATTCTTATGAGAACAACCGTATCATTGAACTGTTCACAACAGTTCACTCTTTGTGCTACCTACCGATTCATAACGAATCCTATTTCCGTCATACCATTTTGTGCTACTGTTGCCCTACAGTCATCTGGGCAGAAATTCTTGTCTCCCTTCCATTTCACTTCAGTGATTCTCCGCTATATCTAGATTGAGTCTTATCATTCTCCTTTCCAGATTTTCTAGCTTCCCTATCAAGTTCAAACTTCTGACACGTCCCGACTCGTAGAACGTTACCCTTTCGTTGCATATTCGGTCTTTTTCTGATGGTAACCTCCTCCTTGGTAGCCCCCTCCAGGAGATGGGCCTGCGGGATGTGTAAAGATATCCATTCTTGCAGATGCACTTTTATTTTCAATACCCAAGTGCTGTGCGTTAATGATTACTGAAAAATTGATGTCCATATGAGATTATGGAGAAGCAGTGATAAGGAAAAGCTCGTGAGATAAGACACTTTGACAACGCAGTGTGTGTGTGATGTCATAGCATATTCCGCAAAATGGTATGGTATGAGTTACTTCGTCGTTACGATGTGTGTGAATTCTACAAAATTTTTCTTTTTATATGGTTTTTGGCCTCAGGACAATGTAAAACCCAATTTTCCCATCGGATGTAGTACGATCTTGCCTAATCAACAGGGCTACAACTGTTAACTGCCGAACTTGTGTAGTCATGCACATTGAACAGTATGAATGATGTAATGTGCAACGCAAATCATAGACGTGTTATTAGCATTTATCTGTGATTTGTAGCGGCCCATTTGCGTTAAGACTTTAACAACGCCGTCTACTGGTAAAATTTTTATTAATTTTATTTAATTCCGTGACGTTTGCTGCTTCGTCAAAATAGCAGCGTGCATACAAAACAGACGTTGGCTGATTGTTGAAATACGAGGGTTTGCTCAAAAGTAATGTTTCCGAATTTCTTATGTAAAAGCTGTTAATTCTTTTAAAATAAAAGAAAAGTTATTAATATTCTACATTTTTGTTCTTCATATCTACATATTAATTTCTCAACATAGTCACCCTGGTGGCTCCCTCTCAGTGAGGGACCAATTTGTTGAAAGCGTCACTGCAGAATGTCAGACTTTGTTGATGGGACCAGAACAGCAGCTCTGCTTCCACCACTTAATCGCTAACAAAGTGAAGTTCTCGAAGGTGTTTCTTAAATTTTGGAACGGATGAAAATCGAAGGAAGCGATGTCAGGACTGTATGGAGGATGTCTGATGGCACTGAACCCAAGGCGCCTAATTGTTGCAGGTGTCGAAGCGCTCGTGTGTGATCTGTGGTTTTCACGCAGAAGGATAAGGTGCTCCATGCGTGAATGAATTCTTTGAATTCGTACTTTCGGATTTCTAAGGGTCTCTCACGCACCAAAGTAGTTGCGTTACATACCGTCGTGTTACACGCTACAATTTGGAGCACGCTAGCGGTAAAGGGTTGCAACTTCAAACAGAAATGCGGGAAGTCGCGTGAGTAACATGCAAACATGCAGTACCTCAACTGATATTGTCAACAGAATAAAAAAATTCGGAGTCAGAAATAGCCGCAGTCGTCCGTCTATAACCTAACGTTTTATCAGGCAGCAAATAACTGTATACGCTCATTCGATTTAAGTGCAGACGATAAGACGAATATCACTAACATAGTCATTGAAAGAAGACTATCAAAAAAATTATACATGATGTAAAAGAGAGTAAGCACCATTTATCTACATCAAAAACAATTAAGCCGCACCGAGTGAGGTGGCGCAGTGGTTAGCACACTGGACTCGCATTCGGGAGGACGACGGTTCAGTCCCGCCTCCGGCCATCCTGATTTAGGTTTTCCGCGATTTCCCTAAATCGTTTCAGGCAAATGCCGGGATGGTACCTTTGAAAGGGCACGGCCGATTTCCTTCCCAATCCTACCGTAACCCGAATTTGCGCTCCGTCTCTAATGACCTCGTGGTCGACGGGACGTTAAACACTAACCACCACCACCACCACCAATTAAGACGCACGGGGTAGACGTGCTGTCTCAGGCGCCTTGTCACGGTTCACGCGGCTCCCCCGCCCCCCCCCCCCCCGCCACCCCCCCCCCCCCTCGGGCATGGGTGTGTGTGTTGTCCTTAGCGTAAGTTTGGTCCCATAGTCCTTACCATAAATTAATTTCCAAAAACAATTATGGGAGCACAGCACAAAGTTGCGCCGGTACCCTATCAAGTCTTTATAGAAGCAATGACGTTAATCCATGTGAGTAGGTCTCACCACAAAGCACAGGCCTCGAATCGATAGCAACAGCTCATTTCTAATAACAACACAGGTACTTTTGAGTACTAAATTAATTACATTTTTCTATATCCATCCTTGTGATTGATGATCTGCGGGACTTCGGCCGTTCACATACGCAGTGAACTCAAGCACCTGCAGCCACCGTTTTTATGTCACTTTATTATACTGCAAGCAGTTTCGATGGCTGAAGATGGTGTATTGAGTCAGCAATGTTGGTGGCAATATAATAAAATAAAGTAAAAATGACGGTTGCCGGGGTTTCATTATATTATGTTAATTAATTATGGGTCCCAGCAGCAAATGATGAACAGGCATAACATGGCTTTACGACTCCATTGTAATGCCGGTGTAACACGACTGTAAAGCCAGCGTTGCGCTGTCGCGACGCCGTACATATGCTACGCCACATACGCCACATACGCAGAGTATACACAGGTACGACACCCTCATAGTCTTTGAATAATTTGGGTCACAGGTTCTCTCAAGGACTTGGTGTCCCCAGCTAATAAACATATCAAAAAATGTTTTGCATCACCTCGGTTCCGAGACTTCCGGAATCAGTACAGAAAATTGGAATAGAGATCAACATAAACATCTCTTCCGCCCTTTTACTGCTCATGAAAACCACACATTGCATGTTGTAGCACCACACAGCGATACCTTCAGAGATGATGGTCCAGATTGCTGCCTCTAATAGCCAGTAGCACGTCCTCTTGCACTGATGTATGCCTATATTCGTCGTGGCATACTATCCACAAGTTTATCAAGACACTGTTGGTCCAGATTGTCCCACTCCTCAACGGCGATTCGGTGTGTCTCCCTCAGAGTGGTTGGTGGGTCACGTCATCCATAAACAGCCCTTTTCAATCTATCCCAGGCATTTTCGATAGGATTCATGTCTGGAGAACATGCTGTCCACTCTAGTCGAGCGATGTCGTTATCCTGAAGAAAGTCATTCATAATATGTGCACGATGAGGGCACGAATTGTCGTCCATGAGGACGAATTCCTCGCGAATATGCTGCCAATATGGTTGCACTATCGGTCGGAGGATGGCATTCACATATCGTACAGCCGTTATGGCGCTTTCCATGACCACCAGTGGCGTATGTTGGCCCCACATTATGCCACCCCAAAAAATCAGGGAACCTCCACCTTGCTGCACTCGCTGGACAGTGTGTCTAAGGCGTTCAGCCTGATCGGGTTGCCTCCAAACACGTCTCTGAGGATTATCTGGTTGAAGGCATATGCGACACTCATCGATTGAGAGAACGTGATGCCAATCCTGAGCGGTCCATTCGGCATGTTGTTGAGCCCATCTGTACCGTGCTGCATGATGTCGTGGTTGCAAAGATGGACCTCGCCATGGACGTCGGGAGTGAAGTTGCGCATCAAGCAGCCTATTGCGCACAGTTTGATTCGTAACAAGACGTCTTGTGGATGCACAAAAAGCATTATTCAACATAGTGGCGTTGCTGTCAGGGTTTCTCCGAGCCATAATCTGTAGGTAGCGGTCATACACTACATAGCCCCAGGACAGCCTGAGCAAGACATGTCATCGACAGTTCCTGACTCTCTGTATCTCCTCCATGTCCGAACAACATCGATTTGGTTCACTCCGAGACGCCTGGATATTTCCATTGTTGATTGCCCTTCCTGGCACAAAGTAACAATGCAAACGGGATCGAACCGCGGTATTGACCGTGTAGGCACGGTTAAACTACAGACAATACGTCAACACGAGCCGTGTACCTCCCTCCTGAATGACTGGAACTGATCGGATGTCGGACCCCCTCCGTCTAATAGGCGCTGCTCATGCGTGGTTGTTTACATTTTTGGGCGGGTTTAATGACATCGCTAACCAGTCAATGGGACTGTGTCTGTGACACAATATCCACAGTCAAAGTCTATCTTCAGGAGTTCTGGGCAACGGGATGATGGAAAACTTTTTTGTGTATTTTGCAGACCACGGTAGGGCGTTACAACACGATCGTCGGATGTGTGCCATATTTTTCGATGATCCTGCTGCCTCTATTAACTCCTGTAATAAAGAGACTAACAAAACTTTATAGTATGGTCTGCCACGGACGTTTAAATTTATGGTAAACTGGACTTGAATAAGCTTTAACGCAGCGAAACCAGTCGTGAATAAATCATCGCCTAACAGCTGTTTGCGGTTGTATTCAAGATCAATTGAGAGGCTGATATAATCCAACAACTGATAATCGCGGGAAGCGGATGACGACGGGGATTACGAAGAACAGTTATTGTTAGGGAATCACGAATAGGACAATTTATTGTCAAAAACACGACTCTCAGCAAACGCTTTGCAGCATGCACAATTAATTAAAATTCCGGGTGCCACTATACGATATCGGTCATTTCGCAATGAAACTCTCAAATGAAATAACGCGACGCGGATACGCAAATACGTACACTCAAATACCAAACAAGTTAGCAATTTTATTCAGGGAGTGTCGCGTCGTTCATACTCTCAACCTGACCGCGCATGACTCAACTCTGCCTTCAGACTGCAGCAGCCAACACCTGCACAGCGCTTGCGACCACCAACAAGAATCAGACTTTATTGAAAAGACTGTCAGCTGGCAGCAATTAGTTAAAAACTTACTTCGGCCACACCAGAGCTGGCTGTGATCAAGCAATTCGATAAACTGATTCTGAAAAGTTATAAATGATAGCAAATGTATCTCTATATATTTGACGATATAGAATCTTCACGTCATTGTTTCATACCGTCTTCTTCTCACTACAGCGAATGACGGAATTCGCATAATACCATATACCTGAGCCCTGAGCTGGAATGGAGAGCATACTGCCCAAAATCAAAAGCTCAACTTCATCCTCGAAGTGCAGACTGAAAATTAAAATTGGTCAAAGACACGAGGGTGTGTGTGTGTGTGGGGAGGGGGGGGGGCGGTTTGAGCTTGCGAGCCACCGGTGGTCCGGTGTTCCACAGCGATTTGCAGACGGAACGATGATGTCCATGAGCAGTTCCACAACATGCAGGGTTGTGGGGGGCGAAAGGTTGGGGGTGGTTGTGGCCTCCACAGGGCAGTGATATGACGACATTGTGGCCTTCATACAATCGTACAGATACTGCGATATTAGAATTCCAGGAATGCTGATGCCATTGTCAGTGATATATAGGAAGTACAGTTGCCTGAGTACCGGATGTTGACGTCAGTGATTTCAGGAATGCTGACGCTGATGCCATCAGTTCGAGGAATGCTGATGCCGGTGTCAGCATTTTTTAAATCAGAGAGTGCAGTGACTTTCTGCTGACAATAGGTTTCACATTCGCCAGAAAATGCTGCTAGCAGGTCCATCTGAACCATTTTACAAGCGAACATTGCGAAGGGAAGTGCATCCAAAAGATGATTGGCATAATGTATATCGCAAAGGGCTATTGCTCACAGCTGCGTACAATGCTGCAAGTCTTCAGTGTGGCACGCAGGACGGAAACTAGACAGCAGCTGAGTGTAGGCAGCGTCGCAATTTCGTCTCTTTTCAAATAATGTAAGACGTCGAATCCACAGTGTGTAGAAAGTGCAGTTCAGGTTCTGTGAATACCATGACACCCATTGAGGTTACCGTGGACGTGGGCCAGGATGTACCTGCCCCCAGGGGCTCAGCATTCATTTGCTGAGTACGGGCTTGGCGACCCCGGGGTCCTGAGCTGAGGACTGGTCGGCGCCGCCAGTCTCCTGTCACCGTAACCCCCGGACATGCTTCAGTGACCACCGTATGGCGCGGCGGTGGACTGTTGTGTGCTGCGGGGAATGGTAATCTTGGCTTGACCGCCTGGATTGCGAGGAAGGCCATCCTCTATAAAAAACCCTCAATCTTCCGGTGTGCTCCGTGCCTATGAGATGCATGGCTGTTGAGGTGGAACAGTCGCAAGTGGGCAACCTCTGGGGCATCTGCTGCACCCCAGTTGTATAAGGCTTACTCAGGCACGCGGGGCTCTGTCTGAGCGGACCTTTAGTTCCCTAGCTGCTCGTGGGACCGCAATGGACCCTTCGACCAACCCAATGCGCTGCTTTAAATGTCAGCGCTTTGGCCATACTACGTTGGGGTGCAATGGGATAGCCACTTGTGGTAAATGTGGTCAGCCTGCCCATGAAGGAGCTGATTGTTCATCGCCTGTGAAGTGCGTGAATTGCTCTGGGAGTCACCCTGTCTGGAGCCGGGTCTGCCCCATCTATCTCGACGAACGGAAGATACAGGAGATTAAAACATCTAAGCGCATCCCCTATGGTGAGGCCAAGAAGCTCTTTAAGGCCATGCAACCTCCTGTGTTTACCACATCTTTCGCTTCCACTCTGAAAAAAAACCAGTACAAATGGCCACTGTTGCTACGCAAACGAAGGTTGCTAGTGTTAGCACTAATACCTGCGTTTGCCAGTGCACTTCTGCTGCTGTGGTTGTTTTGCAACCTGCAGCTCTCCCCGCAACGTCGGACAAGACTGTGGTTGCTGACATTGGGGTACTTCCTCCCTCTCCCCATATGGGGCCTTCTGCCGAGGCGAGTAATGCTCCACCTGTTGACAAGGCTCTGCATTCTAAGCCCCCCAAGACAAAGACGCCGAAGCTGAAGGTTTTGCCACCTGCTGAGACTAGTCAGGGTCGGTCCGATGACGAGGCCATCGTACTGTCTGACTTCTCCCGTGGGTCGCCATCGGAGCTGATGGACATTGACGTCGACCGGGGGCGATCTTCTCGCCCCAGGAATAAATCTCCGGCCAGTACGGGCTCTCCTCCAAAGCACAGAGGCAGGGTGAGAGTTCAGCCCCCCTAATCACTGGCTCCCATATTACAGTGGAACCTGAATGGGTTCAGGACGCATGTGGCCGAATTACAGCTCCTTGTACGAGAGTGCCCTTTGTGCTTATGTCTCCAAGAGACACATTTTCGGGCCACTGATGCTCCTTCTTTACGGGGCTATACCGTCTATCGGAAAGATGATCTGACGGGGGAAAGGGCAAAGGGTGGTGTTGCGGTTTTTGTCTGTGACATGCACCCCTCATCTGAGCTCCCTCTCGTTACAGACTTGCAAGCAGTTGCAGTTGACCTTCTTGTGGGTCGGAAGCTCACAGTCTGTTCACTTTACTTACCACCTCAGGATGCGATAGACTCTGAGGCTCTCGCAGACCTTATTAGCCAACTCCCCCGCCCATTTCTTCTTCTGGGGGACTTCTATTCTCAAAATGTCTTATGGGGCTCTTCGACTACTTGCCCCAGGGGTCGCATTCTGGAAAGTCTCATGATGTCTGAAGAACTGTGCATCCTAAACTCTGGTGCTCCCACTCATTTCTGTACTGCTTCTGGGTCGTCAACAGCTATTGACCTTTCCTTTTGCTCTCCAGCACTCGCGGATTCTGCTCTGTGGGAGGTTGCTGCTGACCTCCATTCTAGTGACCACTTCCCCCTTTGGATTCGCCTCCTAGATGAGGCTATGGCATTACCAGTACCGCCCCAGTGGCACCTCTGCCGAGCTGACTGGACACTTTTCAGCCAACTGGCTGTTTTGGAACACCGTGCCAGCGTCCACGAATGGGTAGACCATGTTACAGCTGTGATCTCCCATGCTGCTGAATTGTCAATCCCACGGTCATCCGGTCATCCCAAGAGGCGTCCTGTCCCTTGGTGGACCACTGAGTGCCGCTCAGCCATCCGAGCCCGCCGTGCAGCTCTGCGTCGCTTCAAGTGCCGTCCCTCAGCTGAGAATCTTGCGGCCTTTCGGGTGGCAAGGGCCAAAGCGCGGCGCGTGATTAAAGAGAGCAAACGACGGTCATGGCAATCGTTCTTGAACCCGATCTCCCGCTCCACTAATTCTACGAAAGTATGGGAAGCCATCAGGAGGATTTCCGGGAAATGCAGCCAACTACCTGTCACGGCATTGCTGCATCAGGGAAGTCTTCTCACGGCGCCGAGAGACATTGACCAGACACTGGCCATGCATTTTGCGGCATCTACCGCCACTATTAACTGTGATCCAGATTTCTGCCGCTACCGCACTGCCATCGAGAGGGGTCACTTGGACTTCCGGTCTCCAAATTCTGAGCCCTACAACTGCCCCTTCACAATGTGGGAACTGGATTCGGCGCTGTCTGTGGCTCATGATACTGCGCCTGGTCATGATCAAATCCGGTACAGCATGCTGCAGCACTTGTTACTGCCTTCCAAAGTAGTTCTCCTGAATTGTTTTAATATGATATGGTTATCCGGCACGTACCCTGACTCGTGGTGGGAGGCGATTTTGATTCCCCTCCTCAAACCGGAGAAGGACCGAACGCATCCCAGTAGTTATCTGAGTATTGCTTTGACGAGCTGTGTCGGGAAGACGTTGGAACGCATGGTCAACCGTCGCCTGGTTTGGCTGCTTGAGACCAGGCAGCTCCTTAGCCCCTCTCAGTGTGGCTTTCGGAGATGTCGTTCAACTATAGACAACTTGACCTTGCTTGAGGCGGCCATCCAACAGGCCTTCCTGCGTAACCAGCATTGTCTAGGTGTATTCTTTGACATTCATAAGGCGTATGACACTACTAGGCGCCGCCATATCCTCAATCAACTCCATGAGTGGGGCTTTCGTGGCCGTCTCCCCATCTTCATTCGGTCCTTTCTTTCCCACCGCCTCATTCGATATCGGGTTGGTAATGTGCTATCTGATTTGTATGTGCAGGAGAATGGTGTTCCTCAGGGAAGCGTTTTAAGTGTCACCCTCTTTGCTGTCGCCATTAACAGTATCACGTCCACTATCCGGAGTCCTGCCCAATGATCCTTGTTTGTGGACGATTTTGCTGTTTTCTGTTCTTCCTCCAGTCTTGTCACTGCTAGTCGGCAGTTGCAGCTTACGATACAGCGATTAGAGGCATGGACTGCGAAGACGGGTTTTACCTTTACTGCAGACAAATATGTGTGTGTTCATTTTAATCGTTCTCGACGTCTTTGTACCTCCCCTGAACTGCGTCTGAGGGACACCATTCTTCCTTTTAGCGACACTGTGCGTTCCTGGGCCTCACTTTTGATTCCAAATTGTCGTGGTTGCCTCACGTTAAAGACCTCAAGGTGCGGGCCCTGAAGGCACTGAATCTTTTGAAGTGTCTGAGCCATCGGTGCTGGGGAGCAGATCGGGCGCGTCTGCTGCAGTTTTATAGGGCTTTCGTCCGATCGCGTCTTGACTATGGTTGCACCGTGTATGGGTCAGCAAGGCCTTCGAATCTGAAGATTCTTGACGCAGTACACCATGAGGGTATCAGGCTGGCCACTGGTGCCTTCCGTACCAGTCCCATCCCCAGCCTGTATGCTGAGGCACGGGAACCGCCGCTCGCCATCCGGCGGAAACTCCTCATGGTGCGACGGGTGTGTCAATTCCTTGCCTGTCCTACCTCCCCTGCGTACCCTACCGTTGCCCGACCGCCTATGGAACGTCTCTTTTCCAGTCGTCCCAGGGCAACGAGACCATTTGGGATTCGTGCCAAGCATTTGCTTCAGTCCCTTGGTGTTGAGCGTGTGGCCCCCCAACGACAAGGTTTTACTCGCCTGCCTCCCTGGTTGCTCCAGAGGCCCAGCGTCATTTTAGACTTGTCGGAGTACCGGAGGAGCTGCACTCCTGCGTTTGTTTTTACCTCCTTATTTTATGATATTTTAAACCAGCATCCCGACCATGTACCAGTATTTACGGATGGCTCTAAACAGGGGGACTCTGTTGGTTGTGCTGTTGTTTTCCCTGATCGAGTCGTCAAGTTATGGCTTCCTGCGGCGTTTACCATCTTTGATGCCGAATTGTTTGCGATCTTGCGGGCATTGGAGCAGTGCGATGTGTTCCCAGTCGTAAGTTCCTCATCTGTTCTGACTCCCTGAGTGCCCTTCAGACCATGCATCACTTGTACCCAGCGGATACGGTCGTCCAGGACATCCATGATGCCCTACTCCACCTGCAACGACAGGGGAAGGAGGTTTCCTTCTGCTGGGTGCCGGGGCACGTGGGTATTAGGGGAAACGAACTGGCGGATGTGGCTGCCAAAGATGCATGTTCCCGCCCTCACGTTGTTGCATGTGCCGTCCCCCTCCATGCTGTTACCTCCCTCCTGCGTTATCGCGTTCTGCGTCAGTGGGAAGAGGAGTGGCTGGCAGTCAGTGAAAATAAGCTGCGTCTGGTCAAGACCACCACGCGGCCATGGCGCACGTCCTACCAGTCATGCAGTCGGGATGAGATTCTCCTCACTCGCCCCCGCATCGGGCACAGTCCCTTAACGCATGGTTTTTTACTCCGGCGGGAGGACCCCCCCAATCTGCAGTGCTTGTGGCGTCCAGATTACTGTCCGCCACATTTTACTTGACTGTCTTTTATTCTCTGACCAGAGGGCGGTGGTTTCTTTGCCACCGGATTTGCCCTCTATTTTACAAGATGACGCAACGACTGTACTTAAGGTCTTACGGTTTTGTGTCCTGTCCAATTTGTTGCCTCGTATTTTAGGGAGAGGGTTTTAATGTGCTGCTGGTGACTGGCTCAGCCAGGTTTTAGGTAAGAGGACAGCCAGTCACGATTACCTCCTTGTTTCCCTTCGGTTTCTGTTATCTTTTCCTTGTTTCCCTTCCTTTTTAGTGTGTTCCTTCTCCTCTTGTTTTGCCTCTGTATGTGAGGATTTGGAACTGCGTCAGGTCTGTGTCTTTTAGCCGTTCTCCTTGTTCGCTGTTCGTCTTAGTCCCTTCACTGCATGTGTTCCTGTTTTTATGCGTTTGGGCGCTGATGACCACGCTGTTTAGCGCCCGTAAACCTCAAACACACACACACACAGGATGTACCTCGCTACATTCTTGATATGCAAGTATTCCCTTTTCTTCTGCCTCTTCATGACGAGCATGTGTGAAAACTTACATCTTCCAATATGTCAACAGCAGCGGTCGCAAGGTTAAATGCATGTAAGTTATAATGGGATTCAAGAACACCCACTATATAGTGCCTTGACTCACTCGATAAATCCCAAACAAAGTGTTGAAGACTATACGCTCCAGTGATATTCATGTGACCACCGCCCATCTTATAGATCAACGTAGACTCATAGACTGCAGGTGGCAGCACTAGCAGAGGAGGTTAAATAATGCGTGTAGGATGGACACGGGAAACAGTGTAGTCGTTGTATTAATGCGGAAACGGTGCGATTTATCTGAAGTCCAGAAGGGCACGATCCCTGGACAAGTATGGAAGCATTTCTGACACGGCTATGTTTCTAAAACGTTTTCTTACCGTCATGATTAAAGTATATCGTGCGTGGCAAAACGGAGCCATCCAAACACGGTACGGAGTCAGTTGTGGTGCAGCACAGGCCTTAGATGACAGGGTGAAAGGCGGAGATGTGCATGAACGTGCAACTGTAGGCAAATGGGCACTCAGATGAACCAAGGAGCAACAGCCTCTTCTCAACGACAGCTCAGCGAACGTTGCAGTTACTCAACGTATGGTCCTCGTCAGCAGAGTCCCGTTTCAGGTGCCCATGCTGACTGCTGTTCATCAGTGACGAAGGCTGGAATTTGCTAGTAAGTACCCCAACTGGACGTCCACCCAGTGGCGACAGGTGGTTCCAGAGCCCCTACAATAATCGTGTGAAGGGGCGCACAGGACGAGGTAGCGCTATGATCTGGGAAATGTAATCGTGGTATCCCAGGGTTATCTCGTCAATCTGGAAGGCGTAAAGCATCAAGAGAAGTGTCCATCAATCTGTGGCGTCCATGCCCATCCCTAGGTCTACAGACGTTAAAGCAACCTCTGGCGTGCCACAGGGGAGTGTTATGGGACCATTGCTTTTCACAATTTATATAAATGACCTAGTACATAGTGTCGGAAGTTCCAGGCGGCTTTCGCGGATGATGTTGTAGTATACAGAGAAGTTGCAGCATTAGAAAATTACAGCGAAATGCAGGAAGATCTGCAGCGGATAGGCACTTGGTGCAGGGAGTGGCAACTGACCCTTAACATAGACAAATCTAATGTATTGCGAATACATAGAAAGAAGGATCCTTTATTGTATGATTATATGATAGCGGAACAAACACTGGTAGCAGTTACTTCTGTAAAATATCTGAGAGTATGCGTACGGAACGATTTGAAGTGGAATGATCATATAATATTAATTGTTGGCAAGGCGGGTGCCAGGTTAAGATCATTGGTAGACTCCTTAGAAAATGTAGTCCATCAACAAAGGAAGGGCTTACAAAACACTTGTTCGACCTATACGTGAGTATTGCTCATCAGTGTGGGATCCGTACCAGGTCGGGTTGACAGAGGAGATAGAGAAGATCCAAAGAAGAGCGTCGCGTTTCGTCACAGGGTTATTTGGTAAGCGTGATAGTGTTACGGAGATGTTTAGCACGCTCAAGTGGCAGACTCTGCAAGAGAGGCGCTCTGCATCGCGGTGTAGCTTGCTGTCCAGGTTTCGAGAGGGTGCGTTTCTGGATGAGGTATCGAATATATATTGCTTCCCCCTACTTATACCTTCCGAGGAGATCATGAATGTAAAATTAGAGAGATTCAAGCGTGCACGCAGGCTTTCCGGCAGTCGTTCTTCCCGCGAACCATACGCGACTGGAACAGAAAAGGGAGGTAATGACCGTAGCACATAAAGTGCCCTCCTCTACACACCGTTGGGTGGTTTGCAGAGTATAAATGTAGATGTAGATGTACATACAGTTTGTTTCTCCCCAGCACGATGGCATCTACCACCAGTGCAATGCAATATGTTATATAGCTCGTAGTGTATCAGCGTGGCTCGAAGGGCACCAGAATGAGTTTATTACTCTCAAGACAACAAACCTCCCGGGTTTAGGTCCAATTTCGAATCTGTGGGACCACCTCGATTGGGTTGCTGGCGCTATGGATCATCAACTGATAAACCTAGCACGGCTGGTACAGCAGTGGAGTCGGAAGGGCTCTACATCCCTGTCGGTACCTTCCAGAAGCTGACTGACTCTCTTCCTGCACGTCTCGCAGCGGTTTGAGCCGCAGAAGGTGGTTATTCAGCATTATGACAGGTGGTTACACGAACGATGCAGCAGCGGGTGAAGTGTAGCAGGCACTGTCATCAGAATATGGTAGCTGCAGTATAGGCCGCACTTCCAAATACGCGCGCTGCCATTTACGTCGCCGCGTTTCCTACAGCCGCCACCGTGGGACGAGGGCCCTGCCACGAATGATTGCGCCGCTGCCAACAAGATATGAGCACTCCTTCTCCGAGCTCCAGCGGCAGATGCACTTAAGTTCTAACGTTCATGGAACGACCCCATTTCTTTTGACAGTCGAATAACGTTTACGGACTTCAGTAGTGGCCAAGCCTGGAAGAAGTATTGAAGACTGACAGACGTATAAATCTTTTTTATCTTTATATACTTCTACATTCATCTACTGTTGGCAACTGATGCTGCATGTATTATTTTTAGTATTTGATATAAGATGTAGATCAGTTAATATCTGAATTCTCTATTCATGAACGCCGGCTGGAGTGGCCGAGCGGTTCTAGGCGCTACAGTCTGGAACCGCGCGACCTCTACGGTTGCAGGTTCGAATCCTGCCTCGGACATGGGTGTGTGTCATGTCCTTCAGTTAGTTAGGTTTAAGTCGTTCTGAGTTCTGTTGGACTGATGACCTCAGAAGTTAAGTCCCATAGCGCTCAGAGGCATTTGAACCAGCCATATTCATGAACAGCATCTCTCTCTCGCATCTGTATCCACTAACGAACCACATAGCGTGCAAGGAAATGGTAACAGTACCCACACGGGATCTGATAATAAAAAAAGGCATCGTTGACTGCGCCGTCATTTAGAATCTCTTGCAGTCCAGCCAGCACAGATCTGACGTCCATTACAAGAAACTGATGCCAACCGCATTAACTAAATATATGACTGACTACCTCATCCGCTAGCTGACCGTGCGACACACACAAATTATTCGCCTGTATTACCCCTGAAATACGGACCTCATTACTAACCATTGGCTGGGACCAACATACATGTGGGGACACTTCACATTTGGAAAAAAAATTAATCGTTATAAAATAATTCTTGACAGTTCTACATTACTGTAAAGCACTCTTACTGCGTCTTAACCAAGTCTTCGCGCGAGCGATTCGGAAGTGAACGAACGTGTCCTCTTCAAGATTCTTGCCGGCCGCGGTGGTCTAGCGGTTCTAGGCGCGCAGTCCGGAACCGCGCGACTGCTACGGTCGCAGGTTCGAATCCTGCCTCGGGCATGGATGTGTGTGATGTCCTTACGTTAGTTAGGTTTAAGTAGTTCTAAGTTCTAGGGGACTGATGACCACAGATGTTAAGTCCCATAGTGCTCAGAACCATTTGAACCATTTTTTCAAGATTCTTACTTTCTTGTTTGTTCACATAGTGCGTTTGCGTGCCGCTTTGTTTGTTAAAAGATCGTTTGGAAGTCCAATAGAGTCAGTAGTGTTGTTGCTCTATACGAAAGTAAAGTATTTTGAAGCGTAAATAACCGGCAACGTTTATCACCAGCCAGGGCTGGATTCACAATCTGCTAGGAGACAGAGGTAGTCTTCATCATAAATTTAGTGTCCTCTCTACTTTGTACTATCAGTACCTGATCAGGTACCACCACTCTTACAAACTGAAATCAAGAGTCATCTGACTGGGTTTTCCAGGGTCCAACCCAGCAGAGGCGTTGCCAGCTATGTCGTGCTGTTAGCAAAGGCACTCGCTTCGGTGGTCTGCTGCCATATCCCACTAACCCCAAATCTCGCCACACTATCCTAATGGGTACGTTCCTCGTAGTCCGTCGTACGTCCCACATTGATTTCTGAGGTTTTTTCACGCAGTGTTACTTGTCTGTCAGCACTAACAACTTCACAAAAACGCCGCTGCTCTCGGTCATCAAGTGAAGGCAGTCGGCCACTGCATTGTCCGTGGTGACAGGTAACGCTTGAAATTTGTTATTCTCGGCAAACTCTTGACAGTGTGGATCTCGGAATACTGAATTCCGTAGCAATTTCAGAAATGGTGTGCCCAATGCGTCTAGCTCCAGCTACCATTCCGCGTTCAAAGTCCGTTAATTCCGCTAGTGCGGCCATAATCACGTCCGAAACCTTTCCACATGGATCACTTGAGTATGGATGACAGATCTGCCAATACACTAACCTTTTTATATCTTGTGTACGCGATACTACCGCCATCTGTATATGTGTGTATCGCTTGGCAGGCGGCGCCGCTGCTCTACCCTTTTGGTAAATGACACATACACAACGTAGATATAGCATGGGCTAGAGAGTTAGCGTAGAAGTAAGTAGAGGGGCTACACATCATGGCGTAGTAGACAATTAAAGTTGAACAGAGGGGAAAGAACATAATCAAACTAGTGTAAATCGAAATATCAGAAAAGTGGAGTATCTAAGTGTATAAAATATATGAATGTATTAAATCTATACAAAATAAATAATTAGTTGAACAGATACAGTAAACTGGAAAAGGGTAAATGCTGGCCTACGTAAAAAACGTAAATAAATAGTGGAGTTAAATTATAAACAAGAAAAAGTAAAAAATCGCTAAAATGAGGTGAACAAGAAGTATAAAGCAAGTAAGGTGCAGCACGTCCGACCGCCACCACTTTCTCCAATATGCCGCTGTAAGGGATCCGCGATCCCATGAACATAGATGCTAGTATCCGACGCCCAGGTCGATAGCAGGCAGGAGTCGATTGTCGAGCGCTGCAGTAGGCAGTGAGACCAGTGTTGAGTGCGAAGTAGTACTGGAGAGTGTCTAGCGGGCGGTAGTGTTGGAGAGACGGGCAAGAATGGCGGTCGAGTTAAAATTCACCGGAGTATGACGAGTGAGCACGTCCCCCTGATAGTCGTGGGGTTGACCCTCACTAATACCGATTCGCGAGTGATATGAAACAGAAAGTGACAAGTGCCGAATTACGTGTTTCGCGTCAACCGCATCGGCCAGCAACATCCATGGATTGCAGTGAGGATTGTTGTGATTGTTAACCATCAGCATTGCGTGTGACGAAGTACTGAAAATCAGCAATCAATAAAAAGAGATAACCACAATTAGACGTGTAAGGCGAAGGTAGCAACTGCCTCAGAATTTGTGTGTTAGTAGGAAATATATATCAGTTTTGTACATCGCAACCTTTGTGGTCCTTAATAATAGACAAACTTTCAATCATTAGATATTCCGTCTCAGAACAGCCGCACTAGGTTGAAATACCCCCGAAACCACAGCAGAAAACCCTATAGCCTTTCATCCATTAAGCACACGGTCATATAATCATAATAATTAACTGTTTGGCGGCTTCGAAAAATTACACAAAATCCAAAAGGAATTTAATGGGAGGGGGGGGGGGGTGTTTCACCGCGAGCAGTCGAGGAGGAGGGCATACCCCCCAGGAGAGTCATTCTGCAAGCACGCTGCGAGAAGCCGGGCAGACATCCTCGCCTCGCCCAAGGAGGGACACGTAGCGAAGGGCCTGTCTGACAAAGAGAAGCGTGCCGAGAACCGATGGACACCTGCAACCATTAGGACGGAACGCCAAGAATGTACGCGTGAAAGCAAGTGAGTTCTTCTGTCCCGGCGGCAGTTATTATACCTGCCTTAGAAAGCAAGAATGTCCCACCAATTCTAGCACCCTATGGGCACAGGAAGGAGCGTACACAAAGAGCATTGAATTGGCGTGTGAAAGAAGTCTGCGTTCTTCAGATGTTTTTCTCGACAGTAGGGAAATTCCTTATAAATCACGGACACCGGAAGATTTTGAGACGGAGCCCAGACTTGAGTCTGTCCAGACCCCACGCGGAGAGAGCGGTTACAAAGAGGTGTTATGTAGCCTCGGAATACAGGAAAACATCGTAAGAATGTGAAATCGTGAGAAGGATGTCAATTCAGGAGGCACACGCCAGCCCACGCCAGATAGGAAATCTCCACCCCGCACAGAGAGACGTGGTGATGAAAGGGCTATCTGTCATTGGGCTGCATTGAAAATTTCTTCCGATAATGACAACACCGAAAGGAAGAATATTTCGAAGACGAGCTGAGAGATGGGTGGAGAAGCGAGAGGGGGAGTCGTAAGGACACCGCGGAAGCTAGAGGACATGGACGCTCTTCCACCCATCACCAACATCCGCCTTCCGACACCGTGATCGCACAACTTCGCCCACGCAACCGACAATGGGCAGACTACGTGGAGATCGTAGCCAGGCCTAGCGGCAAAGCCGCGGTCGCTGATGAGTCCCGAGGCGACGTGCCATACCGAAGCAGCGCCTGCAGCTGACAGCAGTACACGACGGACGATAACGAACAGTGGGGAGACGATTCGTCCACCCCCTCCTCCTTCCGCTTAATAACTGAGTCGTGCCCACACCCAGTCAAATGAGCCCTGAGATTTATAATTTTGTTTTGGTTTGTGTAAACATGAAAATAAACACATTTCTTTCAGGTTTCGATCATATAAGCTATCTTTTACGAGTACATTCATACATGAACCCCTTAAATACGAACCATTGGTGTTTGATTTCATTTGATTATTGATATCAAGCAATCGTTGGCTCCTAGTGTGGGGCAGTCTCATTAGTAATCTACTCGTCATTTCATGTACGACAGCACAGAGAAGAATTCACAGTTCACCACAAATGGCATCGGAAGAAAGGGAACCGCTGATGATAAAAACCAGACTCGGAAAGGCGGGGAAAAAAAGTGTAAATTTCTAAATATAAAAACATTACATGTCGGTGTGATCCTTACATCTTGGAGTTTAGGCATAAAAAAGTCACCTTAATAAGCATTAAGGTATAAATATGTAAGGCTCATGAAGCATATAATGTGAAAGAGGGATAACTACAACTAATTAAAAAATGGACAACATATGATCATAATATACTTGAGTATTGGTGGCCATGGTCGTATTTTCTACCGCTATGACTGCTTTTGTGTTTGCAACTAAGTAATGGTGTCTTTCTCATACTTCATATGTACGTGTGCAGTCCTATTTTCGCATCCCTCAAATGACGTTTATTTATTCCTCATTTCTAGAATCTTCCATTCTCGAGTTTTTCTCTATGTGACATATACCGTTGGTATTAATTTTTATGTTACATATGTCATTGGCATCAGTTTTAGCGTGAGTTTCCAGCATTTTATACTTAATCTCTTTCCCGAATTTATGCTGTTAAATAGTATTCGTAGTATGGAATAACTTCCCCCCCCCCCTCCCACCGGATTATCTGATGAAGCCTTGGCCAGGCAAAATGTGTAATAAACAAATTACAAATCTGCAACCTACTACTGTTTTTACAATCAACATATCGTGAGGTTGCTGTATCAGTCAGCCACCATGGAATAAAACAGTTTTTATAATAAAGTAAGTATCGTCTGCGACGCTCCTGCACTTAAAGCCAAAACATGTGCAAGTCTCCCAGTGCGACAAAAGCTTGGTGCAACGCAAACGTTAGACAGGATGCAACAAGACGTCAACATCTATAATCTAACAATTTTAAAATTGCACACTCAACACAGGAAGCTCTTCCTCTGACTCTTGATCTCCAGACCACACGTACAACATAGAGTATAGAAGCTCCCAATAACCCTCAAGCATTAAATATTGATCAACGAGTTCCACCACAAGTAGTCGGAGTTCCGACATTACAATCGACTCAAAAGTCGTTTGTCAGACTACAGATCTCGGTGGTTCCCCATATGCCTCAATTTTCCTGTTAGCACCTGGCGATAATTCTCAATCTGAGACATTCTCATGCAAAGTATCCCCTACCTTTTGTTCCTACAACTGTAGGGCATCGAATCGTCTGTGATGATAAAAGTTGTCACTGTGTTTCTGTAATTTACGAAACATCCATGGGGGAGACGTCACACCATGCTCAACAGCCTGATGAAGACTCTTTATCAGTGGAATATGGAATAATTCAAGTCGTTCCTAAAGGCAACCGGAAAATGAAAAAAAAGGTCGAGACGGGTCCCTCAGATTCATCTTATACATTCCATGTTGTTTTGCCACACACTATCTGTATGAACAGGTAGTAAACCAACGTTTTTACACCGAAATTCGTGAACCTGTGCCTTTCCTACACCGTTTTCCTTTAATTTAGTGCAGTATGCGTAATTGGGCGAATGTGAGTCAAGTAAGGTTAGCTCGCAGGTGTAGACTGGTACCGTAGTTCTGCCAGCCAGCAGTAGCGTAGGTGGAAAGGCAGAGGCATCTAATTGTGGCAGAACAGGTGTCTGATCAGGTAAACTCAGATGAGTTTCTGGAATGGCTAGTCCTTCAAACTGGGGCATTCTTCCATTGTGTCTTGGAAAGAACATGTGTCCCTCGGACAGTCTGTGGATTTAATTCAGCAGTTTGGATATTAGGGGGAAA
Organism: Schistocerca americana; assembly: GCF_021461395.2. Lineage (NCBI taxonomy): Eukaryota > Metazoa > Arthropoda > Insecta > Orthoptera > Acrididae > Schistocerca > Schistocerca americana. Next base: position 208,472,583 of record NC_060124.1, on the reverse strand, counting down.
TCACTTTAGTTATTGTAGGGATAATTTCGTGCGTGTATTGATTATAAGTATGTTGGTAGGAAGTACTTCATGTGTGCATAGGTTTGAAACCATGTGGTGTTCAGTAAGGCTAGTAAAGTGAATTATATAAAAAGTAAATAAAAATCAAAAGTAAAAATAAAAATTGAAATATCAGCCCCAGATTTTGCGCCATTATTGTGCATAACATGGGTTAAATTCTTTATTTTTCATGATTTGTGGGACGTAACTTTGGTGGCTTTGTTCAGCCACAACTCCACACAACCGATGGCAGGAATCAAGTTTATTTTTCCACTGATCTTCAGTAAATATCTGCCCTCTCAGCGCGTAATTATTGTTTGTACAGATTTTCGAAGTTAAGTCGATTTTTTGCGGAGTAGGCAGGTTCTTTCTTTGCGTGCACAGCTGATACAATCGGCTGTGTGTTAATTAAAGTCCACAAAAATTCATTGATTATGAAGCACGGAATACATCCAATCTTGCAGAATAGAACGACTACCAAAATACATGGTTTATTTTCGTTGATCTTTGTAATGTGAAATTCAACGTATTTTTCACTTTTTTCATGTGCTCAGGACTGAGCGAGGGCTCCTCTGCTGATCTGGCAGTAGTCTTGGTTGTGGTTATTAGTAGTGGAGAAACACTTTCATTGCTATTTCTTTCGTTTTATCGCGTATAAATTCATGGACGTCATAGCAATGGAATTGCAAGCTTCCGCCTGACGCCGATAGCCGTCCTCATACGATCTGGTGGACCCAATGGTGCGTGTTTGCTGAGCCACACCTCCAGTGGGTCGGTACCGCAAGTGCCCTCTTTCGCCGCAGTTTACGACAACCAGCGGCAACGACGCGGTACACTCGCGCTCAGAGCCACATCGCTGTGGGAAGTTATGCAGACGCCACCTACGCACGGCAAAGCCGACATCGTTTGTGCTTCACCACAGAGAGACACTTCCTTGTTGCAACTGAGAGCCGAACTCTGCTTATTGTCTCATTGATTCTAATGTCTTCGTTTGCCTGGGGAAATACAGATTACTTAAATCTTATGTTTGTTGTGTTAACTTTTTCACTGATCATTTCTGCTCCTGTATAGCTTTCCTACGACGGCAGCTGCCATATCACTGAGTAGCAGCCTCTCCTTACCATTGTGTACGATGTCATACATCTCTGGCGAACGAACGGGCATCTGACTGAACTATTTCCCGTCTTATGCCACATTTTTTTCTCGTTTAAAATAAAAACTGTCTTTTATTAACAAGACGTTTAGCCTTCGTGAAGCATCTTCAGATCGTCTATAGCGATAGCAAAATAAGCTAGAATTGTTTTGGTCCACACTAGCGCCTACCTTACAGTCTTGGCAAGAACAGGACCGGTACACGTATAACACTGTCACAGAACGATTTACATATCGGACTTTCGACTCCATCGCTTCCGGAGCAAGGTCTCTTATCCACAATTGATACATTTACCCTTCTCCATCATCCCTAAAAGTTCGTAACATCATCATGGCATCACCCTGTATAACGACTGTATCCTTTCACTCAAGAATGCTCAGCAATGGAGGACTTGTTTTATCGATGAATCTTGTCAGCGCCGTCTCGTTTTCTATAGGTGACTCTGTCACCTTTCTCAAACATGAAAGGTATTGGGAGGAAATCTACAAAAAATGTCTCTGAGCGCTATGGGAGTTAACATCTGAGGTCATCAGTCCCCTAAAACTTAGAACTACTTAAACATAACTAACCTAAGGACATCACACACATCCATGCCCGAGGCAGGATTCGAACCTGCGATCGTAGCGGTCGCGCGGTTCCAGACCGCTCGGTCACACCGGCAGGCAGGAAATCTACGACTAGAGTGATATTCATTTCCCATGTACCTTCTATACACCATAATTACACTGCACATTCTTCACTGGTAGCGGGTATATTCCTTATCCACGTTATCTGTGCTACATCGTACTTCTTCACTCACCTCGCACATTTCAGTTGTGTTCTACGTCAATATATAAATTATTTTCCTAGCATTGGGTTCTTATGGTTATCGATAAATCAATCGTTGCATATCTGAGCCTGCAGTTCACCTTCCGGTACATATAACGAAGTGAATTTTAGTATTTTGGTTTTTGAAGAAATGTGGAAACCAGTCTACTGGTAAAGAACGCAGAAAAATGTACGTACGCGTGGTATTGCCCTGCAGCGACCAGAACTGGTACTGTGGCTGCAGCAGGTCACGTGGAAACCACTTTGCGGTTCCAGTATTGGCGCTCTTCGGTGAAATCCAGCCGCTGTGATTAAAACGAGCCCACTTCCTGCCTCTGGTGACATCAAAGGCTGCCGCAGACGCCTACGCCAACCGCTATGACACCTGCAGCCTGGAACTGGTCCTGATTGCCTGCACACGTCTCGACCGTTTGGAGGACGATTCAGATTCTAAATCTGGGAAAGCTACCTACTGAAATTATAGGTCTTCTCTAAAATTTATAGTCTCTGAAAGCAGGCTTTCCTTAGAACAACGAGAATTTCTTTTTTTTTTTTTTTTGAACAACAGCTATTTCTGACCATAAATTAATTACAGATCTTACAGGTTTCCATTATACAAATCAGAATGTGGTTAAGACTGGAATATTGCATAGTATATACACGTTAGATGGTATAAACAACTAGTAACGGGAAAGTTTCCACCGAAAAAGTTTCATCAAATTTTGCAATAGATCGTAGAGTTTGCGCATCACATCGAAAACACGGTAAACAGTGAACTCAGAAAATAAAAGAGTAGTCAACGGCTGTTTAGTTTCTTACCCCTAAAGCGCGATATATCTACTACTATTAACAGTCAGGAAAATGCAGCTATACAACTACGTGTGTAAGGATAAGGAACTTTAATTGCAACTCTTAACGCTATACTTTGATGCTTAACCTGAAAAACAATCGCTGGAGACTAAACTTTTCAATGACGCAGAAAAGAGGTTAGAGGACGTTTAAATACGAAATGTTGAAGAGGCATCTTGGAGCGTGGTAACGAGTTTTTAAAAATTTACATATTCCGAAGTGGGAGTACGCGACCATCTCAATTTTTGTGTAATAATTTGTTGTGAGCAACATAGCTTAGAAATTATGTTCAGCTTCTGTACTTCACTGATGTATCTTACAGATTTAATGCCACTCAGAATCCTTAATTGGATTTTTTTTATAAATCCTGAAGAAGATACGAGCGGATTAAGCACATCCGGAAATGGCAGTCAAGTGATGAAACAGTTAATACACTACTGGCCATTAAAATTGCTGCACCAAGGAGAAATGCAGATGATAAACGGGTATTCATTGGTCTAATATATTATACCTGAACTGACATGTGATTACATTTTCACGCAGTTTGGGTGCATAGATCCTGAGAAATCAGTACCCAGAACAACCACCTCCGGCGCTAATAACGGCGTTGATACGCCTGGGCATTGAGTCAAATAGAGCTTGAATGGCGTGTGCAGATACAGCTGCCCATGTAGCTTCAACACGATACCACAGTTCATCAAGAGTAGTGAGCGGCGTATTGTGACGAGCCAGTTGCTCGGCCACCATTGACCAGACGTTTTCAATTGGTCAGAGATCTGGAGAATGTGCTCGCCAGGGCAGCAGTCGAACATTTTCTGTGTCCAGAAAGGCCCGTATAGGACCTGCAACATGCGGTCGTGCACTATCTTGCTGAAACGTAAGGTTTCGTAGGGATCGAATGAAGGGTAGAGCCACGGGTCATAACGCATCTGAAATGTAACGTCCACTGTTCAAAGTGCCGTGAATGCGAACGGAAGGTGACCAAGGCGTCTAATCAATGGCACCCCATACCATCACGCCGGGTCATACGGCAGTATGGCGATGACGAATACACGCTTCCAATGTGCGTTCACCGTGATGTCGCCAAACACGGATGTGACCATCATGACGCTGTAAACAGAATCTGGATTCATCCGAAAAAATGACGTTTTGCCATTCGTGAACCCAGGTTCGTCGTTGAGTACACCATCGCAGGCGCTCCTGTCTGTGATGCAGCGTCAAGGGTAACCGAAGCCATGGTCTCCGAGCTGATAATCCATGCTGCTGCAAACGTCGTCGAACTGTTCGTGCAGATGGTTGTTGTCTTGCAAACGTCCCCATCTGTTGACTCAGGGATCGAGACGTGGCTGCACGATCCGTTACAGCCATGCGGATAAGATGCCTGTCGTCTCGACTGCTAGTGATACGAGGCCGTTAGGATCCAGCACGGCGTTCCGTATTTCCCTCCTGAACCCACCGATTGCATATTCTGCTAACAGTCATTGGATCTCGACCAACGCGAACAGCAACGTCGCGATACGATAAACCGCAATCGCGATGGGCTACAATCCGACCTCTATCAAAGTCGGAAACGTGATGGTACGCATTACTCCTCCTTACACGAGGCATCACAACAACGTTTCAGCAGGCAACGCCGGTCAGCTGCTGTTTGTGTATGAGAAATCGGTTGGAAACTTTCCTCATGTCAGCACGTTTTAGGTGTCGCCACCGGCGCCAACCTTGAGTGAATGCTCTGAAAAGCTAATCATTTGCATATCACAGCATCGTCTTCCTGTCGGTTAAATTTCGCGTCTGTAGCACGTCATCTTCGTGGTGTAGCAATTTTAATGGCGAGTAGTGTATAAACAATGTAACGTTTAAGCGATCTTGAACGTAGTAAGTTATTATAGAAGCATCGAGACCACACAGTTAATCTGGTTATTCTTACAGCGAGGTCTCTCAATAGTTTTATGCAAGACAGCTTTAGCACTGTACGTACTACTCTTAGCGAGGCTACAGCAAGAGTGCATTGGGAATGTCCATGGCTCTTACGCTTTTTTCTTTGAATCGCATGTTTTAAATCACTTCTTTCTTAATTATATCGGCAGCGTATTCTTACTGAACTCTAGGCCTTATAGTATAATTTTGCAGAAGAACACAGAAGTCACAAACATTTACTTCTGCTTTTTGTTGTTTATTTTGCATTTCCTTCGCACTGAATTATCCCCGTTCTTTAACATAAATAAAAACCTAATCGGCAGGTTGTCTCTAAGTACAGCACATTTATTTTAAATTTAAAATGAGTACAGATTTTGTGTTTTACATCTATATAAAATAGAATGAACCTTTAGGTATCTTTAATTTAAATAACTGCACCTTTCAGCATCATATTTGGGTTCTCCTTGGAAACCACAATCGTTCCTCCTCCAGTGTCAATCGTTCCATTCTTCTAATACTAAATAATCACATAAACGGAATCTTGGTATACAGCCAAGAAATTTACTGAAATTATTCTATGCACCTGCCCTGAAATGAAGATGTTCAACTTCGGTGTTACAGCTGCCAGAGCCGTAATTGTAAGACCCTTGATCACTTGTTCCTCGCTTAATGTTTATGCAATTTTTTGGTAGGAATAATCATTATGTTCTGGAGTTCTTTGGTAACGACAGTTTGAAATATCGTCAGTCACACTGGATAATAATTTTTAAATGGCGGGTGGTACGTTAAGGGTATTGGCTCTGCAGACAGGAGTGGCATAGTGTAGAAGAGACAGTGACGAGCTAACTTGGAAGAATTAAAATGGATGTCACCGCGCTGTAGTGACAAGGTATTGACGCATTTAATGAGCAGAAGTCCAGGATGTGCCGAATTAACACTACAATGATGACAAGGATAATTAATTGTGCTATGTCGATTACGAACAGGTAGCAAGAAGAGGCTCCCCTCTCCACAATATTCTGGGAAAGACTACAAAATATTTTAACGATACTGGAGAAGGCATACTGGTGTTCCATGGAGGAAGTATATTGTTAAAAATTCACATCGTTTTGTGGCAAAGTCGTCCAGAGAAATCTGTACCTGTAAGTAGTGTTAGTACAAGGAAATTTGGTTTGAATACACACGTTTAAGGCCTTAGAGGGTTCAAAAATTATCAACTATTTTGGGTGTCCCAGGCGGAATTGCAGTATTGAATGACATGCAGAAACGATCATTCGAAACCAAAATGTCTAGTAAACATGGCCATTGGAAAGCATACCTTAAGCGTTATGAGCACTTCTTTGTCCTCGAGGCTGTGAAATAAACTCTTCTATTGCAGGATCTTTGCTTTCCATATTTTGGGAGGAGGTAGTACGGGCCAAAACAAGAAAAAAAATGTCAAATGAACTGGGCGGTAAAATGCCTACCTGAAGAGCTATGAGCACTTATTCGGTGGTAGAAATGCGTCTGAAATTAGTGAAGATGAACATGGGCTCATAGCCGTTATGGCGTGTATCTTAGAGCCCGGGTTTATTTGACGATTTTGCTTCGAATGATCGCTCTTGTCATATCTGTGAATACCGACTATTCCTCTTCGGACATCCTGTATAGTGAAATGGACCACGTGAGTACGTGTTCTTAGGTTTTCAACACCGCCGTAATTACATACAAGCAGAACTGTCAAATGCCTGTTACTGGAGACATTGACTTCTATGGATTCACGATACTGACTATAAATACCTCAAGGTGACGGAATGGATTGCAGACACACCAATAAAGATATCTTCCTGAAATTTGGCTGAATTACGACTCGGGCATGTTCCCAAGGAGTGCTTATTCTATTTTATTTTAATTTATTCATTAGTTATCAGAAAAAAAACCTGACAGAAAACACACAACAAAATTACGTCTTTGTTTAAAACTTCCACCATTATATTAATCTCCTAAATTTGAAAAATCTGTGAGCGCAACATTTAATAGATTAAGAACATTGTTTGTTTTTTGATTTCAAATAAGACTTGCAGACTGTAAGATTTTCGTCATGGACACATCTCATTTTGGACAGAGCAACTTTAACTCCTCGGATCGGGAGCTTAATGATGGCTGAATTTGTTAAAAAATTCAGAAAATTACGTCCAAGAATCAATAAATAATGCGAAAAAGATTTACGTTGATTGCTTTATTATTATTTCCAAGAAAAAAATCGTAAAAGTCTCTTATTTTATATGCTGACAGGGTAGTAGTAGTAGTAGTAGAGCGGTTTTTGGGCACACGACAGCAAGGTCTTCAGCGCCCTATGCTGACAGGAGAATGCTGCCTTAAGGTATTCATTTTAGAGCCCTTTTTACTGGGTTGCTGTTTCTTGTTTTTGTCCATACTGCCGTTCCCAAAATATGGAAAGCAAAGAGTTTGCAGGAGAAGAGATTTCTTTCACAGTATCGAAGTATTAGTTCTCATAGCTTTTAAGGTATGCAATTGAGAGTCGTTGTTTACTGGATTTCTTTGCTTGGAATGGTCGTTACTGTTATATCCCTGAATATTGAGTATTCCGAGCGGAGCACTCTGTATATGTGGAATTGAAATTAGTTTAAATTTCCGTCTTGTTTTGTCTTGCCTATCCTAACTGCCTTTAACTTTCACAAAGAGTAAGACAAAATCCTGCACAACATTTATTCTACTCTGACCCAAAGTAACGCAGCAGCTTTCTACCCTTGTGAGACAGAGTCCTGAGACATGGCTGTCAAAGCCAAGTGCTTGCTCAGAAAGGAAATGGTTTGCTCTGGAAATGCTTGAAGGCTGCTACACTTCGTGCTTCTTCATTCCTTACGCTTTCATAACATTTCTTTGAACTGACGAATAAAACAGACTGGCAAATTTTGTATTTTCTCTGAGTACATGTAAGGCTGCACCTGTTTACTCCAGAAATAAGAGGAGTAATCATTACTTCGAAAAATTGAGTTATGTCATTATTTTTTGTTTTAGTGCAGGTACGTCAGTAGGCCTGGCACGTACTGAGATCCCCACTTTACTTTATCTTACCAAGCCGCTACAGCCACCTAATGCAAAACTGAGTGACCCATCTCCACCATATCATTGAGCTGGGTCTTATTCTTTTATTCCTCTAACGGCGGGCTACGGTACTGTGGCACAGGGATACAATGTGTGCCATGGCTGCTGACATGTGGCTGAAAACAAACAAACAAATAATTACGTATCTTTGTCCCTCGAGGTGATAACTGAAGCTATAAGTCTATCCCTTTTATAAGAGATCACGCTGCTGGGCTTATCTCCGAGCACACACGTTTCTTGGTCACATATCACCGGGAACGCGGAAGACTCTGCGCCTTATTATTTGCTGCCCTCATTCCTCGTTCAGAGCGCCGGGCCCAGTATTCAATTAATTAGCGATGGTTTCAGCGCGCTGACAAAATGGGTTAATAACTCATCATTCATCACGCAGACGTCAGAGGCCTTTCTCTGGGCCACGTGTCGGTCACGGGAACCTTCCGCCGTCTGAACGCGTCATTACACGTGGATGCTCGGGCGCCACTTTTAGCGCAGAACGATGTGATCCTAAAGATTTTCCTTTCGTCATTACCCCAACCGAAATAAAATTCCTCTAGTATGTAGACATATCTTTCGTTTAGACGTGAGATATCGCAATAATGAAGAAATATTTCAGAGAACTGACTGATCGTGAAGTCTATTCGTGCAATTTCAGCACGGTTGAAAGGGCGAGTCATCGTTAAAGAAGATAATAATTCGGAGAAAAGATTGCCATCTCAGTAAAGCATCGATAGCTGTGGCCCACAACGACGACGACAGAAAACTCATTCTTCATTTACCTAATTTTTTTATCCTTGTATTTGTGACGCCAGTGACTGCACTAGACAAGAAGCACGCTAATTCAGCATTTTATTCGTTGGCAATCTTCATAGTGACAGATCTTTCGTAAGCGATATTCAGCTTTTATCAGTTGTTAACTAAATAGAGGAGAGGAAAGGGAAGAGGTCGTTTCCCTGCTACGTCTGTCATCTGTTACATCGCTTCGCCTTGTAAGAGATAATATTTGTCACCTGAATACTATAATAAGAAGAACCATTGGAATATCCTAGGTGAGAACGTGAAGTATGTGTTGCCCTTACTGGCCTTTAACTTAAGAACATGTTGCTTGATATGAAGGAAGAAGAGAGAGAAGTTAGCAAAATTGGGTATCTCAAATAGGTTGGCATTGTGGTTGTGAAATGACGACCGTTGCCGGGACAGATTCTATGCAATTACTTGATCTGTAAAACATTCGTGTAGTCTGTAAAATTTTGTACATTATTATCTTCAGTGGTCAAGAACCATATGCAGAATAGATTTTGGGAGAATTCAGTGTGGCTTTCGAGCTAATAGATCAACAACAGATCATACATTTGTCATGAGGCACTTAAATGGAAAGGCATATGGATACAATAATTCCAATCCCAAAGAAAGCAGGTGTTGACAGATGCGAAAATTACCGAACTATCAGTTTAATAAGTCACAGGTGCAAAATACTAACGCGCATCCTTTGCAGACGAATGGAAAAACTGGTAGAAACCTCGGGGAAGATCAGTTTGGATTCCGTAGAAATGTTGGAACACGTGAGGCAATACTGACCTTACGATTTACCTTAGAAGAAAGATTAAGGAAAGGCAAACCTACGTTTCTAGCATTTGTAGACTTGGAGAAAGCTTTTGACAGTGTTGACTGGAATACTCTCTTCCAAATTCTAAAGGTGGCAGGGGTAAAATACAGGGAGCGAAAGGCCATTTACAATATGTACAGAAACCAGATGCCAGATATAAGAGTCGAGGGACATGAAAGGAAAGCAGTGGTTGGGAAGGGAGTGAGACAGGGTTGTAGGCTCTCCCCGACGTTATTCAATCTGTTTATTGAGCAAGCAGTAAAGGAAACAAAAGACAAATTCGGAGAAGGAGTTAAAATCCATGGAGAAGGAATAAAAACTTCGAGGTTCGCCGATGACTTTGTAATTCTGTCAGAGACAGCAAAGGACTTGGAAGAGCAGTTGAATGGAATGGACAGTGCCTTGAAAGGAGGATATAAGATGAAAATCAACAAAAGCAAAACGAGGATAATGGAATGTAGTCGAATTAAGTCGGGTGATGCGGAGGGAATTAGATTAGGAAATGGGACACTTAAAGCAGTAAATGAGTTTTGCTATTTGGGTAGCAAAATAACTGATGTTTGTCGAAGTAGAGAGGATATAAAATGCATACTGGCAGTGGCAAGGAAAGCGTTTCTGAAGAAGAGAAATTTGTTAACATCGAGTATAGATTTAAGTGTCAGGAAGTCGTTTCTGAAAGTATTTGTATGGAGTGTAGCCATGTATGGAAGTGAAACATGGACGATAAATAGGTTGGACAGTAAGGGAATAGAAGCTCTCCAAATGCGGCGCTACAGAGGAATGCTGAAGATTAGATAGGTAGATCACATAACTAACGAGGAGGTATTGAATAGAATTGGGGAGAAGAGGAGTATGCGGCACAACTTGACAAGAAGAAGGGGCCGGTTGGTAGGACATGTTCTGAGTCATAAGGGGATCACAAATTTAGCATTGGAGGGCAGCGTGGAGGGTAAAAATCGTAGAGGGAGACCAAGAGATGAATAGGAGATGAAGAAGCTTGCACAGAATAGAGTAGGATGGAGAGCTGCATCAAACCAGTCTCAGGACTGAAGACCACAACAACAACAACATGAATACAATCTTCACGAGGATTTGAGCAGAGACCTTTGATAGTTTTAACAGGGCGGAAATGCTAATGAAACGTTATGACTCGATATATCATGGAATTATGACACAATCATTCAAGGAACCCTGGATCCAGAATGAAATTTTCACTCTGTAGCGGAGTGTGTGCTGAATTTGAAACTTCCTGGAAGATTAAAACTGTGGGCCGGACCGAGACTCGAACTCGGGACCTTTGCCTTTCTTCCAGTAGTGCTAGTGCTGCAAGTTTCGCAGGAGAACTTCTGTGAAGTTTGGAAGGAAGGAGACGAGGTACTGGCAGAAGTAACATTGTGAAGACGGGTCGTAGGTCGTGCTTGGGTGGCTCAGGTGGTGGAGTACTTTCCCGCGAAGGCAAAGGTCCCGAGTTCGAGTCTCGATCCGGCACACAATTTTAATCTGCCAGGAAGTTTCAACCCTTGATTGTTTCAACGCTGTTGAGCAAGTGGGTGGAGAGCTGGGCACTAGGCTTAGAGCTAGTAACTCTGCCAGACAAGGGAAGGCCCTAATTGTAATACTTTCCAGGCTTACTCTGAAGCAGCTATGCGCAAACCTCAAATACCTGATTAAACAGGCACTAAGTCTATCATGCAAGTGCAAATGTCCATTGTGTAACAAACAATCTCGAGATCATGCTATCAAGGAAATAAAAACAAGTACATGATGCTCACCTACAAAAAAAATAATAACCTGAATTGATCATCATAAGTAAGCTTCAATATTTAACGGGTGCAGAGCTTTGAATATCTAAGATTTAATATCAAGAGGGGAAATTTCAGGTCAACTGAAATAAAATCGTATCTCGTAAGGGGAACTGCTGCGTCCACACATGTGAAAAGATAGTGGTCTCCTGGGTATTAAACAGACAAATTAATCTGCAAATCCACAAGGTCACGATCAGTACAGTCGTGACGCATGAGCATTAAGGAATACTGATGAGAGGCATCTCAGAATGTTTCAACGCAGGTGCTGCACAATACCTACGGATCAGTTCAGGACAGTAATTGTACGTCGAGATCTAGATCAAATGCTGAGTTGGACCGTCTTATACAAAGAGATGAAATTACAAACCAATAACAAGCAGGAGAATAGACCAGCTTGGGCATGTTCTTAGGGTGTGTGTTGGAAGAACGGGCAAAATTTATGAATGGCGGATAACTACTGTATAAGAAGACAGGGAGGAAGACCACGAAAGCAGTGTGTAAACGCTGCGGAAGCAGAGAAAACTATCAGATGATAGTGAAAAACCACACTGGAAAGGGCAGGCCGGAGGATATTTGTAGAAGTTGGTAAGACCTACACAGGGTTATAATTCCGTAAGAAGAAAAAGAAGCTTAGTTACAATTTTGAGCAGTTCTTTTGCTAATCGTTTTATGTACAGGGTGTACCAAAAGGAATCATCCGATTTTAAAAAATCGTTAACTATTCTGTTATTTGAGACATATGCATGAACAACGTACTTTCGGAAAGAGCTAACTCTCGAGTATCACTTGGCTCCCGCTAGGTAGCGGCAGTGTGCGCCCAAATGGTGTCGGGACAACAGAAAGCGTTTTGTGTTCTACGTTTTGCGCAGTGCCGGTCAGTAATAACTGTTCAGCATGACGTTCGTACTAGGTATGGCGTGGATCCTCCTGCAGCACAGAGCATTGGACGATGGTTCTAATGGCTCTGAGCACTATGGGACTTAACATCTATGGTCATAAGTCCCCTAGAACTTAGAACTACTTAAACCTAACTAACCTAAGGACATCACACAACACCCAGTCATCACGAGGCAGAGAAAATCCCTGACCCCGCCGGGAATGGAACCCGGGAACCCGGGCGCGGGAAGCGAGAACGCCACCGCACGACCACGAGCTGCGGACCATTAGACGATGGCATGAACAATTTCGTGATTGTTTGTGTACAAGCAAATCGCCGTGCCGCCCCCGAGTGTGTGACACAGACGTAGAACGCATCCGCCATAATCTCACAAGGAGTCCGCAGAAATTCGTTCGCCGTGCAGCTCGACAGCTCAACAGGTCCCCGATGTCCGTCTGGCAAGTGTTGCGTAGACGTTTACACATGAAAACTAAAAAAAATCAACTGGTGCAAGCTTTCCGTGAAGGTGACAAACAACAAAGTGTGGAGTTTTGTAATTTCGTTCTTGGCAAGATGTAGGATGACACTTTTCTTGGTGTTTAGTGACGGGGCAACATTCCATTTAAATGGAAAGGTGAACCGTCATAATGTGAGAATGTGGGGTACGGAACTACCACATGAAGCTGTACAACATGGGAGGGATTCTAAAAAGTTTAATGTGTTTTATTCAGTTTCACGGGGAAAGGTATATGGTCCGTTTTTCTTTGCCGAGAACACTGTTACAGGAAGTACATATCTCGATATTCCTGAGAACTTTCTTTTGCCACAGTTGGAGGCTGATTCTAACGACTTCATTTACCAACAGAATAGGGCACCCCCACTCTATCATCTAGAAGTGCGGGAATTTTTAAATCAAAGGATTACGGAACAGTGCATCGATCGCATTGGACCAAATGATTCAGCCCTACATTACTGCCCTCCATGGTCACCAGACCTGACTGTATGTGATTATATCTTGTGGGGGTTTATAAAAGACTCTGTGTATGTGCTTCCGTTACCAGCTCCGTGAACTGAGATATCGCACGACAGCAGCTGAGGAACCTGTAACTCAACCCGCTGCAGTGTAGGAACAATTTGAATACTGCATTGACCTATGCCGTGCATCTCAAGGGGGTCAGATTGAACACCTATGAAAAGGTGTGAGAAAATCTTTTTGACTTTAACGTTCAACAAAAAACAAAGTTCATTGTACATGTCTATTAGTTTCAGAAATATAGACATACCAATTCGGATGGTTCTTTTTGATACACCCTGTATTATTGTATTTCGAACAAAACCTAAATTATTTTAACACCACATACCTCACACGAAAAGTGAATTGGAAGTGAATTCTAAAAAGGGAAACGTGGCAGAAAAGAAAAGGCTCGTACGACGACGAAAAATCCAGATGAGCACCGCTAGAAATCGCTCAAACCGTGCAAAAGCCAATGTGCTATAAAATTATCACCAGCTGTGCCATCAGTTCCTACTGAAACTGCAGTGTATGACGGATTCGCCTTTTATTTTGGATTTATCATAACTGCTTAAATGCTCTGGTCTTGGCGGAAAACATTGTGTACACAGTGTGACGAGGCGGCAGCTAGGTAATGTACAGACAGAGAATAGTGAAATGTAACGAATCAGGCTGCATAATTGTATGTACAAATAGCGGAAGAGGAAAAAAAGGGTGTTAAAAAAGATATACTGTCCCTCAGAGTTTAAGACACAAAGGGAACAGCTGCTCCAGACGTAAATGCTGTTTCCACTACAACCATAGAGAGTGGTGGCTAAAAGAAGTCACTCCAAAGATACAATGGCAAAAGAAAATTCGCCATCTGGAAAAGGAAAGAAAATTGAAAAGCTGACAGCGAAAGGAAGATAAGCATGTCTGGACAATCATAAAGAAGCGACAGGCGAAGAGGACTGGGATTTCACCCAAAATTGGCCGCTCCTTTGTTCATAGTTGAACGCAGCCTCCACAGCGGGACAGGATAAATACAGCCGGAGCTGTGAGAAGTTATAGAATCTGTCGTCAATTACTGAAGCTGTGGAAATTACCAAAGCGATGCTGACTTCGAGCAAAAGTTTCTAGTGCAGCAGTGGTGGGAAGTTATTAAGATCAGGCTGAAGAATTTGTGTTACTGAGAAGAAACACTAGTTGCATACAAGATCACTGAAGTGCTGGAATCGATGAGCGAAGAGAGAAAATCTGTTACCTTCGCTTAATTGCAATCACGTATTGGTATTATCGATATTGGTGTTGTTGGCCCACTAATGAAAAAAACTAGGGTGGCATGGGACATAATTTGCACCGAAGTTCCGAGAACAAATGAGAGATTTACGGACATGATAGAAGAATGATAATCAGAATTGTAGCAGACAACATTACACAAAGCTGAGAACTTTACAACAATTACCAAAACAGTTCCTCAGTCCGTTAAATCCCACGCCCACTCAACCTCTGGCCGCTGGACGTCTTTCATAGCTGGAATCGAATTACAGCACGGCCATTTGCACAAACATTTGCACAGAGAGTACATCGTAGGCACATCTATCTGTTCTTGTGGAAAAGAGAAAGATGAAGGTCTCCTTTCCTTTGAGTGCCACAGACGGTTACGGCTGTCCTCTCAAGAGAAGTTATGTCATCCCCCAACACTACTGTGTTAACAATGCAAAATCGCAGATCATACGGTGCTGTCTTGATACATCTAACAGAAATATTTCGCAGCCGATGTACTGTACTATAACAGTAATAATATTTAACAAATCCATCGAAAATGTATGTTAGCTGTGGGGGCAAGCTGGTTGTATAGTGCAAGCTTAAGCTGTCTAGTCACATTAAAGATATCTTCTACAGAATGATTTTCTCTTTCAAGGCAGCATGGATTCACCCTGTGCCGTTTTCAATGACAGTCTGAAAGTCAGGGATCAAAGCAGTTTGTTATTTCTTGATTTTCGAGGAGCATTTCACTTAATATCACAACAACGCTTACTAACGGGAATACGATTATGTATGTTATCAAACGAAATTTATTGGAGAAGTAGCGACTGTACAATCCCACATTTTATCATCATCGACACAGCTTCCCGAATCTTATGTATGTTCTCTGACTGTATTTTCGTTAGAGGCTTGTTTTTAAAGACAGATACTGGTGCCTCAGAATCGTAGTCTTTTCTCTAGCTTGGGAGCGCTCCTTCTGAACGGATGAGTTGGAAAAGGCTATGTAATTTTGTGATGAGAAGATTGTCTTAAATTATTATATTACGAATGTTTACTTCAGTCGTTTCTCATTTGATTCATTCCTTGCCGTAATCTTTTTATAATGTTTTTTTTCATAAAATTAATTGTTCTACGTCGGTCGTCTTAGTATGATGATATAATTTATCAGCCGTCATTGTCGCAGCTTTAATTGCATATTGCACGATCAGTGTTAGAACCTGCAATCACTTAGATTTTAGCCCCACAAGGCCCGATATTATTTTGAAGAATCATTCTTCCACAAAGTCAATATGGAAACCCAAATTCTTAATAACACATAGCGTCGTATTAAAGATAGGCCGCCAATACACTCCACGCCGATACTGTTCTACTCCCGTGAAAAAATTATAATCGCTCTTTCTCAGTTCTACTCATCCTATTCTATTCTTTAGAATCAAGTTCGTAAAAAGGGAGGATGATTATGATGAGTAAGACTAAGGTCAAATAGTTCAAATGGCTCTGAGCACTATGGGCTTAACATTATGACTAAGTATCTGCGGCCATATGACATTTATGGCGTGGCGGTAATTTAATTTACGGGTCACTGCGTAGTGTTACAACTACTAAACGCTACATACATTAGATAACTGAGGCATCATCACTTTCATTTAAGTCAAATGATTTAAGGAGCACACGCCATTTGGTGGCGCAGTCTAAGGGATGGGGTCGGTGAGGGGTGGGAGAGTGGGGGGGAGCGAACTGTCCGACCGCAATCCGCTAACAAAGCGACCGTTACATCAAAGGCTCGACGGCCGCTCCTTTGTGGACGGGGAGGTCGCACCAGACACCGCGAGAATCAAAATCCGTATACTATTTCCTGAGAGTAGCCTTCACATACAGACAGAAAAACGGAGCGGGGATCTGTATTCAATGTAGCTCAGCAAGTTTTCACCAAAAATTTACAAATTATAGGAAAGCGAGTACCTTCCTCGTGAATCTATGCATCTGTTTACAACTTCCCTAAAGGTGTTGCTGGGATTAGGCTGGTATAGGCATATAGACGAAAAAGCAGGGGTGAGACTTTAATTTATAAAGTGTATAGAAGGAAAATGAGCGTACAGATTCTCAATGTCAAGGTGTAAGTTTCTGAACCGGACGTCACTTTGGCGAACTGTGTCTCCTTAGACAACTGGGAAAAGACGAGCGACAGTTTAACGTAGAATCCGAAACACGTTTTGTTTTTGGCGAATCTCTGTATCATTGAGAGCTGACTGCTTAGCTAAAAGACAGTGAGATATCAGTGGTGCGGCTGGAAATCGATCGCGCGACTTTTCGGTTTTCCGGCACACGCTCTATTGGCAGACCACCAGGCCCGATTCGGTTTATGCCCGAGTTTCACTGTTGTTGCGACAGCCTTACCGCTAGATGGCAATGTCATCGTTTTCGCAACGGCGGGGGACTTTAATTCATCATAGTTCAGCAAAATTCCGCGAAATATTCATAGAAGTTACATAAGGTGACTTTTTTCTGCCGTGTACAAACTCTAGGGATTGATCTAAGAGAGGATACGGAATAAAAAAGGTCTAATGAACCTATGCCCAGAAATGCATGGTTTCCATGCTAGAGACCATTTATTCAATCATACTTTGTTACAGAACCCTTCCAAAACCCAGGCAATCATCATAGGCCACATCCATGCTTTCCACCTCACCCTTTGAGGTCGTCCCATCCACCTCACCCACAGCCTGAGATACCTTGGCCTCACCCTCGACCATCACCTCACCTGGACCCATCACCTCCTGATCATCCAGCAGAAAGCCCATTCCCGCCTCCGCCTCCTGAAACTCCTGTCTGGTCAGACATAGGGATTGCATCCTTCCCACATCCTCCACACCTACAAATCTCTCATACATCCTATCCTCTGTTATGCCAGCGTTCCCTGGATCTCTGCACCCACCTGCTTTTACAAGGCCCTCCAAATCCTTAAACGCCATGTGCTCCACCTTTTCTTCTGTATCTGCCTTTCTTCCCTCACACAGCTCCTGTACGACCTCATCCCCTTCCCCCACCTCCTCCTTTTCCTCCAACATCTCCGCATCCTCTACACTGTCTGCAGGAATCATCCCCCCACACCATTGGTTGCCTCCTTCCTCTCTGCCCCCCGCCCGTTGCCGTGCCTCTATTACTGTATCCCTCCCTCTCTCCACCTCCACATCCTCCATCTCCTTCATCAGGGCAATTTCCAGCACCTCCCCTTCGCAGATGTTGAAATTCGCTGTGACATATAACCTTCCTTCCAACTGTAACCTGGCCTTGTTCCCCTCCTCCCCAGGGGTCCCCTTTTCCTCTCCCCTCCTTCTCCCAGAACAGATTTTCCTCCTTGACCCCCTGAGTCCCTGCACCCCATCCTCGCCTCTTTCCCTCCCACATCCTTCCCTCCTCGGCTCTCTTCGGCGCGCCCCCACCTGTCTCACCCCTCTCTACCCCTCCCTCCCTTCCTCCCTTCTCCCTCATCTCCTTGCACCAGGCAGATCCTCGGTTTTGCTCATCGTCATCAGTGTACTACGTCAGTGTTGCGTTTAGTGTTGTTCTCCTGTGCTTCGAGAGGTGTGATTTTAATTGTATGCTAGACTTGTACACAGTGTTCCCTACGCCGTCCATCCGTCGATACTTTTGTGCTCCGGTCATACTTCACCTTGTGTTCTTTTAATTGTCCCAGTGTGGTTTTTTTGTGTGCGCTACATTTTTACGGTTTTTATCTTCATTTTACAGTATCCCCTTTTTGTATATTGTCTTCCATAATGCTCCCCAATTTTTTATATCTATGTACACCATGTTTTATCCTTTATGTTATTTTTAAATGTCTTCTATTGCATGTTTTATGTCTTTCGGCTGAAGAGTAGCGCATATGCTGCTGCCAGCCTGCCCCGATGGGGAATTGAAATACAATAAAGAAAAGAAAAAAAACTTTGTTACAGGTCTAATTAGTGTTGTACCAGGCAGTCACAGTTATAGTACGCATGGTTTCCTCATACAGGGTGGTACTGTTCCTCATACGTCATGCCCTAGCACCCTCTCCCGCCATAGTCATTGGTAATGTTGTGTCCGATTCCTTCTCTTGCTCACTCACCTTGTAGTGGATCTCATACAGCGCTGTACACAATGGTTCCGTATTCAAATCGAGGGCTTGCCGACATGTTGTTTGCTTACGGAAAATCAAATGGCAACAGGCGGCGGGCAGCAAGATTGTATCAGGAGACCTATCCCCACCGACAACAACCACAGCATTCAATGTTTACAACCGTGTTTTGCCGTTTGTCTGAGATAGGGTCGTTTCAGGAAGCAGGAAATTATGAAGGACGCACCCGAAATGTTTGGACACCAGACTTGGAGGAAAACGTAGTTAACGCTGTGGGAGGCGACCGCCGTGTCAGTACCAGGCAGTTGGCCCGCCAGTACAGTGTAAACCAGACGACTGTGTGGAACATTCCCCATGAGAGTTGTTACTAACCTTATCACTTGCGACGTGTGCGCGGCTTACTAACGACAGACTCTCCACATTTGGAGCTATTTTTTCTTTGCTTTCTTCACCAAGCAACGACGATTCCGGGATTTGTGTCATCCATCCTATTCACAGATTAGGTCACCTTTGCGCGGAGTGATATCTTCAGCTTTCATAATAGTCATCTGTGGCACAGTATGCACAACCCCCATGCTATTGTGACAGCGAATCATCAGCATCGGTGCAGCCGGAATGTGTAGGCCGGGATAACCGGCGACCATATGTCTTCAACGTCACCTAACAGGTTGGAACTATCGGCATTTCTTGTGGATGACTTTGTCTCCCCTGCTGGAAGAAGTGCCATAGATGATTCGAAGGGTCATGTAGGTGCTACATACCACTTCGTCGTTAGCGTCCGGACGTATCTCAGTCGTGTCTTCCCTGGTCACTGGATTGGACGAGAGGCACCAGTTGCATGGGCTGCTCGTTCACCGGATGTCGACCTGCACAGTTTCAGATTGTGGGTCCAACTGAAGAGTGTGGTGTATGCAGAGCCCATTCCAGATATGGAGACACTGGAGCAGTGTATTCAGGCTGCCGTTGACACTGTTCGGATGCAGCTTGGACAGTGTGAACGTGTGAGACAGAACGAGCTACAGGGGATACGCATGCGTTAAGGCACGTGGAAAACACTTTCAACACTTACTTTAACGTAGTACAACGCGTAGTCTCTGTAATAATATTTGATTGAATAAATGGTCTCTAGCATGGAAACCATGTATTTCTGTACATAAGATCAGTAGACCCATTCTGTTCCGTGTTCTCTCAGCGATGAGTCACTAGAGTTTATACACTATCGTCCTAGAGAAGCCCATTTGTCTATTAACCAAAGTGGACCAAAATCCCTACAGATTAGCCCGAATGTACCGACAGAAGCGAACAGAGAGCTTCAATTTATATGTTTAGAGAAGAGAAGAGAAAATTAGTAGGGAAGACAAAGCACATTATATTGAATGGTGAGCGATCCATAGAAGTAGAAGAAACTTCATTAGTGTCCTAAGGAACATTTTTGGTACCTTTTAATATCATATACAGGATGCACTCCTCCCAAGATTCCAACCTATATGTTTATTTTATTAAAAAGCGTGCCTGAAACCCACGTTTAAGGACGAATGTGGGTTGTGTTCCGTAAGATATCGGCTGTTGTGGAGGCTGAAGATACCTTCACGAGTGCTGCTGGAATGGTCAGTCCACATCACGTTATTTATAAAACGCTTGCTATCTTCCACTTGGTGCAACAGCCATTCACAAAACTATACTCATCGAATGTATTCTTCTGGCCGCTTATGTCGAGTTAACGTGCATGGTATGGATGCAGTTCTCCATCGCGGGACATGTCAAAACTAGTCTGAGATATCTGGAGCTCCCTTGCAATATCACGGGTACTTCAGCAAGGTGACTGGTGAACGGTTTCAAGATTCACGTCTTCTGTGTGTGGAGTGAGTCTAGTCCTTTGACGATCTCTGTCCTTTACTTGTGGGCGAATATTGCTAGTTTCCCGAAGATGTTGCTCTAGGCGACGAAAGCCGGACGCTAGGCGCTTCAGTCCGGAATTGCGCTGAAGCTAAGGTCGCAGGTTCGAATCCAGCCTCGGGAATGGATGTGTGTGATGTCCTTAGGTTAGTTAGGTTTAAGTAGTTCTAAGTCTAGGGGACTGAAGACCTCAGATGTTAAGTCCCATAGTGCTTAGAGCCATTTGAACCATTTTCTAGGCGACGCAAAACATCCTGATCGGGATGGCACCTTTGAGGGTACCGTGTAGCAAGCGCATGTGTGGCGCGGCGCTTTTGTATGTAGGAGGAGTGATCGGAAACGGAAGTCCAACGTAAAATTCTTCGAAAAGGATGGTATTCGTACCCACGCGTACAGAGCACATTGGATTAGCATCAAACGCCTCAACCAGTATTTTTTTTTTTTCTTTGGCAGAATGTATCGTCATCGGCTAGCTTCGTTCAGATGTATTCAGAATCTCGTGAATTAATTAAATTTATTTCTGAAAATGAACTCTGTCTGTGATCAGACAATAGTTCCATGTGTAGTCCAAGAAACGTAACAAAACCCGACTTATCAAGTACTTCTTCTTACAGAAACTGAAATGCACTCTTGTCTGTGTAGCTATCACACTCGCTGTAATGGAAGCAAGTTCTTGTGTTTTGGCAAACCGTAAAATTAGCCATAGGGAAACGATGATCTTTCGACTCAGTGAGCTACGGCGGCTGGTATGGTAGTGCAGGGTGATACAATCTCCTCTGTACAGGTGATAGGCAAAATAATGTGAACACCTGTACTTAATTGGAAATGGTTTATTACTAAAAGGTTGGACCCCTATTTGCCCATAACATAGCTGCGATTCTTCTTGGAATGCTGGCATATAAGGATTGCATTTCTCCAGTGGAATGTTATGTCACTCTTCGATCAGAACCTCTTCTAACTCCTGTATGACGCGGGAGGCGGAATCTGCGTTCCAATGCCACCCACAAGGGTTCGATCATGTTCAAGTCTGGGGACTGTGCAGGCCAGGGAAGACTCTGCAGTTCAGTTGCTTATTCCTCACACCACGATTGTACTGTGCTGGCTGTGTGAATGGGTGCATTATCGTCCCGCAATATGGCATCATTGATGGGTAACAACATTTGAATCATGGGGTGCACCTGATCACCAAAAAGGTTCACATAATTTTTGGCTGTACGATGGCCTTTGAGAATAATAATGGGACCAGCAAAATACCATACACTTCCACCTTCATGCTTCACCGTTCGAATCAAGCAATCGGGATTGTAGGCTTCTTTTGGCGTTCTCCAGACATAAACTAGGCTCATGTTAGAAACGACGAAAACTTTGACTCGTTGGACCATATGACGAGTTTCCACTGATGAGCCGTCCAGTATTTATGCCCCTGACAATGATATGACGCCGGCCGCTGTGGCCGAGGGGTTCTAGGCGCTTCAGTCCGGAACCGCACTGCTGCTACGGTCACAGCTTCGAATCCTGCCTCGGGCATGGATGTGTGTGATGTCCTTAGGTTAGTTAGGTTTAAGTAGTTCTAAGTTCTAGGGGACTGATGACCTCAGATGTTAAGTCCCATAGTTCTCAGAGCCAGTTGAATCATTTTTGATAAATATGTGGTCTCTAAGGTGGCTATTGAGCTCTGCAGTCACTTCAGCCGCCGTAGTTTTCTGTTGTTTCGACACAATTCGTGTTAGATTACGACGATCTCTGACATTTGGTTTTGATTTGCGCCCACTATTACGTTTACACGATGATGTCTTTCCATGGTTTGTGTAGGCTGTCATGACTGCTGAAACAGTTGCTCTTGAAACATTCAGTAAGTTGTCTGTCTTGGTTACTAATGCCCCAGCTAATCGAGCCCCCACAATCTGTCCTCTTTGGATCTCTGATAGGCGCCCGCATCTCGTGGTCGTGCGGTAGCGTTCTCGCTTCCCACGCCCGGGTTCCCGGGTTCGATTCCCGGCGGGGACAGGGATTTTCTCTGCCTCGTGATGGCTGGGTGTTGCGTGCTGTCCTTAGGTTAGTTAGGTTTAAGTAGTTCTAAGTTCTAGGGGACTTATGACCACAGCAGTTGAGTCCCATAGTGCTCAGAGCCATTTGAACCATTTAGCCATCTCTGACAGGTCCTTCATCGCACGTCGACCTCGGCCTCTGAATGCAAATACGAAGTGTGCACTACTCGTAAATAGCCTGCACTGATACCTAGTCCGTACTGAATACGCACAGTCCAGCGCGACACGTGCCTTACCAGCGTTGTTGACCGTCAAACGCAACCTTCCCATTACATCGACTGTTCAAATTATTTTGCCTGTTCCCTGTACATTCTAATGCTCTGCACGATGTGACGGTGTTGCCAGATCTTCGTTTTCGTACATGTTTTCGAAATCCACCCCATCTGGTTTTGTCAGATAAACTTTTGTCTTCAATCTAGATGAGATACCGCATGCCCACATCCGATTGTGGAATTCTTTTCTTCACCCTGTACATTGATTCCATGGTATACATCATTAATAAAAAAACTTTGTGTCTTGTCATGGGGTAAGCCTCGTCAGAAAGGTCTATCGCATGAGCGTCTAGCGAAGTGATTCCATTGGTGTTGGCCCGGTGCCTTCCACTGATGATGATGAAATGAAAGTGAGGACAACACAATCATGGTGTGGGGAGCGATCTCCTACACTGGCCGTACACCACTGGTGATCGTCGAGGGGACACTGAATAGTGCACGGTACATCCAAACCGTCATCGAACCCATCGTTCTACCATTCCTAGACCGGCAAGGGAACTTGCTGTTCCAACAGGACAATGCACGTCCGCATGTATCCCGTGCCACCCAACGTGCTCTAGAAGGTGTAAGTCAACTACCCTGGCCAGCAAGATCTCCGGATCTGTCCCCCATTGAGCATGTTTGGGACTGGATGAAGCGTCGTCTCACGCGGTCTGCACGTCCAGCACGAACGCTGGTCCAACTGAGGAGCCAGGTGGAAATGGCATGGCAAGCCGTTCCACAGGACTACATCCAGCATCTCTACGATCGTCTCCATGGGAGAATAGCAGCCTGCATTGCTGCGAAAGGTGGATATACACTGTACTAGTGCCGACATTGTGCATGCTCTGTTGCCTGTGTCTATGTGCCTGTGGTTCTGTCAGTGTGATCATGTGATGTATCTGACCCCAGGAATGTGTCAATAAAGTTTCCCCTTCCTGGGACAATGAATTCACGGTGTTCTTATTTCAATTTCCAGGAGTGTAGATTACTGCTGAAAGATGACATCGCCGTCGGGGAAGACATCAAGCATGAAGTGAAGAACGTGGTTCTTAGTTGTCATTGTGTCTTTGATTACTACCCCTGTTTCCATACAAGCGCAGGATAATGTCTCGCACAGCATAATAGTGCTCCACCAGCCTGCGTCTGTGGCATGCTACACGTTTCGAGCCACGGTTCCCATTGATGACGACGTTTGTGGAGACGACCATTAGCCTAGGGTAGCAAAAACGGTATTCACTGGACAAGCCGACACGTTTCCACTGATTGACGGTCGCATCCTGATAGTCCCGTGTCCACTACAGTCGCATTTGACGAAGTCGTCGGGTCAACATGTGAGCACTTAAAGGTGGTCTGCTGCGGAATTCCATGTCCAACAGTGTACGACGAACGGTGTGCTTCGAAATACTTTTCTGTGCACCAGCAGTATACTCTTTCAGCAGAGATGCCACAGATCACCATCTCTCCAACATTACAGAGCAGACAAGGTTGTGAAGAGTCGTGGACGTCCAACCATTTAGCGCCTAGTCGGCGTTCCACAATCATTCTACCCCTTTCCGTTTTAGACATATTCGTTCAAAGACCCTTCATAACCTGTCCTTTGTCAAAGTCGCTTATCTCAACAGATTTCTCCATTTTCCGCCCATATCTTCGCTCGGTTGCTCCCCCTTCCGTGTCTGCTCCGCTTACATACTTTTGTTACCGCGCCACGTGTCCACAACGCCTCCAGGCGGCATCCAACGTCACGGTGAGCTGTGGTCATAATGTTTGGGCTTATCAGTGAATAATGTATATGATTTCAGAGTTTTATATGATTTTTAGTTGCAGAAAGAGCTTTTCTGGATCAAGCTTGGTTAAAATACAGGGTGACAGAGGTTATATACAGCTTGTACAGACACCACACTGTTGATATGAGAGTCGAAAAACATGAAAGGGAAGCAGTAGTTGAGATGAGAATGAGGTAAGGTTGTAGCATGTCCCAGATGTTATTCAGTATGTACATTGAACAAACATTAAGGGAAACGAAGGAAAAATTTGAAAAGAGAATCAAAATTCAGGTACAAGAAACAATACTTCGATGTTTGCCGACGACACTGTAATACTGTCAGAGACGGAAAAGGACTTGGAAGAGAAGCTAAATGGAATCGATAATGCTTTCATAACAGATTATAGAACGAAGATCAACGGAACTAATGCAAGGTAACGGAATGTAGCCGAATTAAATCAGGCAATGTTGAGGAAATTAGATTAGGAAATGAGTCACTAGAAGTAGGAAGTAAGATTTGTTCTTTGGGTAGTAAAATAACTAACGATGGCCGAAGTAGAGGAAATATAAAACTTAGATTAGTTACAGCACTGAAAACAGTTCAGAAAAATAGGAATTTGTTAACAATGAAGGAAGTATTAAGAGATTTTTTTGAAGATATTTGTGTGCAGTATGGGCTTGTGCAGAAGTGAAACGTCGATGCTAAGAGCTACAGACAATAGTAAGAGAATGTAAGCAACTGAAATGTGGCGCTTGCTGTAGAAGAATACTGTAGGTTAGATGGGTAGACGTTATATCATGTAACTATTGCGGAGATACTGAATGGAAAGTGGGAGAAAAGAAACTTGACTAAATGAAGGGATCGACTGATAGAAAACATTCTGCGGCATCAAGGAATTGTTATTTTCTTACTCCAGGGAAGAATGTGTGTGTGTGTGTGTGTGTGTGTGTGTGTGTGTGTGTGTTTTCGGGAGAGGCGAGAGGATTTCAAAATAATGGAAAGGGGACAAAGGGATGGATAGAGTAAGAGGTCCAAATGTATGTGGGTTGCAGTAGTTGTATGCAGATGAAGAGGCTTGCACATTATATACTTGGGAGGCAAGCTGCAAGAAATCGGACTTCGGACTCAGAAAGAAAAAAAAAACGACTTAGACTTTAAGGCGACTTTCGATAGTCGTTGAGAGAGGAGCTATACGGCCGCTGCTTGCAGACAGTAGCTATCGCGACAACGTCGGTACGTCTTCTATAGGATGAGTCAAAAAGGACTTTATAACTTCGCAAT
Source organism: Schistocerca americana (assembly GCF_021461395.2). Lineage (NCBI taxonomy): Eukaryota > Metazoa > Arthropoda > Insecta > Orthoptera > Acrididae > Schistocerca > Schistocerca americana. The sequence continues at coordinate 208,446,806 of NC_060124.1, read as the reverse complement.
GACACAGAAATTTATTGAGATAACTAACGAATCAGCATTTGTGTCATTTTTTTAAAAAAACCTCAAGTTTCACATAAAACTATCAAGTGTAATTTTGGTTCGATGTGACTACCATTTGTGACGTGGCAAATATCCTATCAGTAATCAGTTTCTTCCCACATTCGTTGCAGAAAATCGGGAGTTGTGCAATGGCATAGTAGATTCGAATTTTCAGGTCGGCCAAGTTGTTTGATAGAGGAGGAACATACAAACGGTCTTTAATGAAACCACAGAGAAGGAAATACAGTGGTGTAAAGTCTGGAGTGCGAGGTGACCATGCAATTGGCCCTTCACGACTAATCCACCGACCTGGGATGCGGTTATTGAGGAAACTTCGGAACTCCCGTGAGGAAATGGGGTGGTGCACCGTCTTGCTGATAACATTGGAGCCATGGACGACGGCGGTAGAGTTTAGGCTCGTTCTGCCCATCTGACGTGACGTCATTCTCCGAGAGCCTATGAACTTTCAGTAGCTTTCTCAGCGCTCCGCTGTGAACGTCTTGGTCAGTGCGAGTGTTAAGCCCGTTAGTGGTAGTTATTCGGTGAGGTTTTCTTCGGTTTGTTGCGACTTGTCATGGCTGATGGTGGTGGTAAGCCACAAATTCTCCATACGCAAGCGAGAGACAATTTTCAGTATACACGCTTTCTTCAAAAAGTGGACCTATCCCAGATGTTGCCAGATCTCAGTAAAGCACAGCATAAGAGAGTGGCGTCAGCTTGAGAACTGTTCAGCGGATTGCTAGTAAAGGTAATTTATCTGTCCAGACAAGTGGAAGCCTAGTTTTCAGCTCGCCAGGAAAACATCACAGTCGTGAGAAGCCTGTCACAAATTTAGACGATTCTAACAGAGGTGTTCTAAGGCAAGTTTTGTTAAATGTGTATATGACAGGTGAATTTCCTATTGTTAAAAAATTACATTGAAAATGCGTCAAACTATAGATTTCAAAGGCAGTGTTATCTCAATGCAAAGGATACTGAAAGACGTTGGGTTGAAACGTATAAATACAAAGGACGGACACATATTTTTGATGGAACGTTGTGATATCGCTGCGTAAAGGGCACAGTTTTTAAGAAGTATTCTTGAAATAAAAAGAACCTGGCAATCGGAACATTTTTTTTTTTACTTGGACGAAACATCATACAAGAAAACGCGTGTTGGAAACTGAGTGATAGTTCGGGTGGTTTTAAAGTACCAGTTGGTAAAGGGGGACGAATAATTGTGCTTCAAGCTGTTTCTGCTTCCGAATTCATTCCAGAAAGTAAATTAGTGTTCCGGAAAAAAAGGGCAATTCAGGTGATTGTCACTGTGAAATGAGCTCAAAGACATATAAATTATGATTTAGGAAACAGTTTTTCCCTTTCTTGCCTGCAAACTCAGTTGCTGACAAGGCTCCCAAAAGAAGTACAAAAAAAAAGCCGATATTACGCAGTGATTTACAATTAAGAAGATTCCGCACACTGCCAGTCAATCTAGGACTGAATTGTTAAACCTTGTAGGACTTCATAAGTCTTGTGTGGAAGTGTACGAAATCGATTGTGTTGCACAGGAATATGGACAAAAATTTTTGCGTTTTGCCACTATGTCATTGCCAGTACAATCCGACAGAGCTCACATGGGCACAAATGAAAGGATATGTCGCAGAACGAAACATGACATTTAAAATTGCTGACACAGAGAGGCTTTTGCACGAAACACTTGACAGCATAACACCTTCAGCATGGGCTGAATGGGTTCGACACGTAGAACGGCTACAGGAGGACATGGAGAGGGAAATTTTGACAATATGCTCGATCCAATCCTCATCGCTTTAAGATCACATGAGTCGGACACAGACACGGACTGCAGCGATGCAGATGTCGACGGTCGTAGCGGTTCAAAACAACCACAGGTGAGTCACGCATCCAATATTCACGTGGTCTTTTCTTTTTCTATGGCTTCTCTTCCGCAGCTGCAGTTTTACCAGTGATATTTAGACACATTCTGCCTTTTGCGCCTATAATAAAAGTCTTATTTGCACCAGCCGCTTTTTGCTTTATTTTGAAGCATCTTCAGTGAACAGTGTTTTGGGTTTTCTACTGCCATTTTACTACCTGTTGTAGTTTTGTGCATCGATGTTTGTAATATCATATCCAACGTTTGTCTCGGCTGATCTATATTTTAGCAAATAATTGCTATTTGTGTATGACAGACACACTCAAATAAGTTTGCTTTTTGGCGCATTGACCTTCATTATATAGCACTCAATAAATTTTAGTATTTATGTTTTTATGAGTCCATAACTGACTTTGTATACTTGATCAAATTTTTTATAATAGAAGTGCTGTAGAAAAAGCGAAATCTGTCGCAGTCGCAAAAGACGAAAAATGTTTTAATATTACATACAATATTTTGGTGGTATTAAAATTATTTCATTCAGACTATTGTACAGTATTACATATGATTCGTTGTAGATTGTTTCTATGTTGGAAGTAGTTAAACACTGTATATGACAGCAATAATTGTCTGTAAACTTTAATTTTGTCATTGGACTCAAGCATTCATACTTCCCTTGGGAAAAACCATGGCAGCTCGCTGTGCCAGGCGACATTGCATGTCTCATTCCTTTCGGTCCGACTATCTCACAGTGGCAGTCATTTAGTGGTGGGAGTTTAACTCTTTGACAAATCGCAACAAACAGTATAAAAGTTCACCGAATAACTTTCCCTGCTGCTCGCTGCCCCTTAAACGCAAGCTTACGAACTGTTTGCCGTCTACATCTCTATGCACGTACCGCAGCTGTTGTTTGCAACCGGCAACACTGCAATCCCCGTCTGTGCCTATGGACTGCGCGAACGTGCGCGGCCCGCCATCGTTCATGGCTTCTACTATAGTAAACTATCTCATCTCGGTTATCTTCATCAATATGTGGAATTAAAAACTTTTCGAGCATATCCAAATACACAATAGTGACAGTTTTCTCCAAGAAGAAGGAAGGTCTGTACACTTTCAAGTTGATAAGGGCACAAAACACATTAACTTTGGGGCTGTCACGAATGTTTCAGGGTTGCATGTGGATTTTCGCTGTGCCATATTCTGCAGTTGTGTTGTTCACCATGCCACTGATATGAAATGTTTACTCGTCGCTTAAGATTATTATGTTCAGGAATGTCTCGGCTTCCTCTATCCCATGCATCACTTCCGCAGAGGGTTCCACTCGAGTAGTCTTACCTGCGTCACTATCGCGCTGTGCCATTGTGAATCTGTATGGCTTCAAGCGTAAACGAATACGCAGTACACGCCGAACAGTCTTTTGTGGAATGCCAGTCTCGCGAGACGCACGTCGCTTAGACTTTTGTGGACTTCGGGCAAAGCTCTCTCTAACCTGTGCGACATAATGATAAACACGCTGGCGACGTGATGATCCTACCATATCGTATTGAACAACATGACTCAACAAAGTTCTTCTGCCATGAGTAAATCATAGGCCTGCTTGGAGGTTCTTTACCGTATTCGGTCGATATTTACGCCTAACAGTTGCTGCACAGTTCGTTTCATGAAACGCACCAGTGAAAGTAGCCATTTTACTTTGCACTGCGCTGGCGCTCCCGGTGGCGGAATGGGCTACTATGTGCATCTACTTGAGGTTGTTTGCTAGAAAATTACACATCTATCGATTCTCTGAGTTATCTCAATAAATTTATGTATCATTCCAAAACTGTAAAGTCGTTTATGACTCACCATCTATACACGTGCCCTTCTGTTGCATGTCGAAGGATACCTTGCACCGCTACCAGTCATTTATTTTCCTGTCCCACTCGCAAATAGAGCGAGGGAAAAGAGAGTCAGTAAGCTTCCATAAGAGACATAATTTCTCTTATCTTCGTCGTCCTTACGCAAAACGTATGTTGGGGAAAGCAGGATGGTTCCGCAGTCAGCTTCGAATACCTATTCCCTAAAGTTTCTCTATAGAGGATCGCAGAGAAAACGTCACCCTCCCTCTAGCGATTCCCATCTGAGTCCATGAAACATCTTCCTGACATTCGCGTGTTGACCTACCAGTAACAAACCTAGCGGCTCTTGTCTGAATTGCGTCGATGTCTTCCTCTAAGTCGACCTAATGTGGATCCCAAATACTCCAGCAGTACTGAAGAGTTTGTCGCATTAGTGTTCTGGTGTTCTATATTTTGTCTCCCTTACAGAAAACATACACTTTCCAAAAATTCTCCCAATAACCCAAAGTCGACCATTCGCTTTCCCTACTACTGCCTTCATCTTCTCGTTACATTTAACGTCGCACTGCAACTTCACGTCAAGATGCTTAATGTACATGAGTGTGCCAAGTTGGACAGTATCAATGGTGTACTCGAACATCATCAGTTTTTTTACTCACTCCTATCTGCATTTGCTTACGCTTTTCGACATTGCCGTTGATCATAGCAACTAGAAATTTTGTCTAAAGTCGTCTTGTAAGCTCCTATTATCACTCAAAGGCGACACCTTCCGTTATTTAATAGTCAGCTTCCGACTAAATCAAATCACTGCATTTTTAACCATCAGCTGCAGAAATAAACCTTTATTCTACACCAGTTTCGGTCTCTCAGGCGATCTTAACAGGAAGAAAATCATTATCAGATGGAAAAGCATTTCATCTTTGTTTTAGGCGTTATTTTTAAAAACATTATTGGAGGAATCAACGATCAAAATATAATCTCAGAAATTAATTATAACAGCCTAGACCGCAAAACACGTTTATTAAAAGGTGACCGGTTTCGACCATCACATGATCATATTCAGAGCTGCAACCATATTGGCTGACAATGGCTGTACATGGAGCAGGAATCGCTCAGTGATGATAGTCAGTTGTCAGGTGATCAGTTAACTCTCGTCATTCAGCAGTTTCTGCTCCAAGCACAACCACTGTCCGTCAATATGGTTGTGGGTTTGAAGACAATCATGTGACGATCGGGGCCTGTCACCTTGTAACACACGTGCCTTGCGATCTAAACTGTTATAATTGATTCAAACAAAAAGCTTTTCTTAGATCGTTCGAAAGTCCACAATGTTATAATAAACATACATGACCATCTATCACATAAGAGGACCATAATCAGTGTCAAATTATGTGATTCTTCAATTCCTCCAGGCGTATTTTATGACGTAATAAATCTCGGGTGAACAGCCTGGTAAGAGTGTCCATAGGACACAATATTTCGGCAATCGACCACGTTGCCATCATCAGGTGCGCTGATGGGGGATTGTCCTATACATACTTGGCGCCGTCCCACCGCCGGTCAGTACATCAGCGCACCTGATGATGGCAACGGGGTCGAATGCCGAAATATTGTGTCCTATGCACACTCATACCAGGCTGTTCACCCGAGATTTATTTCGTCAGTGTCAAATTAGTCTTACAATAATACATGACCAGATGTGGAAGAACTAAGGTTGAGTTCCTTTGCTCAGTTGAGCAAAGCTATGCACTTTCGAATTATCTACGAGCTTTATGGATTACTTTTCTAACTGATGTTTTTGCTTTTATCCCCGTGATGATGGCTTAAGAAACTGAAACTGGTAGAGAATAAAGTTTTATTTATACAGCTGATGGTTAACAATGCAGTTGTTTAAGTACTTGACGACTGTCAAACGTCACCTCGCTAAAATATAAAATCGGGCTAAACTACACCTTACCATTATAAATACGCTCTGTCATCTACTTCAGACTGGTTTTTAGGACTGCGAATGTAGATGCAGAACCAGTAAAAGAAACGTGTGTCGACGCAAAGCACGTGAAGGCAGACCAGGCTAACCAACACTCCCGTGTTTCGGGGAAACCCGTATTCCAGCAATTTTTTTAATCCTCCCGGCTCCCTTATTGGCCGTCTGCTTCTCCAGTATATTTCGTCAGTAACCACTGTTATAAATAGTATTCCCGTGAGGTACTATTAATATTTTGGTAATGGCAACAAGGACATTAAAAAGTAGGTGAGCTAGAAATAGCTTTTCATACAGTCAAACATGAACGTCCCAGTGACATTAATGTGACCACTGCCTATGTTTCACATCAACGTGCAGTAACCACTCAGAGACGGCAGTTGGCAGCACTATCAGTGGACAGTGTATAAGGCGTGTCGAGGAGACCCGGAAAACAATGCAGTCGTTATCGTAATGCGGAAACGGAGTGACTTAGCTAACGTCCAAAAGTCATGATCATTGGCCTTCGGTACAAGGGTGGAAGAACTAAAGAAACGACTAAGTGTGTAAACTGTTCGCTTTCCACCTTCATAAATTATACCGTGTATGGCAAGATGGAGCTATCCTAAACCGGTCCCGAGGAAGGTGTCGCACACCACGGGCCAAAGACGACAGGTGTCAGCGGCGGCTATGGAGGTGTGTATGGTCGAATAGACAGGTAACTGTCGAGCAACCAACTGTCCAGAAGAACCAAGGGGCTACCAATACATCTACATCTACATTTATACTCCACAAGCCACCCAACAGTGTGTGGTGGAGGGCACTTTACGTGCCACTGTCATTACCTCCCTTTCCTGTTCCAGTCACGTATGGTTCGCGGGAAGAACAACTGCCGGAAAGACTCCGTGCGCGCTCGAATCTCTCTAATTTTACATTCGTGATCTCCTCGGGAGGTATAAGTAGGGCGAAGCAATATATTCGATACCTCATCCAGAAACACACCCTCTCGAAACCTGGACAGCAAGCTACAACGCGATACAGAGCGCCTCTCTTGCAGAGTCTGCCACTTGAGTTTGCTAAACATCTACGTAACGCTATCACGTTTACCAAATAACTCTGTGACGAAACGCGTCGCTCTTCTTCGGATCTTCTGTATCTCCTCTGTCAACCCGACCTGGTACGGATCCCACACTGATGAGGTCGAACGAGTGTTTTGCAAGCCAACTCCCTTGTTGATGGACTACATTTTCTAAGGACTCTCCCAATGAACTCAACCTGGCACCCGCCTTACCAACAATTAATTTTATGTGATCATTCCACTTCAAATCGTTCCGCACGCATACTCCCAGATATTTTACAGAAGTAACTGCTACCAGTGTTTGTTCCTCTATCATATAAACATACAATATAGGATCCTTCTTTATATGTATTCGCAATACATTACATTTGTCTATGTTAAGGGTCAGTTGCCACTCCCTGCACCAAGTGCCTATCCGCTGCAGATCTTCCTGCATTTCGCTGCAATTTTCTAATGCTGCAACTTCTGTGTATACTACAGCATCATCCGCGAAAAGCCGCTTGGGACATCCGACACTATGTACTAGGTCATTTATATATATTGTGAAAAGTAATGGTCCCATAACACTCCCCTGTGGCAAGCCAGAGGTTACTTTAACGTCTGTAGACGTCTCTTCATTGAGAACAACATGCTGTGTTCTGTTTGCTAAAAACTCTACAATCCAGCGACACATCTGGTCTGACATTCCGTGGGCTCTTACTTTGTTTATCAGGCGACAGTGTGGAACTGTATCGAACGCCTTCCGGAAGTCAAGGAAAATGGCATTTACCTGGGAGCCTGTATCTAATATTTTCTGGGTCTCATGAACAAATAAAGCGCGTTGGGTCTCACACGATCGCTGTTTCCGGAATCCATGTTGATTCCTACAGAGTAGATTCTGGGTTTCCAGAAATGACATGATACGCGACCAAAAAACATGTTCTAAGATTCTACAACAGATCGATGTCAGAGTATAGGCCCATAGTTTTGCGCATCTGCTCGACGACCCTTCTTGAAAACTGGAACTACCTGTGCCCTTTTCCAATCATTTGGAACCTTCCGTTCCTCTAGAGACTTGCGGTACACGGCTGTTAGAAGAGGGGAAAGTTCTTTCGCATACTGTGTGCAGAATCGAATTGGTATCCCTTCAGGTCCAGCGGACTTTCCTCTGTTGAGTGATTTCAGAAATTATCGTTTTGATCTGTTAGGTAGTCTGAAATCTGCCTCCTATTACTCTTGCTAAACAGATAAACCTTCCTCCCTTTTTTATATTCCTATTTACTACCATATTCAGGGATGCTGCAACGGCCTTATGATCACTGATTCCCTGTTCTGCGCTAACAGAGTCGAAAAGTTCGGGTCTGTTTGTTATCAGTAGGTCCAAGATGTTATCTCCACGAGTCGGTTCTCTGTTTAATTGCTCGAGGTAATTTTCGGATAGTGCACTCAGTATAATGTCACTCGATGCTCTGTCCCTACCACCCGTCCTAAACATCTGAGTGTCTCACTCTATATCTGGTAAATTGAAATCTCCACCTAAGACTATAACATGCTGAGGAAATTTATGTGAAATATACTCCAGATTTTCTCTCAGTTGGTCTGCCACTAATGCTGCTGAGTCGGGAGGTCAGTAAAAGGAGCCAATTATTAACCTAGCTCGGCTGTTGAGTATAACCTCCACCCATAATAATTCACAGGAACTATCCACTTCTATTTCACTACAGGATAAACTGCTACTAACAGCGACAAACACGCCACCACCGGTTGCATGCAATCTATCCTTTCTAAACACCGTCTGTGCCTTTGTAAAAATTTCGGGAGAATTTATCTCTGGCTGCAGCCAGCTTTCCGTACCTATAACTATTTCAGCTTCGGTGCTTTCTATCAGCGCTTGAAGTTCCGTTACTTTACCAACGCAGCTTCGACAGTTTACAATTACAATACAGATTACTGCTTGGTCCCCGCATGTCTTGACTTTGCCCCGCACCATTTGAGGCTGTTGCCCTTTCTGCACTTGCCCGAGGCCATCAAACCTAAAAAACCGCCCAGTCCACGCCACACAACCCCTGCTACCCGTGTAGCCGCCGGCTGTGTGTAGTGGACCCCTGACCTATCCAGCGGAACCCGAAACCCCACCATCCTATGGCGCAAGTCGAGGAATCTGCAGCCCACACGGTCGCAAAACCGTCTCAGCCTCTGATTCAGACCCTTCGCTCGGCTCTGTACGAAAAGTCCGCAATCAGTCCTTTCGATGATGCTGCAGTTGATGAGCTGTGCTTTCATCCCGCTAGTGAGACTGGCAGTCTTCACCAAATCAGATAGCCGCCGGAAGCCAGAGAGGATTTCCTCCGATCCATAGCGACACACATCATTGGTGCCGACATGAGCGACCAGCTGCAGATGGGTGCACCCTGTACCCTTCATGGCATCCGGAAGGACCCTTTCCACATCCGGAATGACTCCCCCCGGTATGTACACGGATTTTCTTCCCCTGCATCGCTGCGTATGTGACTCCGCACCAGGCGCCCGGTTCTACCGAAATTCTATGTTCATTGAGTGGTGATCGGCGGCCTTTTCATTGTCAGACGAATCACGTTTTATGCTCCAGCGGTCAGATGGCCCTTGGCGTGTACGTCGTGAGAAGTCTGAAAGCAAATATCCTGCATGAGTTATGGTCTGGGGAACCCGCCAGGGTAGCCGAGCGCGCTAATGCACTGCTTCCTGGACACAGGTAGCCGCGCCGGCCCCTGATCGAATCCGCCCGGCGGATTAACGACCAGGACCGGTGTGCTGGCCAGCCTGGATGTGGTTTTTAGGCGGTTTTCCACATCCCACTAGGTGAACACCGGGCTGGTCCCCAAGTCCCGCCTCAGTTACATGACTTGCAGACATTTGAAACACATTCTCATTATTTCATGATTTACACTAGACACAGACAGCTGGGGTACCTTTATTCCATCTGGGGGGGGGGGGGTTATGGCGTGGCCACAGCAAGGTCATCCGGCCACCCCTTAAGATTAACCATGCCAAATCCTTACTGAACCCTGTCGACCCTGTGCACAGGCCTTGGCAGGCCCAACGGTACCGACCGGCCGTCGTGTCATCCTCAGTCCACAGGCGTCATTGGATGTGGTTATGGAGGGGCATGTGGTCAGCACACTGCTCTCCTTGCCGTATGTCTGATTACGAGACCGGAGCCGCTACTTTTCAGTCCAGTAGCTCTCAGTTTACCTCACAAGGGCTGAGTGCACCCCACTAGCCAACAGCGCTCGGCAGACCAGATGGTCACTCATCCAAGTGCTAGTCCAGCCCGACAGCGCCTAACTTCGGTTATCTGATGGGAACTGGTGTTACCACTGCTGCAAGGCCGTTGGTATGCAGGATAAAAGCAGAAGGAAAAGAAGAAAAAGAAGAAGTTATGATCTGGGGAATGTTTCCATGGCATTCCTTGGGTGGTCCCGACATTCTGAAAGGCACAATAGAACAATCAAAGTAATGCATCTATCCTTGGGGGACCATTTTCACAGATACATGCCGATTGTTTTTCTTCTTCACGATAGCGTCTACCAGCATGACAATGCAACGTCTCATAGTGTATGCGCGTGTGTCGAGGATAGCGAGGACGTGTGCACCGTTTTCTCCTGGCCACGAACTCCTTGGATTTAAACCATATTGAGAATCTGTGGGACCACCTTAATCGCGCTGTTCACATCATGAATCCTCAACTACGAAAACTAGCGTAGCTGACCACGGCAATCGAGTCAACACGGCACCACATCCCGGTTGGTGCATTCCAGAACCTGACTGACTCTCTTCCTGTGTGTTTCGCAGCGGTCTGTGCTGCAAAAGGTGATTATTCAGGCTTTACACAGGTTGCCACATTAACGTGACTGAATACTATATCTGCTACAGAAGTGTAAACAGTGGAAATAAGTTATTGAATGACGTTTCCCATAACTCTAATCTGTAAATGTAAACAACTTCCTGCAAGGTACAGATAACGTATAATTCTAAATCCGTTAAATTGTGTTGTGATTAGATTTGTGTATTATGTGCCATGAGAAATCAAATTGTTTTATTTAGATTAGATTCATTTTTCATTCCATCGGCCTAAAAATGTGGTGATCTTTGCAAATGTGGAACATGTCCGAAAATATAATACTCGAGTATCAAACATATTTAGAACATTTATGTGTAATACTCACTTCTCAGTTTACACCATAAACTAGTCTTATTACATGTTTTCACACTTTAAAAACTCTCTCTCTGTAGATAACACTCTATCAGATAATAGCCTAAATGTAAGCAAAGTATGCCAGTTTATTTTATATTTGAGTAGTCATTTGTTAAAAGGACAGATGGCACATTTTTTATGATTTTCACTTTTCAGTGAATATGAGACCCTAAAGACAGGCCTCTCATTCTACGTCAAAAGGACAGTAATATCTTAATTACAAGGAATTTTAAAATGCTGTATTTTACTCGTATTTTGCTGAAAGGGTCAAATGACCTAGATATTTTCCTTTTTAACGAAATACCTCATGTTATATTGTTATTGAGTCCTCTACGCATTTTGGCGCCTGTTAGTGGAAAGCACAACGATACATTAGTTCAATGCTCAACAATGCACTATAAAATCTGCATTATTGTGTATAAATTTTACTGTTTGAAACAACATTATTCACCATGGTTTCCTCAGATGAAGGTGAATGTGTTCTTTGTGCGAAAAGTAAATCACACCCCCACAGCTATAAGAGAAACATAATAAAGCAAGCATGACAGGGTAGCATCTTATAAGAACTACTCTGCAAAGAATATAGACTCAAAAATAATTGGTAGAGAGTGCTTGTACTTTCATATTATTTTGTGTTTTCGTCCCTCAGGACGTCTGTTAAGACATCAGGGAATTAGATCCACAGTGCTAGAGGGAGCTGTAAAGGGCAAAAGCTGTAGAGGAAAACAGAAGTTGGAATACACCGAGCAAATAATTGAGGACATAGGTTGCAAGTACTACTCTGAGATGAAGAGGTTGGTGCAGGATATGAATTCGTGGTGGGCCGCATCAAACCAGTCAGAATACTGATGACACAAAAAATGAAAAAAAGTTAAATCAGTTCTACAAGAGGACAGTTGTCTCCCTAGAAACGTCATTCTAACAGAGGGATGAGAGAATTCATTTTAGTATAAGTACTCTACATGACTTTACTTATTATTCCAACAACCCTGGCTATAGTTTGGGACTGCCATTCGTACTTTTATGTCAAACATACTTTTAATGTTGGCCTAAGCCAACATGTTGAACGACCTAGAAACGTATGCTATCCTTTCGGTAAGGAGCCTACAAAAAAACCAATAAATGGAGGATTTTCAAAAAACCATTCAGTGAATTTCATCTGAATATTCTGAAGGACGCTTTGGTGGAAGAAAACACTGAATTAGGGAACTACAGTCAACTTGTTTCACATCTATTCTTTTTAATTTCTCTTCCGAAAATAATAAAAAGTGGGGTCATGTACAAGCATTAAAAATCCAATAAAAAGGTTTTTTTAAATTTACATGTTTGTTGTTTTTGAAAATTTGTTAAAAGAGCCTAAGTCCGGAGTTTTCGAAACGTAATAACATCATCATTCTGTTCAATATAAAAGATTTCAGGTCAGCCATACTTACCAAGAGTACGATATTGCAGAGCCTGTGTTAAGAAGAACTATGCAATGCTCCTGTTGACATGCATGCATGTCTGAAGGAATAGGCACTGCGGCGACTGCTGTCGTAATAGACAACCATCAGGTGCATAGGGGAATGACAACAATGAAAACGTTTTTCCGACCGGAACTCGAAACCGGATTTCCCGCTTTAACTGAGCGATCGCCTTAAACGTTTCGGCAATACGTGCACGACTTCCACCAAACCCAAACTTCCATGTGTCGTCACTCCTGCGCCACAATCTGTACTCGTACACACATTATGTAATCTCCACACAGGCGAGGACGTTTTAATTGTAGGTCGGTGCCTGGTATTTCCGGATGAATATGATATTGTAGTGGTTGAGTTGCTCATAAGAACAGTGCAAAGTTCTTTCGGAGATGCATGCATATCCAAATGGACAGATCGCAGCTCGTGGTCTAGTGGCTAGCCTTGCAACCTCTGGATCACGGGGTCCCGGGTTCGATTCCCGGCTGGGCTCGGGATTTTCTCCGCCCGGGAACTGCGTGTTTGTGTTGTCCTCCTCACGTCATCATCATTCGGGAAGTGGTGAGACTGGAACTGGAAAGATTGTGATCTTGTACAGGCGCTGATGACCTTGATCTTGAGGAAGAGCGTAGCGTTACAAAGAATTGGAAAAGGGCACAGGTCACCCCGTTTTCAAGAAGGGACGTCAAACAGATGTGCAGAACTATAGACCTATATCTCTAACGTCGATACGTTGTAGAATTTTGGAACACGTATTATGTTAGAGTATAATGACTATTCAGGAAGCTAGAAATCTACTCTGCAGGGACCAGCATGGGTTTCGAAAAAGACGATTGTGTGAAACCCAGCTCACGCTATTCGTACACGAGACTCAGAGGGCCATAGACACGGGTTCCCAGGTAGATGCCGTGTTTCCTGACTTCCGCAAGGCGTTCGATACAGTTCCCCACAGTCGTTTAATGAACAAAGCAAGAGCATATGGACTATCAGACCAATTGTGTGATTGGATTGAAGAGTTCCTAAATAACAGAATGCAGCATGCCATTCTCAATGGAGAGAAGTCTTCCGAAGTAAGAGTGATTTCAAGTGTGCCGCAGGGGAGTGTCGTAGGACCGTTGCTATTCACAATATACATTAACGGCCTTGTGAATGACATCGGAAGTTCACTGAGACTTTTTGCGGATGATGCTGTGGTATATCGAGAGGTTTCAACAATGGAAAATTGTACTGAAATACAGGAGGATCTGCAGCGAATTGACGCATGGTGTAGGGAATGGAAATTGAATCTCAATGTAGACAAGTGTAATGTGCTGCGAATATGAAGAAAGAAAGATCCCAAATCATTTAGCTACAATATAGCAGGTCAGCAACTGGAAGCAGTCAATTCCATAAATTATCTGGGAGTACGCATTAGGAGTGATTTAAAATGGAATGATCATACAAAGTTGATCGTCGGTAAAGCAGATGCCAGACTGAGATTCATTGGAAGAATCCTAAGGAAATGCAGTCCAAAAACAAAGGAAGTAGGTTACAGTACACTTGTTCGCCCACTGCTTGAATACTTCTCAGCAGTGTGGGATCCGTACCGGATAGGGTTGATAGAAGAGATAGAGAAGATACGACGGAGAGCAGCGCGCTTCGTTACAGGATCATTTAGTAATCGTGAAAGCGTTACGGAGATGACAGATAAACTCCAGTGGAAGACTCTGCAAGAGAGACGCTCAGTAGCTCGGTGCGGGCTTTTGTTGAAGTTTCGAGAGCATACCTTCACCGAGGAGTCAAGCAGCATATTGCTCCCTCCTACGTATATCTCGCGAAGAGACCATGAGGATAAAATCAGAGAGATTAGAGCCCACATAGATCCATACCGACAATCCTTCTTTCCACGAACAATACGAGACTGGAATAGAAGGGAGAACCGGTAGAGGTACTCAAGGAACCGTCCGCCACACACCGTCAGGTGGATTGCGGAGTATGGATGTAGATGTAGATGTAGACCCCACAAACCAACGTCACCGTCATCCAAATGGATAGGTACTACGGCGACCAGAGCTGTTATGAAATACATGAAATCCGGATTAGAGTCCTAGTCTGGCACAAATCTTCACTGTTGTCATTTCCTTTTGAAGCTGATAGTTGTTCGTATTCGCAACTGCACTCATTAAGAGTGGTAGTACTGTGTCTAGAATGGAAAAATCGGAGAAAACTCACGAAATGTGAGAATACCCGTAAGTTCATTGATGGACAGCTGCCGTTTCAACAAAATGGCCATTTATATCTCCACTGCCACCATTTCCGAGAAAATTCGATGTTAGTTATGCAGTTGAAATTTCTTTCTAGCGGTTCTAGGCGCGCAGTCCGGAACCGCGCGACTGCTACGGTCGCAGGTTCGAATCCTGCCTCGGGCATGGATGTGTGTGATGTCCTTAGGTTAGTTAGGTTTAAGTAGTTCTAAGTTCTAGGGGACTGATGACCACAGATGTTAAGTCCCATAGTGCTCAGAGCCATTTGAACCATTTTTGAAATTTCTTGCGACCACACTCCCTTAAAACTGCCTTAAAATCACCGTGAGATGCTGGGCACTTCCCTTGAAACCTCACCTCAGGCGGGACACACTCACCAGTGAGTAGACGTCCTCGTTCTGGCTGAGCGCGGCCACCGTGTCCCAGCCGAAGCCGCGCACGAACGCCAGCCGGGCCGGGTTGTGTGAAGAGTCCGGCGCCACGGTGCGGTAGAAGAGCGGAAACTCCTTGCGGTCGCTCAGCGCCGGAGACGTCGACCCGAACGACACCTGCGACAGTAACCACAACCACGTCACGTCGTGCCAGCAGGGCGTCAAAGGCGGCGCCTCTAGTGTCTACACAGCGCTCTCCGTAATGTACGGCGCGGTGCGGGCTGCTCGTCTCTGTATGTCAAGCAGAAATGCTCCGTAACAACATAGAGCTCTCAGTGAAGATACACTCCGCTTCTGTACTTCGGACCCAGAGTAATGGTCTCTGTGACAAAGACAAGAAGTCAATTTGCATTAGCGGCGGCCATCAGTTTGATGAGAGTAATATGTACTGTTTCCAACACGCGGCGAAGTGTTATCATTCGGTACACCGGCATCCATCCGGAACATCTCTGCGTAGTACCATTTTCCGAAAACCACACTTCGGTATCTCGAGCCACTCAGGAAACAAAAGAGGTACAATGTTTGATTTAGCCTATATAGGTTAATTTATTAGCCATCACTGCGTGATTATTTGGTTAAGATTTGTTGGTCGTACCCAGGAGTAACGAAAAATTTGTTATGCCTTATGAATTAATTTTTATTGCTTCAGTTACTTTTTGCTGTTATTAATTAGCAGCATGCTGTCACCACCAGCTGCATTTCAGTTACATGACCATTAATCTGCAGTAGGGAGAGTATTGTTTATGGATGAGCTAGTGAGATTATGTACCAAAATTTGACTCTGGGGAGAAAGACAGAGTTATTTCAGTGTGTACCTCGAGTGATTTGTACACTTAAATAATTTCATTAGTGTATTTGCTTTCATTTTTGATGGAAATTTGCCTTGCACAGAGAGCACAGTACGAAATAAATCACCGTTACTTAAAACTTTCAAATTCAGCTGTTTTGAATCCAGAGAATCTTAACTGTTAAGATATACTCTTTTCAGATACTGACAAGGAAACTCCCCATCGCATCCCCCTCTGGTTTAGTGGTAAGTTGACCCATTGGATAGCCCGTCAAAAACTGAACGCAGATCAAACACGAAAGCAGAAAGGAGGTGTACTGAACTGTGCGAAAAAGGAAGAAAAATAGAAACACTGAACGGTCCACAGGTAATATGTGCAAAAATTAATACCATTAATTACCATCGTCTCTTGCTTGTGTGGTCACGGTGTTGGGCTGTGACGGGGGGATCCGTCTTCAATTTTCACTCGGTCCCAAATTTTCTTTTTTTTTCACAAAATTACGAACATTCCGTCCAGTCATTGACGTGTCTGCTCGCAGTATTCAAATTTGTGTATTTGTGGTGGCGTAAAGGCAGTTTGCACCAGCTTGCTGACACTATTCATCACATTTACTTGCAACTCATATTCTGTAATGAATGGTGAGTGAGAGCAAGCGAAATGCCTCGTAGACCTCCCACAGAAACGAAAACAACAAATATACGGGTGTGAACTATGTTAAAATTAAGGAATTCAAGAGTCGAAACTTCCAAAACGGTACGCAAGAGCCATACCATGTATCTGTGTGGAACAAAGAGGAGGTACCTCTGGAGAACCCTTCGCTACACGTCGCTGTTGCAAACTGACTTTACGCCACGACACTTACAAAGATTTGAATACAGCGAACAGATACGTCGATGACCAGGTGGAAAGTTCGTAATTTTGCAAAAAAAAAAAAAAAAAAAAAAAAGTTGGGTCCGAGTGACATTTAGACCCGGCCGGACCTCCCCCATCACAGTCCAACACCGGGATCACACAACCACACACGACGGTTGTTACTGGTGTTTCGTTTCTGCACATATTAACTTTGGACCGTTCACTGATTCTATTTTTCTTCTTTTTTTCCACAGTTCAGTAAACCTTCTTCCTGTTTTCACGCTTGATCTGTGTTCAGTTTTTGATGGACTTTCCAATGGGCCAACCTACCACTAAATCTGAGGGTGGTGCAATGGGGAGTTTCCCTTGTGAGATAGAACAATCGGATACCGTAAACTAATAGATACATAAACTAATATATGTTATGGCACATATTAAATGAATGTTAATTTCTTATTTCTTGACTGTACGCTTAAGCTAAGACAGTTCTTTTAAGTTACTTCATTGTATGAATAACACCACCATTCCATATACGAGAAATTTTGAAGAAATTTACATTTTCAGATCCTAGCTTGTCATTATATGATTACAAATATTTGTAAGCAATTACTGAGGTAGTAAAAATTATTTCAAAAATTTATAATATGATCAAACACTTCCACTCACCATAGGTAAATATACGTACGATGAATGAAATACACACAACACTGGTGTAATGTTCAACAAATTTTATTATTTGTTACACGAATCGGGTTTCTGCTGTTACATCATCACGAAGTACAAAGAGAAGTATGTGGTGCACTGAAATTTTGTTGAATCAACGATTCTAAAACAATGCATGTACAGAGTATCTCCATTTCCAGGGATCAATATTTTTCGTCTCTGGAAATGAAGATACTCTGTACATGTACTAGTTTAGAATCTTTGATCCAACAATATTTCAGTGCTCCACATTCTTCTCTTTGTTCTTAATGATGGCGTAACAGCCGAAAAATCGTTTCGTCTAACAAATAATTGTAGAATATGTTCTGCGTGTTTCATTCATTATGTATAAAATATTTTACGAAGAACCAACGGAACAATCAATCAATGCAGTAAATTCTTGTTTTGGGTCACTTTACTGGAAAGAAACGTCACTGATGTCAAATTGAAAAATTCGTCATCATATGGCCTACATCACTTCATCAAAAAACATGCTACGTTGTTTAGAGTGAGTTGCCCAAGGGTAAATAGTGCCGAGACTGTCGAAACAGCAGATGAGGTTCTGTACATTTTCGCTTACCCACATTTATTTCTTTATCGTTTTGTAAAATAAGCTTATAATTCACCAAGTCCCATTTGTTTCTCTATCTATGACCCCAATATTTAGCGTAAAATACGTTTTCAACTTAATATAATAATAATGCAGGCCTCCTTTTCCCGAAATGCCACAGCTTTGTGATTTATCAGTGTAGTGCAGCCTGTTTGACAACCTAGTAATTTGCAACCACTGAATATTTGTATACATCTGTTATAAGTGACTCAAGAGACTTGGTGTGCCTTCCTTTGACCCAACAGATGTTTAAAATAATGAAAACCAAAGTGTAGGTGTGTCTGAAAATGTAAAGCATATTAATACGAATCCTTCTTGTACAAACAAATGCCGGCCATTGTGGCCGAGCAGTTCTAGGCGCTTCAGTCCTGAACCGCGTTGGTGCTACGGTCGCAGGTTCGAATCCTGCCTCGGGCATGGATGTGTGTGATGTCCTTAGGTTTATTAGGTTTAAATAGCTCGAAGTGTAGGGGACTGATGACCTCAGGTGTTAAGTCCCACAGTGCTTAGAGCCATTTGAACAAACAAGTGTCCGCAGCGATACCATGATTTTTACTCTTCTATAACTAGGAATTAATTTTCATCATACAGTCGTGTAGTTCTAAGAAGATGGGCTGCGTGCCACGACTTTGCGCGCCTACTTCAAACAATCATGAAATGCGGTTTTGGAAACTCTCTATGGCAACACCTTAGAACTGTCGCCGTTGAATAGCTGACAATTGTTTTCGCGTTCAACAATTAGCGCTGTTCCTGTCAGGAATCTTCTTACACTGACTCGACTATAGGGAAATTCTAATGTGAATCTAAGTACATGTGTCTTGATGAAAGCGTGCCTGTTGTCTGATGACTAACAGCATCAATACGAAACTGGTAACGGTACTTTTTTAATGAAGTAAATCAAAACCAGTTTGTTGTTGAATGTTGCAGAACACATCAAAAATTCGTATCACGTTCTCCAATCGCGTATTTATTTAACGAAATTGCATTTCAACCTTAAATTAGTAACGGGAATGAAATATATTTACAGTTTAAAAATAAACATTGATCATTAACGCAGTTCAAAGTTGTAAACACAGTATATACATACATCAAAAAAAGTTTTGCATCACGCCAGTTCCCAGGACTCCTGAAGATAGACGATGACTGTGGATATTGTATCTCACAGTCCCTATGACTGTTCAGAGATGTCACTAAAACCGCCCAAAGATGTAAATAGCCATGCGTGAGCAGCGCTCTATTAGACGGAGGGGGTTCGACAGCCGATCAGTTCCATTCATTCCACCACGAAGAAGGTACATGGCTCGTGTTGTCTGAAGTTCAATCATGCCTAGACGGTCAATACCGCTGTTCAATCGCGTCCGCATTGTTACTCTGTGCTAGTAAGAGCTCTCAGGAAGGGAAGTGTCCAGGCGTCTCGGCGTGAACCAAAGCGATGTTGTTCGGACATGGAGGAGATACAGAGAGACAGGAACTGTCGACGACATGCCTCGCTCAGGGCTACTACTGCAGTGGATGACCGCAACATACGGATTATGGCTCGGAGAAAACCTGACACCAACGCCACCATGTTGAATAATGCTTTTCGTGCAGCCACTGGACGTCGTGTTACGACTCAAACTGTGCGTAATACGCTGCGTGATGCGCAAATTCACTACCGACGTCCATGGGGAGGTCCATCTTTGCAAGCACGACGCCATGCACCGCAGTGCAGATGGGCCTAACGACATGCCGAATGGACCACTCAGGATTGGCATCACGTTTTCTTCGCCGATGAGTGTCGCGTATACCTTCAATCAGACAACCATCGGAGACGTGTTTGGAGCAACCCGGCGAGGATGAACGCCTTAGATACACCGACCAGCGAGTGCAGCAAGGTGGAGGTTCCCTGCTGTTCTGGTGTGGCATTATGTGGAGCCGATATACGCCGCTGGTGATCATGCAAGCCGCCGTAACAGCTGTACGATACGTGAATGCCATCCTCCGACCGATAGTGCAACCATATCAGCAGCATATTGGCGAGACATTCGTCTTCATGGACGACAATTCGCGCCCCTGTCGTGCACATCTTGTGAATGACTCCCTTCAGGATGACGGCATCGCTCGACTAGAGTGGCCAGCATGTTCTCCAGACATGAACCCTTTCGAACATGCCTGGGATAGATTCAAAAAGGGCTGTTTATGGACGACATGACCCACCAACCACTCTGAGGGATCTACGCCGAATCGCCGTTGAGTAATGGGACAATCTGGACCAACAGTGCGGTGATGAACTTGTGGATAGTATGCCTCGACGAATACAGGCATGCATCAATGCAAGAGAACGTGCTACTGGGTATTAGAGGTATCGGTGTGTACAGCAATCTGGACCGCCATTTCTAGAGGTCTCGCTGTATAGTGGTACAACATGTAATGTGTGCTTTTCAGGAACAATAAAAAGGGTGGAAATGATGTTTATGTTGACATCTATTCCAGTTCTCTGTACAGGTTCCGGAACTGTGGGAACCGAGGTAATGCTAATTTTTTTTTTTTTGTGTGTACACTACAAAGCAAATTCTCTTACAAATAATTATAATGTAGTTCCAATAAAATATTTGTGGATAAGTGACTGTATAATATGTGATAAAAATATCAAAGTTTCCATTTTTATTGTACTAATGAAGGCTTTTTACAACATCCGCTGAAGCGTTAGAAATTTTGTCACAGATGATGCGGTAATACGTACCTGAAAGGATTTATTGAAATGGACTCCAGCTAAGGAACGGCTACACTGCTATATTGTAACATCAATTTAAAACGAAACCTTGCTAGAAACAAAAGTTTTAATTTATCTTAAAGGTGTAAGATTAAAAATTTCATCGATGAATCTAATCTTAAGTAAGAATCATAAAGTTGCAAGTAGGAGAGCCGGCCGGTGTGGCCGTGCGGTTCTAGGCGCTTCAGCCTGGAACCGTGTGACCGCTACGGTAGTAGGTTCGAATCCTGCCTCGGGCATGGATGTGTGTGATGTCCTTAGATTAGTTAGGTTTAAGTAGTTCTAAGGGACTGATGACTCCCAGATGTTAAGTCCCATAGTGCTCAGAGCCATTTGAGCCATTTGAAAGTAGGAGATGTATGGCGATGTCAGATCTGTTCCAGAATTTAATACACTGACGGAAAAGATCGAAACACCAAAAAATAATTAATGTAGAGTAACGAAATTTCAAGTACAGATTCGTCTATATGGCATATGTAAGTGACTGACATTGCAAGATCACAGGTTAATGTAAGAGCGAAATAAGCCACTGCAGATTTGAAATGCTGGCACATTTACAACCGGTGTAACCGCCAGAATGACGAATGCAAGCATGAAAACGTACATGCATTGTGTTGTGCAGGTTCTGGATGTCAGTTTGTGGCATGGAGTTCCATGCCTGTTGCCCTAGGTTGGTCGATACAGAGACTGTTAATGCTGGTTGTGGACGAAAGAGGAGTTGTTGTCCGATGATGTCCCATGTGTGTTTGATTGGAGACAGATCTGGCGATCGATCAGGCAAAGACAGCACGTCGGCACTTTGTAGTCTGCTGAGTTACAGCAGCCATATGTGGGTGAACCTTATCCTGTTGGAAAGCACCCGTGGAATGTTTTTCACGAATGGCAGCACTACCGGTCGAAACACCGGATTCACAAACAAATTTGCAGTCAGGCTGCGTAGGACAGCCACAAGAGTGCTCGTGCTGTGATTCGAATTCGCATCCTAGACTGTAGCTGCAGATGTAGGTCCAGCGTGTCCAGCACAGAAACAGGTTGTTTGCAGGCCCTCAACTGACCTCCTCCTTACCAACATGCATCCGTCACTGGCACCGAGGTAGAACCAGCTTCCACCAGAAAACACAGCAGACCTCCACCCTGCGGAGGAATGAGTTTTCGCTTGGCGCCACAGAAGTCGCAAATAAAGAAAACTTGTTTTGCCTCCTCATAGTGGCACTACTAGCGCCACACTTACGCGACTGGCGTTAAATCTGAATTGACATCATCTCTTAAAAATGTGTGTGAAATCTTATTGGACTTAACTGCTAAGGTCATCAGTCCCTAAGCTTACACACTACTTAACCTAAATTATCCTAAGGACTACACACACACACCCAGGCGCGAGGGAGGACTCGAACGTCTGCCGGGGCCAGCCGCACAGTCCATGACTGCAGCCCCCCCAGACCGCTCGGCTAATCCCGCGCGGCGACATCATCTCTTAAATGTAACCACAGCAGGCCGCGGTGGCCGAGAAGTTCCAGGCGCTGCTGCTACGGTCGCAGGTTCGAATCCTGCCTCGGGCATGGATGTGTGTGATGTACTAAGGTTAGTTAGGTTGCAGTAGTTCTAAGTTCTAGGGGACTTATGACCTCAGATGTTAAGTCCGATAGTGCATAGAGCCATTTAGATGTAACCACAAATACTTGGGGCACACTATCCACAAGTTGATCAAGGCACTGTTGGTCCAGATTGTCCCACTCCTCATGGGCGATTCGGCGTAGATCCCTCAAAGTGGATGGTGGGTCACGTCGTCCATAAACAGCCCTTTTCAATCTATCCCAGGCATTTTCGATAGGATTCATGTTTGGAGAACATGCTCGCCACTCTAGTCGAGCGATGTCGTTATCCTGAAGAAAGTCATTCACAAGGTGTGCACCTTGAGGGCACGAATTGTCGTCCATGAGGACGAATTCCTCGCGAATATGCTGCCAATATGGTTGCACTATCGTTGTTAGCAATGACGCGGCATAATGCCCAGAAGAGTTTTAATCACTATGACACCGGCCGCGGAAGCCTACGTTCTTATGTCCCAGGCATGTTCGATAGGGTTCATGTCTGCAGAACACGCTGACCACTGTAGTCGAGCGATCTGAATTGACATAATCTCTTAGATGTAAACACAAACCTACCAATTTTCGTTTATGTCGCTCAATTCCTTCTTGGTGTTGCATTTTTTTTCGATCAGTGTAGAGTTCTAAAGTGATGTGCTGGTAATGATGGAGAACCCAAGTCTCACTGCAAATTGCGAAAATTGAGATGTGTGGAATATAGAGTGAGTTAACAATGAGTAAGCTTCACCTTTTCCTAATAAGACTGACGCTTCAGTGAATTTGCCCAGCATCTTCCTTACATGCAGTTGGGGCCACTTCAGAGTTTTTGTGGGTCGGTTCCCACGCTAAGTACGAAAAGTTGTGGTACTAACTGAGCTGGATAGACATTACAAAATCTGATGGTAACCTGACGCTGTTTTCTTGATCTATCACGGTATCGAAAGACTTATATATACATTCAGTACACCAAAGTTCTGCTTACATGTTAGCTACTTCCCTCCCGTAGTCCCAGCCCTATTCCTAGTTTGTCTGATGTTCTGGGCGTTTATAAATTAGTTATAAGAAAGTAGCCTTTAATTGCGATAATGGTATATAACTTACAGAAATGTTTGATACAGCACTGAAATACACTCCTGGAAATTGAAATAAGAACACCGTGAATTCATTGTCCCAGAAAGGGGAAACTTTATTGACACATTCCTGGGGTCAGATACATCACATGATCACACTGACAGAACCACAGGCACATAGACACAGGCAACAGAGCATGCACAATGTCGGCACTAGTACAGTGTATATCCACCTTTCGCAGCAATGCAGGCTGCTATTCTCCCATGGAGACGATCGTAGAGATGCTGGATGTAGTCCTGTGGAACGGCTTGCCATGCCATTTCCACCTGGCGCCTCAGTTGGACCAGCGTTCGTGCTGGACGTGCAGACCGTGTGAGACGACGCTTCATCCAGTACCAAACATGCTCAATGGGGGACAGATCCGGAGATCTTGCTGGCCAGGGTAGTTGACTTACACCTTCTAGAGCACGTTGGGTGGCACGGAATACATGCGGACGTGCATTGTCCTGTTGGAACAGCAAGTTCCCTTGCCGGTCTAGGAATGGTAGTACGATGGGTTCGATGACGGTTTGGATGTACCGTGCACTATTCAGTGTCCCCTCTACGATCACCAGTGGTGTACGGCCAGTGTAGGAGATCGCTCCCCACACCATGATGCCGGGTGTTGGCCCTGTGTGCCTCGGTCGTATGCAGTCCTGATTGTGGCGCTCACCTGCACGACGCCAAACACGCATACGACCATCATTGGCACCAAGGCAGAAGCGACTCTCATCGCTGAAGACGACACGTCTCCATTCGTCCCTCCATTCACGCCTGTCGCGACACCACTGGAGGCGGGATGCACGATGTTGGGGCGTGAGCGGAAGACGGCCTAACGGTGTGCGGGACCGTAGCCCAGCTTCATGGAGACGGTTGCGAATGGTCCTCTCCGATACCCCAGGAGCAACAGTGTCCCTAATTTGCTGGGAAGTGGCGGTGCGGTCCCCTACGGCACTGCGTAGGATCCTACGGTCTTGGCGTGCATCCGTGCGTCGCTGCGGTCCGGTCCCAGGTCGACGGGCACGTGCACCTTCCGCCGACCACTGGCGACAACATCGATGTACTGTGGAGACCTCACGCCCCACGTGTTGAGCAATTCGGCGGTACGTCCACCCGGCCTCCCGCATGCCCACTATACGCCCTCGCTCAAAGTCCGTCAACTGCACATACGGTTCACGTCCACGCTGTCGCGGCATGCTACCAGTGTTAAAGACTGCGATGGAGCTCCGTATGCCACGGCAAACTGGCTGACACTGACGGCGGCGGTGCACAAATGCTGCGCAGCTAGCGCCATTCGACAGCCAACACCGCGGTTCCTGGTGTGTCCGCTGTGCCGTGCGTGTGATCATTGCTTGTACAGCCCTCTCGCAGTGTCCGGAGCAAGTATGGTGGGTCTGACACACCGGTATCAATGTGTTCTTTTTTCCATTTCCAGGAGTGTATTTCTTCCCGTCTAATACTGCTAGTTCCTGATGTTACCGTTAAGTGGCTTGCGCGAATGAATTATTCCAACAGTCATCACGGGGCTGTATTGTGGCGCAGAGCTTGCACAGAATTGTTTATGGTTTAATGAATCCAAATCCGCTACTTCAGTTCCGAGAAAATTCAGGCCTAAATATCGTAAGCCACCACCTGAAAGACAAACTGTTATTAATTTGTACAGTCGTTTTACGGAAACCGGCTGTGTATCACATAGGATCGCGACTCAAGGCACCATCACATATGGAGAAGGCCGCGAAGCGCCCGGTGAGACGTCACTCAGAGCGGACCAGCTTTGGCAAGGCGTTGCGCTTGCAAAATCCAGGGGCACGCCCTGCAGTCATTCTCAAACGATTTTACGGAAATCATTCGGTAAAAATACTTGATTTCAACGTTGTTGTTGTTGTTGTGCTCTTCAGTCCTGAGAGTGGTTTGATGCAGCTCTCCATGCTACCCTATCCTGTGCAAGCTTCTTCATCTCCCAGTACTTATTGCAACCTACATCCTTCTGAATCTGCTTAGTGTATTCATCTCTTGGTCTCCCTCTACGATTTTTACCCTCCACGCTGCCCTCCAATGCTACATTTGTGATCCCT
Source organism: Schistocerca americana (assembly GCF_021461395.2). NCBI lineage: Eukaryota > Metazoa > Arthropoda > Insecta > Orthoptera > Acrididae > Schistocerca > Schistocerca americana. The sequence continues at coordinate 208,421,199 of NC_060124.1, read as the reverse complement.
TGATGCCTCAGAATATGTCCTACTAACCGGTCCCTTCTTCTAGTCTAGTTGTGCCACAAACTCCTCTTCTCCCCAATTCTATTCAATACTTCATCATTAGTTACGTGATCTACCCATCTAATCTTCAGCATTCTTTTGTAGCACCACATTTCGAAAGCTTCTATCCTATTCTTGTCCAAACTATTTATCGTCCATGTTTCACTTCCACACATGGCTACACTCCATACAAATACTTTCAGAATCGACTTCCTGACACTTAAATCTGTACTCGATGTTAACAAATTTCTCTTCTTCAGAAACGCTTTCCTTGCCATTGCCAGTCTACATTTTATATCCTCTCTTCTTCGACCATCATTAGTTATTTTGCTCCCAAAATAGCAAAACTCCTTTACTACTTTTAAGTGTCTCATTTGAAGCTGGCCTTTGACATTGTAATTCTATCAGAGACAGCAAAGGACTTGGAACAGCAGTTTAACGGAATGGACAGTGTCTTGAAAGGAGGATATAATATGAACATCAACAAAGTTTTTATTTCTTCTCCATGAATCTTAATACCCACTCCGAATTTTTCTTTTGTTTCCTTTACTGCTTGCTCAATATACAGATTGAATAACATCGGGGAGAGGCTACAACCCTGTCTCACTCCCTTCCCAACCACTGCTTCCCTTTCATGTCCCTCGACTCTTATATCTGCCATCTGGTTTCTGTACAAATTGTAAATAGCCTTTCAGTCCCTGTATTTTATCCCTGCCACCTTTAGGATTTGAAAGAGAGTATTCCAGTCAACATTGTCAAAAGCTTTCTCTAAGTATACAAATGCTAGAAGCGTAGGTTTGCCTTTCCTTAATCTTTCTTCAATGATAAGTCGTAAGGTCAGTATTGCCTCACGTGTTCCAATATTTCTAGGGAATCTAAACTGATCTTCCCCGAGGTCATCATCTATCAGTTTTTCCATTCCTCTGCAAAGAATTCGTGTTAGTATTTTGCAGCTGTGACTTTTTTAACTCATACATCTTGCTCACCAGATGGTAGAGTTTTGTCAGAACTGGCTCTCCCAAGGCCGTCAGTAGTTCTAATGGAATGTTGTCTACTCCCGGGGCCTTGTTTCGACTCAGGTCTTTCAGTGCTCTGTCAAACTCTATACGCAGTCTCGTATCTCCCATTTCATCTTCATCTACATCTTCTTCCATTTCCATAATATTGTCCTCAAGTACATCGCCCTTGTATAGACCCTCTATATACTCCTTCCACCTTTCTGCTTTCCCTTCTTTGCTTAGAACTGGGTTTCAATCTGAGCACTTGATATTCATACAAGTGATGCTCTTTTCTCCAAAGGTCTCTTTCATTTTACTGTAGGCAGTATCTATCTTACCCCTAGTGAGATAAGCCTCTACATCCTTACATTTGTCCTCTATCCATCCCTGCTTAGCTATTTTGCACTTTCTGTCGATCCCATTTTTGAACCGTTTGTATTCCTTTTTGCCTGCTTCATTTACTGCATTTTTATATTTTCTCCTTTCATCAATTAAATTCAATATTTCTTCTGTTACCCACGGATTTGTACTAGTCCTCGTCTTTTTACCTACTTGATCCTCTGCTGCCTTCACTATATCATCCCTCAAAGCTACCCATTCTTCTTCTACTGTACTTCCGTCCCCCATTCCTGTCAATAGTTCCCTTATGCTCTCCCTGAAACTCTGTACAACCTCTGGTTTAGTCAGTTTATCCAGGTCCCATCTCCTTACATTCCCACCTTTTTGCAGTTTCTTCAGTTTTAATCTACAGTTCATTACCAATAGATTGTGGTCAGAGTCCACATCTGCCCTGGAAATGTCTTACAATTTAAAACCTCGTTCCTAAATCTCTGTCTTACCATTATATAATCTATCTGATACCTTCTAGTATCTCCAGAATTCTTCCATGTATACAACCTTCTTTCATGATTCTTGAACCAAGTGTTAGCTATGATTAAGTTATGCTCCATGCAAAACTCTACCAGGTGGCGTCCTCTTTCATTCCCTAGCCCCAATCCATACCCCGTGGTCTAGGGGTAGCGTCTTTGATTCATAATTAAAACGTCTTCGGTCCCGGGTTCTATCCCCGCCACTTTCTAAATTTTGATAAATAATCAGCATTGGCGGCCGAAGACTTCCGGCATAAGAAGTCAGCCTCATTCTGCCAATGGCCTTGTCAAAGAGGCCGGAGGAGCGGATAGAGGTTCAGGGCACTCTCTTGTCCTAGGGGTGGGAAATTGCTCCTAAAGGTGGAAGAATCAGCAATGATCAACGACATGAGGATTCAGAAGGCAATGGAAACCACTGCATTAAATACACGTAACGTGTATCCACAGGACATGTGGCCTGTAATTGAAGAAGTGTCATGATGATCTCTCCATTGGCAAAAGATTCCCCATTCGGGTCTTCGGGAGGGGACTGTCAAGGGGGAGGTTACCACGAGAAAAAGATTGAGTAATCAACGAAAGGATAACGTTCTACGAGTCGGGGCGTGGAATGTCAGAAGCTTGAACGTGGTAGGGAAACAACAAAATCTGAAAAGGGAAATCCAAAGGCTCAATCTAGGTATAGTAGGGGTCAGTGAAGTGAAGTGGAAGGAAGACAAGGATTTCTGGTCAGATGAGTATCGGGTAATATCAACAGCAGCAGAAAATGATATAACAGGTGTAGGATTCGTTATGAATAGGAAGGTAGGGCAGAGGGTGTGTTACTGTGGACAGTTCAGTGACCGGGTTGTTCTAATCAGAATCGACAGCAGACCAACACCGACAACGATAGTTCAGGTATACGTGCCGACGTCGCAAGCTGAAGATGAACAGATAGAGAAAGTGTATGAGGATATTGAAAGGGTAATGCAGTATGTAAAAGGGGACGAAAATCTAATAATCATGGGCGACTGGAATGCAGTTGTAGGGGAAGGAGTAGAAGAAAAGGTTACAGGAGAATATGGGCTTGGGACAAGGAATGAAAGAGGAGAAAGACTAATTGAGTTCTGTAACAAGTTTCAGCTAGTAATAGCGAATACCCTGTTCAAGAATCACAGGAGGAGGAGGTATACTTGGAAAAGGCTGGGAGATACGGGAAGATTTCAATTAGATTACATCATGGTCAGACAGAGATTCCGAAATAAGATAGTGGATTCTAAGGCGTACCCAGGAGCAGATCACAACATAGTGGTGATGAAGAGTAGGCTGAAGTTCAAGACATTAGACGGGAAGAATCAATACGCAAAGAAGTGGGATACGGAAGTACTAAGGAATGACGAGATACGTTTGAAGTTCTCAAACGCTAGAGATACAGCAATAAGGGATAGCGCAGTAGGCAGTACAGTTGAAGAGGAATGGACATCTCTAAAAAGGGCCATCACAGAAGTTGGGAAGGAAAACATAGGTACAAAGAAGGTAGCTGCGAAGAAACCATGGGTAACAGAAGAAATACTTAAGTTGATTGATGAAAGGAGGAAGTACAAACATGTTCCGGGAAAATCAGGAATACAGAAATACAAGTCGCTGAGGAATGAAATAAATAGGAAGTGCAGGGAAGCTAAGACGAAATGGCTGCAGGAAAATTGTGAAGACATCGAAAAAGATATGATCGTCGGAAGGACAGACTCAGCATACAGGAAAGTCAAAACAACCTTTGGTGACATTAAAAGCAACGGTGGTAACATTAAGAGTGCAACGGGAATTCCACTGTTAAATGCAGAGGAGAGAGCAGATAGGTGGAAAGTGTGGTGTCACCGCCAGACACCACACTTGCTAGGTGGTAGCTTTTAAATCGGCCGCGGTCCGCTAGTATACGTCGGACCCGCGTTTCGCCACTGTCAGTAATTGCAGACCGAGCGCCGCCACACGGCAGGTCTAGAGAGACTTACTACCACTCGTCCCAGTTGTACAGCCGACGTTGCTAGCCATGGTTCACTGAGAATTACGCTCTCAATTGCCGAGACGATAGTTAGCATAGCCTTCAGCTAAGTCAATTGCTACGACCTAGCAAGGCGCCATTTATCCTTTGCTATGTATCTAATGACGCATATACTGTATCAACAAGACCAATGTTCACCAATTGTGGATTAAAGTTAAGTATTCCAGCAGCTATGTACTTTTCTTTATAGCATTCATTACGTATCCTGTTTCAGACCTCACGCCAGCCTGCGTGACTATAAGCACGTGCCTTTCGGTTACCCGTCACTGTGGATTGGCTGTCTTGCCAGTCCACAACAGAAAGAATACATTGAAAGCCTCTATGAGTGTGAAGACTTGTCTGACGTGATAGAAGAAGAAACAGGACTCGATTTAGAAGAGATAGGGGATCTAGTATTAGAATCGGAATTTAAAAGAGCTTTGGAGGACTTACGGTCAAATAAGGTAGAAGGGATAGATAACATTCCGTCAGAATTTCTAAGATCATTGGGGGAAGTGGCAACAAAACGACTACTCACGTTGGTGTGTAGAGTATATGAGTCTCGCGACATACCATCTGACTTTCGGAAAAGCATCATCCGCACAATTCCGAAGACGGCAAGAGCTGACAAGTGCGTGAATTATCGCACAATCAGCTTAACAGCTCATGCATCGAAGCTGCTTACAAGAATAATATACAGAAGAATGGAAAATAAAATTGAGAATGCGCTAGGTGACGATCAGTTTGGCTTTAGGAAAAGTAAAGGGACGAGAGAGACAATTCTGACGTTACGGCTAATAATGGAAGCAAGGCTAAAGAAAAATCAAGACACTTTCATAGGATTTGTCGACCTGGAAAAAGCGTTCGACAATATAAAATGGTGCAAGCTGTTCGAGATTCTGAAAAAAGTGGGGGTAAGCTATAGGGAGAGACGGGTCATATACAATATGTACAACAACCAAGAGGGAATAATAAGAGTGGACGATCAAGAACGAAGGGCTCGTATTAAGAAGGGTGTAAGACAAGGCTGTACCCTTTCGCCCCTACTCTTCAATCTGTACATCGAGGAAGCAATGATGGAAATAAAAGAAAGGTTCAGGAGTGGAATTAAAATACAAGGTGAAAGGGTATCAATGATACGATTCGCTGATGACATTGCTATCCTGAGTGAAAGTGAAGAAGAATTAAATGATCTGCTGAATGGAATGAATAGTCAAATGAGTACACAGTATGGTTTGAGAGTAAATCGGAGAAAGACGAAGGTAATGACAAGTAGTAGAAATGAGAACAGCGAGAAACTTAACATCAGGATTGATGGTCACGAAGTCAGTGAAGTTAAGGAATTCTGCTACCTACGCAGTAAAATAACCAATGACGGACGGAGCAAGGAGGACATCAAAAGCAGACTCGCAATGGCAAAAAAAGGCATTTCTGGCCGAGAGAAGTGTACTAATATCAAATACCGGCCTTAATTTGAGGAAGAAATTTCTGAGGATGTACGTCTGGAGTACAGCATTGTATGGTAGTGAAACATGGACTGTGGGAAAACCGGAACAGAAGAGAATCGAAGCATTTGAGATGTGGTGCTATAGACGAATGTTGAAAATTAGGTGGACTGATAAGGTAAGGAATGAGGAGGTTCTACGCAGAATCGGAGAGGAAAGGAATATTCGGAAAACACTGATAAGGAGAAGGGACAGGATGATAGGACATCTGCTAAGACATGAGAGAATGACTTCCATGGTACGAAAGGGAGCTGTAGAGCGTAAACACTGTAGAGGAAGACAGAGATTGGAATACGTCAAGCAAATAATTGAGGACGTAGGTTGCAAGTGCTACTCTGAGATGAAGAGGTTAGCACAGGAAAGAAATTCGTGGCGGGCCGCATCAAACCAGTCATTAGACTAATGACCAAAAAAAAAAAAAAAAAAAGATTCCTTCTCTCCCTTTTCCTACTCTCGAATTCCATGACTATTAAATTTTCGTCTCCCTTCACTACCTGAATAATGTCTTTTATCTCATCATACATTTCATCAATTTCTTCATCATCCGCAGAGCTAGTTGGCATATAAACTTGTACTACTGTAGTAGGGGTGGGCTCCGTGTTTATCTTGGCCACAATAATGCGTTCACTATGCTGTTTCTAGTAGCTTACCCCCCTTCCTATTTTTTATTCATTATTAAACCTACTCCTGCATTACCCCTATTTGATTTTGTATTTATAACTCTGTATTCACCTGACCAATAGTCTTGTTCCTCCTGCCACCACTAATTCCCACTATATCTAACTTTGACCTATCCATTTCCCTTTTTAAATTTTCTAACCTACCTGCCCGATGAAGGGATCTGACTCTCCACGTTCCGATCCGTAGAACGCCAGTTTCAACGTTACTTGTAGCTTATAAGTCAGCTTCATGATGAAATGACCATCATTTAAATAATGCTCATAGTTATAGTAATATTTCCTAAATAAATAACAACTTGGAAAATGTTGTAATGAAAAATAAGGGACGCTAAGGTTTTGCGTTTGGTGCTTATTGCACGATATGTTGCTGCGAATGAAATTTAGCTGAGATACTAAATTTTTCTTTAGACCTGGAAGGAGATCTGCACTGCCACTATTTTAGAGAAATTGGGTTTCCAGTAGCATGTTCATTTCCGATCGAACGAGAAGGTGAATGATATATTCTTAACATCCCTCGCACCTCTGAAACTGTTCGAGATGTCGAATCGAGATTTTGGTCAATGATAGCAGGAAAAGAGGAGAGTCTGTTGCCATATGGTGATTTTACAGAACTTTTTTTTGCGGTGATAAGACAGAAGCTATAGTTTTTCTTTTATATATTTTAAACCAGTACTGCAATTTCTTAAGAGTCATGGACAGCTAGTGAAAAGCGGATCTGCTAGTTTGAAAAAATGAAATTTCGTATGATCCTGTAAACGTACACAATGACACTTTCTACAGTTCAGTTATCTTTGACAAATGAACAATTACAGCAATTGGCATACCATATTTCTGTTCCCATTACTGCAGACAGTGAGGGAGTGAATCTTCTGGCAATAAATATCTCTTAGTTCGTAAGTGAAAGCGACTTTGACGAATAGTTGGTAATTTTCTGCAAGTTCTCAGTTTCCTGACAGCATCAGAGGTACGAAAGAGTTTTTTGGGCTAGTTCTAGTCTGCAGCAAAAATGCAAAATTGTTCTATTAGAAATAACGCACTAGATGCCTGTTTATCTGTCATTAATAATGTTACGAAAACAAGCCAGTCATTCCTTCATAAACCGCTTGAGACAGTTCATTTAGGTTAAAATAAATTATAAATAGATATAATCTACCTTTGACACATCAAAAGATAATAAAGCTGAAAACGTTCACTACTTCATTCTTAATGGCTAACGAACGGGAAGATGGTACAGTGTTTGCTGTGAATTAATTTCATATTTCTCAAATGAAGAACAGGGAGAAAATTCTTTGCTAAGTTTCAATCGCAGGTGTTCACTATTAAAAATATGATGGGTTACACGATTTCACCAAAATTTCAAAATAATTGGCGTTTTACTTTTGCCTGAAATGTTAACCTTTCTTATTTGAAGAAGCACCATCAGTTATGAGTAACGTCTAAATTCTGTTGTTGACAGGTTTAATTTTGCTTCTTTTGCCGAAACACAGTACAATTTGCACAAAATCATCTTGCAGTAGCTGTTGCGTCAGATTCCTGAAGAGGATGTCTCATTAAACAAGCAATCGTTGAGCAGAAAGGGCAATAGCTTACAGAAAATCTCATTGTGCCGATTTACAGTAACCTCCGTGGAGAAATTGCTGAACATATTGCACCTGAAAAAGCTTGAGCATTATGTAGTGCCACAGTTACACCAGGGTATGGGCACAGAAGTTATTTTCCAGCAAAATGGCCCCGCCACGACAGTACCATCGAGTAGTTGTCATCTATCCCCGTAGGAATGTGCCGACTTGCATTGGACGTGATGGAATAATATTTTGCCACCACGATCACCTGATTTAACCTCAATGGACTTCTGTGTCTGGTGGTACATTAAAATATGCGTGTTTGTTTCTCCGCATCCGGTAAACGTTGACGAGCTGCGACGGTGGATAACACAAGCAGTTGCCACTATACATCAAGATCTGCTTCATATGATTTAGCAGGAATCTGACTGCAGAGCGGAAATTTATTACGTTACAAACGGTACCCACACTGAACACTTAAATATACTTATAAATAAAACTTAAAAATGTACTGCATTCTATGCTGTGTCAACATGTCTCTAAGTTATTTACCTTTTTCACATTTAAAGCTTACTTCCACCTAACTAATTTATAAACGCCCTCTACATCAAGTTAGGCTAAGAAAGGAACAAGTTTTCAAGGCTTATGGTTTAAATCCCACCACTTCCTAATGTCACCTCCGTACCTATGGGTTAAATTCCATTGAAACTGTCGCCTGTCAGCCCAGTAACCCAAAAAGCTGTGTATTCGTTGCTAATATTTTTAGTTTTAGATTTCTTTCAGTATCACCTACTTCAGACTTCCATCCCACCCATATGTGTTCTATGGTTATCTAGCTCCAACAATCATTTTCCATTTAGAGACACACATAAACATCAAGCTCAGGAGAAACTGGTACAGATGTTTCCAAGTAATGCTGTCTGTACCTTCTTTGCCACCCTCACAAATAGAAGTGTAACGTTGATCTTAATCCTACGGTGATGGCCACATATTACCAAGTCATGGTTTGGTCGAAACTGCTGTGTGTACTGCTAAAAACTGAGATCTACATGATAGAAACATTAAAATAGGGAAAAGGACTAAGAGCATTTGAGTGATGGTGTAAGTTCTTCATATGCTAACTGACAATAGATGTATGGGCGAGCAATTCACAAAAATATATCCCCACTGTGCTAGACAAAAAGCCATCACAGTACGAAATTTTGCCACCTGTAGATCGACCACTTGTAAATAAATGAAATATTATATCTTTTGACGACCAACAGACAAAATATCGTCTGCCAGTTGGCTTATACTGGTGCGTTGTCCTGATCATACTAGTAAGGTCCGCTAAAAAGGGAATCGAGATAGTTTTGTTGCATTGCAGGGACAAGTGCAAAGTAGAATGCTTAATTATTTATTTTACTGCATCTCATTTCAAGTCACTCGCTCTTTCGCTGTCGTGGGAGAATATTTATCTCATTACAAGAACAGTAGGTGGTACTATTAAGTAACACTCATACGTTGGACCCTCCGTCACATGCACTATGCTGGCTCGCAAAGTATAAAGTCGACGTATGTATGCTGATGTTCAAACTGGAAAGAGTAAACGTTGGCTGGAAACGTACGGAACTACCCCCACAAGACATCACACGTTACAAAGTTAGGATAATTAAATGAACTGAAACACTGCTGCTTCCTGTTACTCGCACCCGCCCGACAAACGCGAGTCACTTATCTCATCATAGAATTTCAGCTGCTGGCAAATTTGTCCACCAGCGTGGTGTGTCTTTGCACGGCACCCCTGGGCATCTCTTTGTCGCTCGCACTGCTTTGACATGTGACAGCCAACCAGGAGACTGGCCGCCACAATTCAGTTGGAGGGGGGGGGGGGGGGGGCAGCATGCTGTGAAACAAAGTACTTGCTTCAGCTCTACTCCAGACATTTGCTGCTGCTTCTCCGCCGAATGGGTTTAAGGCAGACCATTGTGCTGTGTGTTTTGACAAACGAATTCAGCATGTTGTTCCAAATGATTTGGTGAGATAGCTGCATTAAGGTTTCATTTACGTCGCTAGAATTTTAAGTATCGTTCAAGCTTCGTTAGATCGAACTTTGCCAAATCGTGTTTTCCATTCAATTTTTGAATGAAACTTCGTGTTGACGAGGTCTCTTAAAAAAATTTCCGACCATTCGTAATTTCGCGCCCATTGTGTGTTGGAGCGAAATGCGGTTGGCATCCGTGCACACGCCTGTGTTTAATGTGTAAGTGCCGGATGTTTCATTGTTGAATGTCTGTTAATTATTGTTCAGTGCTGTTTTGAGTAGAACGTTGTGTCACACGGTTTGCGAATTTCGAGATGGCGGATTTAGAGGTGCAACGCGTCTGCATTAAATTTTGCTTGTACACCCTTACGGAGACACACGAAACAGTGCAGAAAGCTTGCGATGGCGAGTGCTTAAGGCCGTACTCGCTGTTGCGAATGGTTCACACGGTTTGAACATGGTCGGACGGAAGTTAAATATGACCCTCGATCAGGATACCCTTCGATGTCTACTGACGACGCTCACGTCAGGAATATCAACGAAATTGTGCGTGGCAATCTTGAAATAGCACCATGGAATGCATCATTTTGCCGTCATGTTCGTTCCACGGCTCATGAGTCACGAGCACACTCGTCCCTGTTGGTGCGTGACTACTGCACAAAAAATGAAATTACTGTGCTGCCTTATCCTCCGTACTCTCCAGACCTGGCCCCTGTGGACTTTTTTTTATTTCCAAAGTTGGAAACCCCAGTGAAAGGACAAAGATTTGCAACGATAGACGAGGAAAAAGAAAATTCGAGGACAGCGCTTTGCAAGTAGTAAGACGCGTACCAAGACTGCTTGCGGAAGGGGAAACGGCGTTGGGAGCGGTGTTATCAGTTGTGGAGGAGAGTATTTCGAAGGAGACCAGGCAGATTAAGTAAAGGTAAGAGAAGAAAAATTTTGTGGACAAAGTTACGGAATTTTTTGAACAGATCCTGTATCATGCTACATTCGAATTCACCTGTACACATAGAAACCAGCAACCAGTTTTCGCACATCCATCCGAGGATAGAAGTGATTTATTTTATCTCTCTCTCTCTCTCGTTAAATTAGGATAACCAGCTTTGTAACGCTCGTGTGTGAGAACCCTTGTGTGGCGATATTGAATTATGTGTGGCCTAAAGGTATTAACCCTCCTAATGAAATTGGTCGAGACACTTATTTGATAGAATGATAGTACATACATGCGGATCGATGTTGCCCAGTCACCCATATCCTCCACCACGACCTGATAAACAACGCAGCACAGTCTTTCTTACGTCAAAAAAACAACGAGGTGTTGTACACCCCGTAATCTTACACGTTAAACATTAAAGAGTGTATGGCCCGGGTAGGGTCAGTATGGCAGTTTCCCAAGGTACGTAATTTATCCCTTTCCTGCAGAAACAGCTGTAAAATGCCACTACATGTCACAGCGACAAATGTAAAGCTCATTTTTTTTATTACTTTAGCTATTTTTTGGCTGTTGGACTCGAGTGTGTGAGTTTTACACAGAGAACACGCATCGTTACGAAATAAACCTGTCCTTGTACCTAATACGAATACGTGCCTCTTAGACGGTACTTTTCAAATGTTGAAGTCTCTCAATTAAAAGTCGAAAACTGTTAATTTGAAATAATAGACTATTGGCCATTAAAATTGCTACACCACGAAGATGACGTACTACATACGCGAAATTCAATCGCCAGGAAGAAGATGCTGTGATATGCAAATGGTTAGCTTTTCAGAGCATTAACACAAGGTTGGTGCCGGTGGCGACACCTACAACGTGCTGATACGAGGAAAGTTTCCAACCGATTTCTCATACACAAACAGCAGTTGACCGGCGTTGCCTGGTGAAACGTTGTTGTGATGCCTCGTGTAAGGAGGAGAAATGTGTACCATCACGTTTCCGACTTTGATAAAGGTCGTATTGTAGCCTATCGCGATTGCGGTGTATCGTATCGCGACATTGCTGTTCGCGTTGGTCGAGATCCAATGACTGTTAGCAGAACATGGAATCGATGGGTTCAGGAGGGTAATACGGAACGCCGTGCTGGATCCCAACGGCCTCGTATCACTAGCAGTCGAGATGACAGGCATCTTATCCGCACGGCTGTAACGGATCGTGCAGCCACGTCGCGATCCCTGAGTCAGCAGATGGCGACGCTTGCAAGACAACAACTATCTGCACGAACAGTTCGACGACGTTTGCAGCAGCATGGACTACCAGCTCGGACCATGGCTGCGGTTACCCTTGACACTGCATCACAGACAGGAGTGCATGCGATGGTGTACTCAACGACGAACATGGGTGCACGAATGGCAAAACGTCATTTTTTCGGATGAGTCGAGGTTCTGTTTGCAGCATCATGATGGTCGCATCCGTGTTTGGCGACATCGCGGTGAACGCAATTGGAAGCGTGTATTCGTCATCGCCATACTGGCGTATGACCCGGCGTGATGGTACGGGGTGCCATTGGTTACACGTCTCGGTCATCTCTCGTTCGCATTGACGGCACTGTGAACAGTGGACGTTACGTTTCACATGTGTTACGACCCGTGGTTCTACCCTTCATTCGATCCCCGCGAAACCCTACATTTCAGCAGGGTAATGCACGACCGCATGTTGCAGGTCCCGTACGGGCCTTTCTGGATACAGAAAATGTTCGACTGCTGCCCTGGCCAGCACATTTTCCAGATCTCTCACCATTTGAAAACGTCTGGTCAATGGTGGCCGAGCAACTGGCTCGTCACAATACGCCAGTCACTACTCTTGATGAACTGTGGTATCGTGTTGAAGCTGCATGGGCAGCTGTACCTGTAGACGCTATCCACTTTGACTCAGTGCCGAGGCATATCAAGGCCGTTATTACGGCCAGAGGTGGTTGTTCTGGGTACTGATTTCTCAGGATCTATGCACCCAAATTGCGTGAAGATGTAATCACATGTAAGATCTAGTATAATATATTTGTCGAATGAATACCCGTTCATCATCTGCATTTCTTCTTGGTGTAGCAATTTTAATGGCCAGTAGTGTAACAGGACAAAACAATATCGCTATGTTCTATTAGTCTACTGCCAAGCAACACATTTCCTAACGACACCTAACAGATCCACTCTTGTTGTAACCGTTACGTTTCATATACAGAATGAAGACATCATTGCCGTATTGTATTTTGACATGAATTTAACAGTTTATCACTGATCACGGAAGACTGTTTCAATACTGCACTAACAGCAGTACCTTCTGTTATGAGAGTCATTGATTAACAAACACTGTAGTGTCTCGTCCAAGACTCTAACAAATATTTCAGTTCGCTTTTTCACGAATAAACCGAATCACTGAAATTCTGTTATCCTATGAAGCAACGTAATAGTTGCCACTTTTATTCATATTTTCGGCAAAATTCGTCTGAGCATTTATTACAACAGCTCCCGCACACTACGTCGGTGCGTCAGTAATAGCGCTTGACATTGTCGGCGTTAAAAGAAAGACAACTGCCGCGCCAGACAAAAAGCACGCTCAGCTTCGCAAATTCCAAAAACCAGCGGTAAGCGGTACAATATCACTTCGTTATAACACTAAAATTAGCAGTAAACCTTACACAGCATATACAGTGTATCTTTCTTACTCTTGATGCTCACAACACATGCTCTCCTTAATGATCTCGTCGCTGACCAGTCCTTTCTCCCTCCTTTGTCCCTTCTTTCTCTCAGGATGCTTCTCTGGCAGTACACGTAGACCTTCCGCAGCTAAATTGACAAGCCAAAATATATTGACCACTGCCCATCGCCAGTTTAAATGCCGCGCAATATAGCGTTGCAGGCTCGTCATGCGATAAGGTAGATGTATGAGAAGAGACGAATAGGCAATCATCTAGTAATGTTACTGGACGCAGCTGGGGATATCAGTCGACGTATGCGACGTTGACAAAGGGCAGGTTGTTATTGCCCGGCACCTTGCAACGACTATCGTGGAAACGGAGAAGACGGTCTGCAGTTCGCGAGGTACTGTTGTGAGCATCTACAGGGATCATGATAAGGGAACAGAGTTTTAGGCGTCCACACCTTATCGGGAAACAGGGAGGTCGGGACGTTGGACGGGCTATAGAGCAGCATACGAATAATTGAAGTCGGAACGATCACATAGAAACTGTGGAAAAAGCAACCAAAGACAGCGATTTACAGACAGAACACTTAGAAAGCACAACAGGTCCACTAAAGAGACTGCTTACACCATGACTGGCAGCCCTCTCCTGTAATATGGCTGTGCTGTATGGGATTCGCATCAGATGGGACTGACGGAGGCCTCTGAAAAAGTTCAAAGAAGGGTAGCCCGTTTTGTATTGTCGCGAAATACGGGGAAAAAGTGCCACAGACATGATACGTGAATTGAGATGGCAATCATTAAAAAAAGGTAGGTTTCGTTAGGGCAGGATCTTCTCGTGAACTTTCAATCACCAACTTTCTCCTCCCATTGCGAAAATAATGTTGATTGTTGTTGTTGGGAGAAATTATCATCATGATAAAATAAGAGATATCAGAGCTGGCACAGAAAGATTTAAGCGTAAGTTTTTCTCGCACGTCGTCCAATAAAGAGACTGTAGAGAGATACAGTACCTTGAAGGAGGTTCGATGAACCACCTGCAAGCTACTTAACTGTGAATTGCAGGGTAATGACGTAGGTGTAGAAATACGTTATGATTTGTGGCAGATTTTGCGACAAAATACAGTGCTGGTGTTGGCACATCCGTGAGGTTCTGGGAAAGATAAATACTTCAATAGTTAAACTCCGTCCCGCAAATACGTGTACTTATTATATTGCTACAGAAGACAGTGAAATTTTTGTAGTGTAAGAGAAGCAAAATTGTGGTTGCTCATTTTGTACTCTCTCAACCGTGAATCATCGCCAAGACTGGTGGAAATGCTGGGCCGCGGCTTCTACCAGAGGTTATCCTCCACCTACATGCAGACTACCTGTACAAACTTTGCCTCTGTTTTGCTGCGTCAGCGGAGTTCAGTGAGTAACTCGAATGCTGACTGCGCGCTGTTGTCTGCGAGGAACTATCCACCATTAATTTTTTTCTGAAGTCAGCAGAAGTGGTCCTTACTGTATCGTAGAATGAAACTAGCTGTAAAGTATCGAAACAGTACCACTGGAATAAATGAATCGGCCGTCACTTCCGAATGAAACTTGCTGAAAGTATCGAAACTGTACCACTGGAATAAATGAATCGGCCGTCACTTCCGATTATTAACGATTCTCTTTTCGACACCTTCGACAACATGAACTTCTAATAAAGCCTCAAGTACTGTAACATAGCAATACTTACTCCGTCGTTAACTCTCCTTTTCAGTTCAATGTTTAACGTAACGCCGAGCACCAGCGTAATGGTAGTGAATTTGCAAACGAAGGAGGAACACTTTGTGATCAAAAGTGTCTGGACACCCCCAAACAAATACGTTTTTCATATTAGATGCAATGTGCTGTCCCCTACTGCCAGGTACTCCATATCAGCGACCTCAGTAGTCATTAGACATCTTGAGAGAGCAGAATGGGGCGCTCCACGGAACTTACGGACTTCAAACATGATAGTAGATTGTATGTCACTTGCGTCACACGTCTGTATGCGAGATTTCCAACCTCCTAAACATCCCTAGGTCCACTGTTTCCGATGTGATAATGAAGTGCCGACCTCGTCTGTTGACTGATAGAGACCGCCGACAGCTTAAGGGGGTCGTAATGTGTAGTAGGCAGGCATCTATCCAGTCCATCACAGGAATTCCAAACTCCATCAGGATCCACTGCAAGTACTATGATAATTATGCGGGAGGTGAAAAAAACTTGGATTTCACGGTCGAGCGGCTGCTCATAGGCCACACATCACGTCGGTAAATGCCAAACGACACCCCGCTTGGTGTAAGGAGAGTAAGCATTGGACGACTGAACAGTGGAAAAACGTTGTGTGGAGTGACGAATCACGGTACACAATGTGGCGATCCGATGTCAGGGTGCGGGTATGGCGAATGGCCTGTGAGAATCATCTACCAGCGTGTGTAGTGCCAACAGTAAAACTCGGAGGTGGCGGTGTTATGGTGTGGTCGTGTTTTTCATGAAGGGGGCCTGCACCCCTTTTCGTTTTGCGTGGCACTATCACAGCACAGGTCTACATTGGTGTTTTAAGCACCTTCTTGCTTCCCATTGTTGAAGGGCAATTCGGGGATGGCGATTGGATCCTTCAACACGACCGAGCACCTGTTCATAATCCACTGCCCGTGGCTGAGAGGTTACATGACAATAACATCCCTGTAATGGACTAGCCTGCACAGACTCCTTAACTGAATCCTACAGAATACCTTTGGGACGTTTCGGAACGCCGACGTCGTGCCAGGACTCACCAGCCGACATCGATACCTCTCCTCAGTGCAGCACTCTGTGAAGAATGGGCTGCCATTCCCCAAGAAACCGTTCAGCACCTGATTGAATGTATGCCTGCGAGAGTGGAGGCTGTCATCAAGGTGAAGGGAGGGCCAACACCATATGGAATTCCAGCATTACCGATGGAGGGCGTCACGAACTTGTAAGTCATTTTCAGCCAGGTGTCCTGATACTTATGATCACATAGTGTAGAAGTCAATACGAATCAGTCTTCAGGGGTTGCCAGTAAATTCTAACATTTGGGTCGACGGTTCACTGCAACAGAAAACTCGAGCAGGGTTTAGGTATATTTGGAGTCACGAACGATGGCAGTCGAGTTCAGGCTTGTTCTGCGCAACTGCGTCACACAGTCTCCGACAGCCAATGGGCGTTCAGAAGTGTTTTTGTGCACCTTGCTGTGAATGCCGTAGTTATTGCGAGCATTAAACGTGTTCATAGGCAGATTTTATTGTGAATTTCCATTCCTTCTGTTGCGAGTTGTCATCGCTAATGGTGGTGGTAAGTGATAAATTTTGCATAAGCAAGCGAGAGACATAATTTGCAGGATACATGCTTTCTTCAAGTGGAAAGGAGGCGCATGCGCGTATCGCAACTCTACCTTGGAATCGCCATCGCCAACAATGCAATCCCGTCCGTGCCGAGACATGCGCGAACCGCCATAGTTGGTGGATTGGACTATAGTAAATATGGATTTAATATCTAGAATAGATAGAAGACGACCTCGGGGAAGATCAGTTTGGATTCCGTAGAAACTTTGGAACACGTGCGGCAATACTGACCCTACGACTTATCTTAGAAGATAGATTAAGGAAAAGCAAACCTACGTCTCTAGCATTTGTAGACTTAGAGAAAGCTTTTGATAATGTTTGGAATACTCTCTTTCGAATTCTGAAGGTAGCAGGGGTAAAATAAAGGGAGCGATAGGCTATTTACACCTGGTAGAGAAACCAGACGGCAGTTATAAGACTCGAGGGGCATGAAAGGGATGCATTGGTTGGGAAGGGAGTGTGACAGGGTTGTAGCCTATCCCCGATGTTATTCAAACTGTATATTGAGCAAGCAGTAAAGAAAACAAAAGAAAAATTCGGAGTAGGAATTAAAATCCTTGGAGAAGAAATAAAAACTTTGAGGTTCGCCGATGACATTGTAATTCTGTCAGAGACAGCAAAAGACTTGGAAGAGCAGTTGAACGGAGTGGACAGTGTCTTGAAAGGAGGATATAAGATGAACATCAACAAAAACAAAACAAGGATAATGGTTGTAGTCGAGTTAACTTGGGTGATGCTGAGGGAATTAGATTAGGAAATGAGACACTTAAAGTAGTAAAGGAGTTTTGCTATTTGGGGAGCAAAATAACTGATTATGGTCGAAGTAGGGAGGATATAAAATGTAGATTGGCAATGGCAAGGAAAGCATTTCTGAAGAAGAGAAATTTGTTAAAATCGAGTATAGATTTAAGTGCCAGGAAGTCGTTTCTGAAAGTATTTGTATGGAGTGCAGCCATGTATGGAAGTGAAACGTGGACGATAAGTAGTTTAGACAAGAAGACAATAGAAGCTTTCGAAATGTGGTGCTACAGAAGAATGCTGAAGATTAGATGGGTAGATCACATAAGTAATGGGGGGTATTGAATAGAATTGGAGAGAAGAGAAATTTGTGGCACAACTTGACAAGAAGAAGGGATGGGTTGGTAGGGCATGTTCTGAGGCGTCATGGGATCACCAGTTTAGTATGTTTAGTATTGTAGGGCAGTGTGGAGGGTAAAAATCGTAGAGGGAGACCAAGAGATGAATACACCGAGCAGATTCAGAATGATGTAGGTTGCAGAAGGTACTGAGAGATGAAGAACCTTGCACAGGATAGAGTAGCATGGAGAGCTGCATCAAACCAGTCTCTGGACTGAAGACCACAACAACATCTAGAATAGTTCAACACTGGCGGCAGCAGGTTATTGTTACTCTGTCAGAACGTAGAGATGGTAGAGTGGAACACATGTTTTTACATGTCAATCCGTTTAAAATGGAAATACCGCCGTTGTGCGTTCCAAATCTCATCATTTCCTACCCTCCAACGTCAAAGAAATTTATAAAGGATATTTAGAAAGAATTTTACAGCGATCGATCTTCATATTTCGGTACAAGTCAACAGATAAATACGTGATGAATACTTTTAGTATTAAACTTAAAAATAAGTGAATAAAATTTTCCATAGAGGGTAGCTACACCATATATGCACTGCTTTTAAAATTACATTCTCAGTAGCTTAAACATTGACCATCTGGAAACTTCGACAGAAAATTGTCTACAATATCAACGTCTATCGCAGTGAAACCCTGCTGATTATATGTTGTATTTATGAAATACGGTCATAAGAAGTTTTGGATGAGCAGCTTCGGTGTAGACGTACAGTTTACCTTACTCATTACATAAAAATTTAAAAAATCGGAATGCTTATGTAGAACAAAACAGCAAGTGTTTTGGTGTGTACAAGTAGCTATTATCTAGACCTTTTTGTTATCCCATCAATCTGACGCTAGTTCCATGCCATCCATATTAGTGTGCCAATCTTTTCATCTACACTCATTGGGTACAAGCAACATTATCACTAATCTGATTCACAATTTTAGTCTTACTGTCTACATTCTGTCGTTATGTGTGGAATAATTTTCGGGGATCAAAATCACAAAATAATGGCGCTCGTTTTCAAACTATGAAAAAGCGAGCTGTAAAGTACGAAGGAGATTATAGAGCACCTGATACAACATTTATATTATTACTGTTGATAAAAAAAAGAAGGGTTAACATTGATCGTTGAAGTAGAAATCTTCATTTCTGTCGCAAATCGATTTCAAACACTGTGTGACCATCATCAGTGCTCCGCCATCAGCCGCAATTGTGCCTTCGGTCTGGCAAGTACTTTTCATTTATATGTGCAGATATCGCAGTCTTTCTTCTTGCATTTATGACTCCACAGGGCTTTAATACTAACTGATAATGGTCACCCTGTGATTGAGATCAGTTTGCAACGGAAATAAAGATTTCTTCTTGAACGACCAATGCTAACACTTCTGTTATTATTATTACTCTGAACTTAAGTCCTTATTGTTGTTCTTGCGGTTGTCTTCATGGCGGTTTCATACAGCTCTCCATGCTAATTCATCCAGAGCAAGGTGGAACCTTTCAGACTATCCCTCCTCTTAGTCAAGTTGAACCATAATGCTATTATTTGGATTCACTACCTCTTCGTTGGTTCGCGTTAGCCAATCTACGCACCAAATCTTACGCGTTCTCCTGTAACACTGTACTTAGAAATCTCCTATTCCCTTCTCGTCTTGTCTGCTATGTTACACATCGTACACCGCTGAAGTCCAAACAAGTGTTTCCATTGCATTGGTACATGCAAAGATGAGCCAAAACATTGCGACCAGCTGGTTAATAGCGTGTTGGCTCACAACTGCGATTCTGCATGACAACATTCGACATGTCCTTGGTGAAGAGTGAAATTTTCACTGTGCAGCGGAGTGCGCTGTTATGAAACTTCCTGGCAGATTAAAACTGTGTGCCGGAGCGAGACTCGAACTCGGGAACTTTGACATTCACGGGCAAGTGCTCTACGAACTGAACTACCCAAGCACGACTCACGCCCCGTCCTCACAGCTTTACTTCTGCAAGTATCTCGTCTCCTGCCTTCCAAATTTCGCAGAAGCTCTTCTGCGAACCTTGCAGAACTAGCACTCCTGGAAGAAAGGATATAGCGGAGACATGGCTTAGCCACAGCCTGGGGGATGTTTCCAGAATGAAATTTAAGATCTGCAGCGGAGTGTGCACTGTTATGAAACTTCCTGGCAGATTAAAACTGTGTGTTGGACCGAGACTCGAACTCGGGACCTTTGCATTTCGTGGTCAAGTGCTCTGCCAACTGAGCTACCCAAGTACGACTCACTAACCGCCTTCACAGCTTCAGTTCTGCCAGTACCTCGTCTCCTACCTTCCAAACATCATTCTGGGAACATCCCACAGGCTGTGGCTAAGCCATGGCTCCGTAATATCCTTTCTTCCAGGAGTGCTGGTTCTGCAAGGTTCGCAGAAGAACTTCTGTGAAGTTCGGAAGGTAGAAGACGAGGTACTGGCGGAATTGAAGCTGTGAAGGCGGATCGTGAGTCGTGCTTGGGTAGTTCAGTTGGTAGAGCGCTTGCTCGCGAAAAGCAAAATTCCCGAGTTAGAGTCTCAGTCAGGCACACAGTTTTAATCTGCCAGGAAGTTTCAAGTCCTTAGTGGTTTTCCGGAGGTATGTGGCATCGGATTTTAAAGGAAGGTTCATGCAATTCTCTTAAATTACGGGCCGGTGGATCGTGGGAATGCAGCTGGCGACAGACAGCATCATTTATGTGTTCCAGCGGGTTCATATTTGGCAAATTTAGTGCTCAAGACATCGATATGAGTTAAATATCAAGCTCCTCAGACCGCCGTGACTTGCCACGCGGGCAAATATCCCGCTGACACGATCGAGACGGACATGAAGCGTATGGAGATATTGATGGTCCGCCGTACACTGAATTGTCGAAAGTCATGGTATAGCGATATGTAGGTATACAGAGGACGGTAATATCGTGTACACGAGGTATAAAAGGTCAGGGCAGTGGCGGAGCTGTCATTTGTGCTCAGATGATTCATTTGAAAAGGTTTCCAACCTGATTAAGCCGCACGGTGAGAATCAACGGACTTCGAACACGGAATCGTAGTTGGAGCTAGACGCATGGGACATTCCATTTCGGAAATCGTTAGG
Source organism: Schistocerca americana (assembly GCF_021461395.2). Taxonomy (NCBI): domain Eukaryota; kingdom Metazoa; phylum Arthropoda; class Insecta; order Orthoptera; family Acrididae; genus Schistocerca; species Schistocerca americana. The sequence goes on along the minus strand of NC_060124.1, from coordinate 208,400,264 downwards.
GAGATCCACAGCGTGAAGAGTGCGCCGAGAACACCACATTTCTGGCATTACCTGTCACCACGGACAACGCAGTTGCCGACGGCCTTCAGGCAACGACCCAGAGCAGCGGTTTTGCGGCGTGAAATAACCGCATAAATCAATGTTGGATGTGCGAGGAACGTATCCGTTAGGTCAGTGCGGCGAAATTTGGCGTTAACGGGCCATGGCAGCAGACGACCGTAGCGAGTGCCTTTGCTAACAGCACGACATCGCGTGCAGCGCCTCCCTCGGGTTCATGAACATACCAGTTGTAGCCTAGCCGAATTGAACACCCTGGCCTGGCCAGATAAGTTCAGATTTCAATTGGTAGGTGCTGATGGTATGGTTCGAGCGTGGCGCAGATCCCACGAAGCCATGGACCCAAGCCGGCCACGGTGGTGTAGCGGTTCTAGGCGCGCAGTCCGGAACCGCGAGACTGCTACGGTCGCAGGTTCGAATCCTGCCTCGGGCATGGATGTGTGTGATGTCCTTAGGTTAGTTAAGTTTAAGTAGTTCTAAGTTCTAGGGGACTGATGACCACAGTAGTTAAGTCCCATAGTGCTCAGAGCCATTTGAACCATTTGAACCATGGACCCAAGTTGTCAACAAGGCGCTGTGGAAGCTCGTGGTGGCTCCGTAATTCTGCGGGCTGTGTTTACTTGGAATGGTTCAAATGGCTCTGAGCACTACGGGACTTAACTTCTGAGGTCATCAGTCCCCCAGAACTTAGAACTACTTAAACCTAACTAACCTAAGGACATCACACACATCCATGCCCGAGGCAGGCTTCGAACCTGCGTCCGTAGCGGTCGCGTGGTCCCGACTGAAGTGCCTAGATCCGCTCGACCACTTCGGCCGGTTACGTGGAATGGACTGGGTCCTCTGCGAGTTCGGCTGCTGGGAGACGATTTGCAGTTATTCGTGGACGTCTTGTTGCCACACAACGCTGGAGTTTTTATGGACGACAATGCGCCATGTCACCAGCCCACAATTGTTCGCGATTGGTTTGGAGAACATTCTGGACAATTCGAGTGAATGGCTTGGCCACACAGATCGCCCGATATGAATCTCATGGAACGCTTATGTGACAAGTCAGTTCGTGTACAAAATCCTGCAGCGCCAACACTTTCGCTTTAATGGATGACTACAGACGCAGCATGGCTCAAAATTTCTGCAGGGGACTTCCGGCGCTTAGTGAGTCCATGTTACGTCGAGTTGCTGCACTAAGCGCGCAGAAGGAGATCCGACACGGTATTAGAAGGTATTCCATGACTTTTGTCACCTTAGTGTAATGTTCTGTAGTATCACAAAATTGGCGGTGGCACTCGCCACCTGTAAACACCTACCCAATGTCTACACAAGCCGATTTATACGTTGTATCATCTGCTTTTGTCATGTGATCACAGAAACTGTATTTCTCCCTTTTCTTTCAAGGTCAGATCACGGGGAGAAGGCGTTGCTGAAGAAGGACCGCTGCTTTCGAATATCTGCTCTCAAGCAGCCGGCCGCTGCGGCCGAGCGGTTCTAGGCGCTTCAGTTCGGAACCATGCTGCTGCTACGGTCGCAGGATCGAATCCTGAATCGGGCATGGATGTCTGTGAAGACCTTAGGTTAGTTAGCTTTAAGTAGTTCTAAGTCCAGAGGACTGATGACCACAGATGTTAAGTTTCACAGCGCTTAGGGCCATTTGAACCATTTGCTTTTAAGTTGTATCACTCTGAAGTTCAGCATCTCTCAGAGTAACGCTCTCACACTGACTCTGCTTTTCCGTGAGACTTTTTTCGTAATCCGGAATTTTATTTTAATGGAACTGAATTGAGTTGAGTCCACTGTATCGAATAGGCTTGCTCGCTTTTAATGTACAAAACTTATAACATTGATGAATGTTCATTGAAGATTAAATGAATGTCTTGTAACTGGGCCTCCAGTCGGGTAGACCGTTCACAGGGTGCAAGTCTTTCGATTTGATACCACTTCGGTGACTTGCACGTCCATGGGGATGAAATAATGATGATTATGGCAACACAACACCCAGTCCCTGAGCGGAGAAAATCTCCGACCCAGCCGGTAATATAAACTCGGGCCCTTAGGATTGACATTCTGTCGCGCTAACCACTCAGCCACCGGGGGCGGACCATTGAAGATTGAAAGCTAAAGAAATAATTGCTCGGTACTTGAATATATTGAATTTTACGGAAAACAATTTTCTTATCGGAAGCAAATATTTTAATTTATGCTGTACGCTGGAGTCTCGAGAGTACTTTATTGGCCGTATGACAAAAGGTGAGTGAATTATCCAGATATATAAAGACAAACTTAAAAGATTTCCTTCAGTATTTTCGCACAGTATATAGAAGTTCTGTGCCGCACAATGGCGATTTAATGCAAGCTATTGACGACAAGTCCGGAACCGCGCGACTGCTACGGTCGCAGGTTCGAATCCTGCCTCGGGCATGGATATGTGTGATGTCCTTAGGTTACTGAGTTCTAAGTTCTAGGGGACTGATAACCACATATGTTGCGTCCCTTAGTGCTCAGAGCCATTTATTGACGACAGACATATCGGAATTACTCTGCGTATCTTATTACATTTCCCTTCCCGCGCTGAATAAAGCCGACCCTGCGTTCTAAAAATGGAAATTAATTTTATCTGTCAACGAAGAATTTCGGTACACAACAGAGAAAACAGAACTTTGGCTAAGATTCTTTACTGTCAGGACAACAGTTCAGGAACCTTGGAAGAGGTAAAATATAAAAGTAAAAATTACGACACACAACACTATGACTATCCTCTTAACTGCGTGTTGGCTCACCTTTGGAAAGCAGTACAGGAACGATTTGACAGCTCCTTCGCAGCTTTCCGCAGATATGTTGTACCAGATGCATACGCAAAATTCTTACGACCAAATAACTTCTTGATATCGCACGTGGCGGCCATGCCCTGGTCTTCGAGGTACTATTTTGGTCTCCATAAATTGTTGCCATGTCCGAGAAACGACAGAATGATTCACATTAAGCCTTCGGGTGCCATCAGTTTTTGCGACTGTCCTGTTTCTATTCTCTTTTTAGCCCTCCACCGCAGAGAGTCTGGTAGACGTCTTCTTTTTGCCGTACTGCATCGTCTGTGGCTGTATGCGCAGCGATTGTGGGTGTGGGACTACCAAGTAAATGCTGCCCTTTTTGATAAGTGCCCCGAGGTCATCGTTGACGTGGTTGTCGGTTAACCGGTATGCCATTTTCCGTGCAGAATACAATTCTACGGACATATATTGATGTTTTGTTCGATTAGACCGCGAATTAGACACAAGACGAGGAAATTGCGGTTTGCTGCTTTAATTTTGGACACCAGTTTACAAACAAGATGGTCGCAATGTCATCCATCGTTGGGGTTAATGTGCCGCACTGAAGGACGAATACACAGAGGAAGACTAGCACCGTCACCCAGTTTGATGGTAGTATGAACTTGCTTCGAAGCGATGGTTAGAGCTTTAATATTACCCCTCGTATGTAACCACTACAATACTTGCTGTTTGGGCGTAGTAAACGTACCGTCCCCCTCGGAGCGGTAGCTTAGCTGACTCTCCCCACGGACGCCACAGCTCTCCTGCCGCACAAGAAGCGGCCACACAGCTACGCTGAGTGGCAGCCGCTGCGTGGGTGGAAAGCAGCCGCGCCCCGCCGCGCCGCTAACAGCCTCTTTAAGAATGGACGACCCGACCCCACACCCCCCGCGACCGCCTAGCCACCCTTCGCTGTTCCGCCAACCTGCTTCTCACCCCGAGTAACGCACAGCTGCCAGCTGCACCACGACGGCTTTCCACCTCTCTTTATTTAGCAACATGGATAACTACACAGGAGAGCTAATGAAATAGTTCTAACCAGTAAAGCCCTAGTCTTTAAAAAATTGAACTTCCATGTTAAAAACAGCTTCAAACATCTGATTACAATTGAGTTAATCTGTAAGTATTTTCCATTAATCATACGTGCCTCAGCGAGAAAACTTTAGGAAAGGTTCGAAGTAATACTTAAAGATCGATGGATATCGCTAAGTGATCGTATTATGAAACGCTGGACGAATATACAGGGTGTAAAGTATTTAAACCGACAAACTCTGGGAGGTTGTAGGGGACATCAAAACAAATTTTTTTCCCTAATGTCATTTTTTCCTATGAGGAGTACTCAAACCGGTAGAGGAAGATTTCTCCGGCGACAAATTAATTAAACCAACAAAAAAAGTCCAGAGGGGACATATCTGGGGATCGAGCTGGCCATGGTACAGGCCCACCTCTGCCAGTCCACGTTCCTGGGAACCGTCGGTCCAGGAATCGACGCACACGACGACTGAAATGTGCCGGCGCCCTGTCATGTCGGAACCACATGCGTTGTCTTGTAGGGAGCGGGACGTTTTCCAGCAATTCTGACAATGCTCTGGTGAGAAAATTGTAATAGTACCTGCATTTTAATGGCCTAGGTAGCAGATACGGCCCAGTTAAACAGTCCCCAACAACACCGACCCACACATTAACGAAGAAATGCACTTGATGAGCGCTAGTAACTGTGGCATGTGGGTTACCCTCACTCCAAACATGCGAATTGTGCATGTTGAAGACTCCATCACGTCCGAACGTTGCTTCATCGGTAAACAACACAGAGGATGGAAATATAGGATGCATCTCACAGTCTCCCAGGTACCACTGCGAAAAATGTGGTCTGGGTGGATAATCAACTGGTTCCAGGTTGTGGTCACGCTGTAAGTGAAATGGACGTAACAATTGCTCTCGAAGGACTGTTCTTGCATTCGTCTGATTCGTCCCCATGTTACGTGCAATTGCACGACTGCTGATTGAAGGATCCCGCTCCACATGCTGCAAGACAGCTTCCTCAAATTGCAACGTCCTTACCGTGCGACGGCGTCCCTGTCCAGGTAATCTGCTAAATGACCTGGTCTCACGCAGACGTTGGCACACAGCAGCAAAGGTCGTATGATGCGGGATACGGCGATTAGGATATTGTTGTTGATAAACCCGCTGTGCAGCTCGTCCGTTGTGGTGCACTACGTAGTACGCACCAAGCATGTCAGTGTACTGACTCCAGGTGTATCGCTCCATTAGTAAACAGAGACAATGCACTACTACACTGGTGGACAGCAGTTGCCTACAACTGAAGAGCCTACAACTGAAGAGTGTAATACGCCCTCTAACAACTGAAGATCGTAATACGACCTCTAACAACTGAAGAGCGTACTACGGCCTCCACCGATTGTAATATTCCTCACAGGAAAAAATGACATTAGGGAAAAATATTTCTTTTGATGTCCCCTACAACCTCCCAGAGTTTGTCAGTTTAAATACTTTTCACCCTGTAGACGTAAACTGAGAAAATTGCGCTACAGTTTATGCAAAAGCTAGTGTCTCACACATCTCAGTGGTTGAGTCTTCATACGTGGGCTGTTCGGAAAGTAACGTCCGATCGGGCGCGGAATTTAAACCACAGTCAAAATCCGATGACCTTTGGATAGATGTGTTGGGCAGTGTCTCTAGTATGCCCGTCGATCACGTCACGTCGCTCTTTTCAGTTCTGAGCGCATAGTGAACACGTAAAGACGCCTGGAAAGTATTGCCTCTCATCACGTGTGCGGGCTTAGTGAGAGCTTTCGCCTGATGTCATGCAGCCTGCATGACATAGTTGTCATGAGTTTCCTTCTTCATGAAAATTATCGACAGCATTCTGCAGGGGCAATGAAGATGCTCCTGCAGAGTTTTCGCTGGGAAGTGTTTGATCGCCCGTAATACAGACCGCAATTGGCTCACTGAGAGATTTACTTCTGCTCACATGAACTGCTAGCTAACAGGAAAACTTTTTCACGCAGTCGACGAGCATTGGATCAGCGTACAGAATTTGCGGAAAACAGGCGGCTGCCTTCTGTGACGACGGTGTTGGAAAGTTTGTACAACACTACGACCGATGTCTAAGTCGGAGCGGCGACTATGTGACTACGTAGAGAAGTAGCTGGAAGGTGTGGCTAAGCGTTGCAAAAAAAAAAAAAAAAAAAATGGTTTTCACAGTGGTTTCCATTTTCGCGACTGATCGAACCTTAATTCCCAGCAGCCCTCGTATATCCTGAACTACAGTGAAGCACCAAAGAAACAGATACATATTCAAATACAGAAATATGTAAACAGGTAGAATATGGCGCTGCGGTCTGCAACGTTTATAAGAGACAACAAGTGTCTGGTGCAGTTGTTAGATTGGTTACTGCTGCTACAATAGCACATTATCAAGATTCAAGTGAGCTTGAACGTGGTGTTACAGTCGGCGCTCGAGCGATGGGACGCAGCATCTCCAAGGCAGCGAGGAAGTGGATATTTTCCCCTACCGTGAATACCAGGAATCCGGTAAAACATCAAATCTCTGACAGCGCTGCTTTCGGTAAAAGATACAAAGATCCTGCAAGAACAAGTCCAACGACGACTGAAGAGAATCGTTCAATGTGACAGAAGTTGCAGCCGTTCCGCAAATTGCTGCAGATTTCAATGCTGGGCCATCATCAAGCGTCAGCGTGCGAACCATTCAACGAAACATCCTCGATATGGGCTTTCGGAAGCGAAGCCCACTCATGTACGCTTGATCACTGCATGACTCAAAGCTTTAACCTCACCTGAACCGACATTGGACTGTTGATGACTGGCAACGTGATGCCTTGTCGGATGAGTATCGTTTCAAATTGTATCGAGCGGATGGACATGTACGGGTATGGAGACAATCTTAGGAATTCAAGGACGCTGCAGGAGACTGTTCAAGCTGGTGGAGGCTCTGTAATGGTATGGAGCATGTGCATTTGGACTGATATAGGCCCCCTGATACGTCCAGATACGACTCTGACAGGTGACACGTAAGTAAGCATCCTGTCTGATCACCTGCATCCATTCATGTCCATTGTGCATTCAGACGGAGTTGGGCAATTCCAGCAAGACAATGCGACACTCTATATGTCCAGAATTGCTACAGAGTGGGTCCAGGAACTCTTCCGCTGTCCACTAGACTACCCAGACTCGAACATTATTGAGCATATCTGGCATGCCTTGCAACGTGTTGTTCAGAAGACAATATCCACCCACTGGTACTCTTATTGATTTATGGACAGCCCTACCCCGATTCATAGTGTAATTTCCTTCCAGGACTACTTCGGACATTAGTTGAGCCCATGCCACATCGTGTTGTGGCACTTCTGAGTGCTCGCGGGGGGTTAAAATATTTTAGGCACCTGTATCAGTTTCTTTGGCTCTCCAGCATATGTATTGTGCAATGATACAATTTTGCAGGTATTGTGTGCAAAGTCTTGTACGAGTCGAATTAGTAGCATAGAAGTAAGAAATTAAAACGTCACTCCTGATTTGAAGTTTGATTGCATGAACAGTGAAAATGTAGTAAGCCAGGCCCGTCCATGACGCGCCATACTTCACGCGTGCGGCATGTGTGTGGCGCGTGAGGGCCAAAGCCGGGTCTGTCATTCGGCTTTGCTCGGTCCTTCTCGGAAATAACCGCACCAGCGCGATATTTCATTTAGCGTTGCAGTGCGGCATTTTGCGGTAGGCACAATCCTCGGAGTTTGGCAGAATCGTGGTGTCATCGCTGTATACGCATCGCTATTTGTTCGTGCTGTGATGGACGTTCACAGGTTAGCACAAAAAGAGACAGTCTAGCGACATATTATCGCAATCCTTTAAAATGAATGGGAATGACAGAAAAGAAAAACGCCATTATAGTGCCACGAAGAAAGAACTTATACTTTTAGATGATAGTGAGAGAGCAAAGAATTGCAATGATCACCAGACTGGATTCATTGTTCTGTTCATCAAAAAGCACTTTGTGCTAAATTTGCAGGCATGGAGCACTTGAAGAAACTACTAGTACGAATAGTAAAGTAACGTTTCTGAAGTTTAACCCGTTATTCTGTTTTCAGTTGCAACAGTTTTCAGTGAAAATGAACGAAGGGTATGGAGACTTCAATTTTTCGACAGAGTGCGTTGGTTAAGTTAAGGGGGATGCCTGAATGTATTTTTCTATTTAAATCTCGCTATTGTTGACTTTGTGAATGAAAAAGGAGTGCAGTAACGAAAATTAGAATATCCGGAATGTATTGCACACATCGCATTTCAAGTGGACTTCACTGCACACTCACTATAGTAAGACAGTGCATGGTACTTTCTTTCTGATTTGATGGAGATGCATTTAAAAATAAAATCGCGTTGTAGAAGGAACACATTCAGACAAAGACAGTCAGTTCCCCAAGCTCACTGGCTTTAAAGAGAGCGCGGAGTTTGAAGAATTCATTGAGGTGTTGCAAGAATTACAACGATAGTTTTATAAGGATTTTGAGGACACTGTCGGTCTTAGATCTGTTTCCAAGCTGTTTTAGAGACCGGTTGCCCTTTCAGTCTAAAGCGAACTTGTGCATGTGCAAATGTAATTGATTAATTTGCGAGGCTATTCCAGCCTTAATTACAAATCTTTTTACGTTAAAACTGTCCAGGACGTAAACACTGAATTTCTCAGGTAGATTTTCCAAGTCTACAGAGTGAGGATGCAAAAGCTCTACATTATTTCGATCGATATATTTGTGTGAAAGGCCTTTTCTTGATTATGAAACTAACTAAGTCATGATTACGTGGCAACTTGAGTGCGGGGTCTATACCATATAAAAATTGTATTATGCCTTCAGTGCGCCAAAAATAATTAATCAGTACTGGAAACTTGTTTTATTTGTGACCTATGTCGTTCAGAAAAATGAAATACAAAACCAAGTTATGTGCAGTACGACTGTACTGCCATTTAAATGCGGCGCGTTCGCTGTTTTCCCCTCTTCCCCCTCCACGCGCTCAGACAGTGCGGCGTGGCAGTGGGGAGAATGTCAAACGAGGCTGAGCACTTTGGTACTCGGGGCTCGGGCATTGCCCGCGAGCCAAAATCTTGGCCGCCCCTATAGTTAACAATAAACCTCAAACTTTTTTCCTTTCACAGTTTTCTGGGGAGGCGGTGTTGTCAGGGAGAAAATGTTTTCACAAGTTTTAAAATTATGCATTTTTGAAGTCGAGAAGTGCTCTCTATCTCATACACTCGATGGATGATGTCCGTGTATTTGCGCGCTGTCAATTACACTGCCTCAAGATAAACATACAGATTTCAGAGTAACACTTGTCTTACTATATTACATTTTAACATAAGATTATACAGAGAGACAATTATTCAACTGTATGAAATAAAATCGTCATAGCTTCTGAAAAGTTTGTGGTGTCACCGCCAAACACCACACTTGCTAGGTGGTAGCCTTTTAAATCGGCCGCGGTCCGTTACTATACGTCGGACCCGCGTGTCGCCACTATCAGTGATTGCACACCGAGCGCCGCCACACTGCAGGTCTAGAAAGACTCCCTAGCACTCGCCCAGTTGTACAGCCGACTTTGCTATCGATGGTTCACTGACTACATACGCTCTCATTTGCAGAGACGACAGTTTAGCATAGTCTTCAGCTACGTCATTCGCTACGACCTAGCAGGGCACCATATTCAATAACTATATTCAAGAATGTATTCTGAACAGAGAATATTGTGAATCATGTACCGTCAAGAGCGACGTTCATCATTAATGTATTAAAGTTAAGTATAAAACTAAATACGTCCGCTTTCTGAATTCTAATTCCTTGTCATGTTCCAGACCTCACGTAAGTATAGTTCTTCCCTCCTCACGCCAGCCTGCGTGAGCTAAAACGCGTGCATTTCGGCCTCCTCTAGTAACACGGTGTTGGCTCTTCTGCCAATACAACAAGGTTTGCATTAGGACGTTCAAACAGCACAGCTGGCCGCGGTGTATGATGGGAATTAGTATGGTTATGTATGGTTCGGTTTAGCGACGCAGCCCACTTTCATTTGAATGGGTTCGTCAATAAGCAAAACTGGCGCCTTTGGGTGACTGGGAATCCGCATTTCGCGATCGAGGCGTCTCTTCACCTTCAACGGGTGACTGTGTGTTACGCAGCCCTCAGTCAGAGAATAATCGGGGCGATGTGCCTTGATGACACAGTGACTACCGAATGGTACGTGAATGTTTTGAAGATGATTTCATCTCCATTATCCAAAGTGACCCTGATGTGGTTCATGAAAGACGGAACTCGACCCCATACAAGCAGGAGAGTGATGTCCTGGGGGTCCTTTGGGGACCGCATTTTGGGTCTGGGGTACCCAGAGGCCACTACCGTGGGCCGTCATATTCTCCGGATCTGAACACATGCGACTCCTTTTTATGGACCCTTGTTAAAGACAAGGTACAGCAATAGCCCCAAAACCATTGCTGAACTGAAAACAGCCATTCAGGAAGCCATCGACAGCATCGATGTTCCGACACTTCAGCGGGTCGTGAATTCGCTATTCGTCTGTGCCACATCATCGCCAAGGATGGCAGGCACACCAAACATGTCATAACTTAAATCTGAATATCTACAGTGATATTTACATGTTGAATTAAGTGTGTGTACGCCCCAGTTTGTAACTAATTTACGTCTTTTTGATATAATTAAATAAATATCACCCTGAATCTCTTAATGAGTAGATTATCGGACATTTTCAACTCAGTGAATAACTACGCGAAATATTTAAAATTCAATATTTTTCGGGGCCCAGGATAGTGTTTTAGTAATATAGACCGTCACCTCGAAACATTCAAGCTGCATCGATGAAATTATGTGATATTCACCCCTCAGTGCCACACAGTTTTCCAAAGATGGATAACATGGCGGAGACCTTGGTAGTAGAGTTTGCATTAATGCTGTTCAGGAAATGTTCCATTTGTTAGAGGATGGCCAGAGGCCCTCTCTGTCACCACCACGCGCAGGTGGCTTGTCATGCTGGAAGAACATAACCATTCTTGCAAACAGAAGAATCTCTTCAAATAATGCTCCGAGCTCGGTTTCAAGAGAGTCTTGATGACGAGGCGCTGCGAGATGTTGCTGAAACTCAAAAGGATTGCTCAACTGGTTCTCTGTCCTACCACACCAAACATTTACAGAAGTGTTCCTGAAAATGTGTGTCCACAAAGGCATTTGGATTTGCCTTGGGACAACAAAATGAGTTACGGGTGTTATTGATAACGTGACGAGCAGAAGTGAAATCATCGCTAAATAGTATTGGGGGCGTGTTGAGCAGAGTACCTACTGCCTACAGCTGAAGGGTTTCATTTGATACTGTTAACAGACAAGACAGCTCTTTATGTTATCCTGTTACATCACTACGACGAATTCGCATTTTTTTGTGCTCTGGTAAGAATATTCTTCCGCTAGTTCCCTTCTTTTCACTGTTGCAGCAGGACATCTAATTCATTTGAAAAGAAATGTGTTGGTCAGTAAAAAAATGGCTCTGAGCACTATGGGACTTAACTTCTGAGCTCATCAGTACCCTAGAACCTAGAACTACTTAAACCTAACTAACCTAAGGACGTCACACACATCCATGCCCGAGGCAGGATTCGAACCTGCGACCGTAGCGTGGTCAGTAAAATTTAGATATTTTGCTTATGTGACATTGCAATAACGGATAACTAATTTTACATCTCAAACTGGATTTTACATGCAATAGGTTTTGGCATGTGCTTCAGCATCACTACACGGGATTCCCAGACGATAACGGAGACAGTTAACAGCATATTTCTCCGTGCTACGTCACTTTATAAACTTCGTTTTCGCCTTACACCGTATTTTACGTCCGTATTTTAAGTGTACAAGTAGGGTAATTTTAACCGCTGTATTTTGGAAAAGGATACAGATATCAAGACAATTTTCAAGGTTTTTCGAGATGGGTATCTTAAGGAATATATTGTAAAAATTTCATCCATTTGCTATGCATGGCCGCCATGGAATCCTAGGTTGCACAACGAAATGGTGCACAGCTTATCGAATACGTAGATTTTTTAATCCCTTTGTGGGGCTGGTATTGTAAACGTGACTCTGACAAAGTGTCTTGTTTCAGTAGTCGATGTAGACATTGGTTTCTACCACATGAGCTGAAGATGACAAGAAGACCATTTAACTGGTCGTAACTTGTAATCGATGTATTCTTCCTTGCAAAATTGGTAAATGATATGTTTTCCTATATGAGACTACAACATTGTATTTAAAGATCACCTCCTACAACACTGACAGTGTCAGGTAATTATTGTGCGAGAGGAAAAGTGAAAAGTGCACCGATGGGATCACAAAAAATGCGAATATGTTCCTATTTATATAAAAGACTCTGACTGAAAACTGGAGTGTCAGGTGCCTCATTCTACATTCCACAGCAATTTTAAAAATTTGGCCAAAACTTTAGGCATGCGAACATATTCGCACTTTTTTTAACATGCAACTCACCTCAGACTCCCACAACGTCCCGTAACCTCAATTTACTCACACCCACTAGTCCATCGCTATAAGTCGCTCATACACATCCACTCCCAATTGCCCTTTCTCATTCACTCAGTCTGCCCAACTCGTTGACAGTTTTTCTTTGTGTCTCTCTGTTATTGCCTCACGTGTCACAGCCATAGTCCCCTTTGTTCTGTCGTACCACTACAGTCTCCCCTCCCTCTCACTGCCTACCCGTTGCTCTCGTTCACATCTCATTCCATTCTTCCTAATGTTGCTGCCCATTCTCATTGTCGCTACCTTTCTCTTCCTCGTTGCCATTGTCTTATATTTTGTCTCTCATTATCACTTGCTCTCATTCACTTCCTCTTTCTCCTTACTCCTCCACCCCTGGCACTGTCTCCTACACTCTCTTCCTATCACTGTTCTCTCACTGCCAACTACGTTCCTCTGTCACTATGCCTCTCTCTTTCTCTCACACTGCCGTTCTCTCCCTCGCTTTTTATGTAACACAGCCACTGTCTACCACCTTCCAGTATTTACTAACTTTTCTTTTCTTTGCAACTGTCTTCTTCTCTCCCACCATAAAAAAGAGGGAATACGAAACTTCCTGGCTGATTAAAACTGTGTGCCCGACCGAGACTCGAACTCGGGACCTTTGCCTTTCGCGGGCAAGTGCTCTACCAACTGAGCTACCGAAGCACGACTCACGCCCGGTACTCACAGTTTTACTTCTGCCAGTATCTCGTCTCCTACCTTCCAAACTTTACAGAAGCTCTTCTGCTGGTACCCCAATCTTTAGTCTAAATCTTATAAGTAAACAAGAACATATTCGTATTTTTTGTGCTCAAATAGGAGCATTACTCCTTCGGTTCCCTTTTTTTCGCTGCCGCAGCAGCGCATCTTATCAAAAGAAATCTGTTGGTCAGTAAAATTTAAATATATTACTTATGTGAAATTGAAATAACGCATTAATAATTTTACACTTCAGACCGGATTTTACATCCGAAAAGGACTGGCATGTGCTTCCCAGATGATAACGGAGACACTTACTAGCGTATTTCTACGTCCTGCGTCACTTCATAAACTTCGCTTTCGCCCCACACCGGATTTTACGTGCATGTTTTATGGGTACAATTAGGGTAACTTTTAATGACTGTACCTCAAAAACGGAGAAAGATACCAAGAAATTTTTCAAGGTTATTCGGGATTGGGATCCTCAGGAACATGTCGTAAAAATTCCAACCTTTTCTGTGCACAGCTGTCTTGGAATCCTGGGCTGGATTTTGGTCCGTTGGTGACGGCGAAAATATAGTGAATAAACCGTCTCTTTGAGGTTTTTCCAGAAATCACCATGAAGTAATGGTGCCTCCGAAAGTCCCATGATGCCCATCGTAGACCACATCAAATGCAGTATGAAACAACCGATTTTCTCCCTAAGCAGGAGGAAGCGTGTAGTATTCATACTTTGACCCTGTACTGTAGGGCTATGATACTAAGACGATCCTTCTGTTGGATATACATATGATCCCTAGCCCGAGATCTATACAAAAGTCGCGAGGTTTGAGGCGCTGTGTCACGGACTGCGCGGCCCTCCCGCCGGAGGTTCGAGTCCTCCCTCGGGCGTGGGTGTGAGTGCTGTTTGAAAGGTATGAGCTGAGATTCGATCAGGATAGAGCCAGTGAAAAATGTCGATAGTTCCCAACCGCAAGGTTGGACGAGTAGTACATCTTCGAGTAGTAAGATCTTTGACAGCTAACAGAGCTAGGTGCACGCGGTAAAAGTTTGAGTGGTGGTGAGGAGATGCGCAGAGACAGCAGACGTGTTTCGAGTCGGAGGAGCAGGAGGCAGCCGGGTCGTGACAGCATCAAAGTAAGAATTGGCGATACGCACATAATAAGCTATATACTGAGCGAAACTCGGCACATACCTGGGGAAACTAGAAAGATTAATTAATAAAATAGGTTTTCTTTGGTTAAATAATGTCTAAAAGCCAGATAGAAATCCCATTGTTGATGCAATAAGCGTTTTGTGAAACTTTCTCGTAAATCCATGCTATAGAAGTTTTTTTTAGTTTTTCACATGTGCCTTAAAAGTTTGAACAATAAATATTTTTTTAGATAAAATTAGAGTTGCATCTCACACCTTATGTCGTTCTCCGCATTCTGTGCTTACATTGAACCAAAAGGTACATTAAAGTAAAGTTCCCATGAGTAAAGCTAATAATTTCATTTATCAGAGTAAAATAATCTATATGCCTTTGCACAGTTGGCAAATTATTCAGATCAGCACAGAATTTTTATTAAGTAACAAACACGGCCAAAATGAGTAAAGTTATCTAGAATGACAATTTTATGCCATTGCACTACGGCTGAGTTGAATATATGTTTTATTATCAGCTAAACGGGAAGGAGTGCACGAGCTAAGTCCACAGACGCAGTCAGATGCAGGTTGGTGACTTTCATTTATTTTTACCACTAAACTTTCAGGCAGTCAGATGTTTATTTTGAGTATTAATTTTCCAACAATATTTTCATGCAGTCAGATAAAGTTCAGTTCAGTTAAATACGCAGTCAGATGCAAGTTTTATTAAAGACTAAAGCAGTCACATGCGGTTCAGTCTAGTTCAAATAGAGAAGATTTATTAACAACACTTTCATGTTCTTAGCGCAAGTTAGTTTAAGTTTGTTTAACTAGTGTGTAAGTCTATGGACCGATGACCTCAGCAGTTTGGTCGCTTAGGAATTCACACACATTTGAACTTTTTCTGTTCAAAACACTTGACCCTACCTTTTTATCACCAACAGAACCCGAGGTATGAGCACCTGAAAATCCCGTTTTTCTGTGCTGCGTTTTGTAACATATAAGGTACGCACGCTGTCGCATCCACAACGATTAATGGGATTACTCGGATATTTGCAATTAGCCAACGACAAAAATCCAATCAACTATCTAGACCTCCTTCTCTTAGGTAATAGATCCGTTGTAAATGATAGGGATGGAGGCCGTGCGTATTGGAAGTTCTTCATATTCTTGTGTGTGGAATAAAAATATGTGTAGAAATTCTACATGTGCTTGTAGGAGAATTACACTGTGCCAACTGAGTAAAGTTTTCTGCTTCATCCACACTGTTTATCTGCACGTTCAGATGAAACATGACTTCTGGGCGCTACACCGATCTCACGCAGTTTTATGAAAACACGAAACGGCTCTCTTGAATCCAGCAATCTGTGGTTAGGAAATCAGCTGCTTTATTCTCCGTGGGCAACGGCAGAGTTTCCACTGCAAAATCCATATACAGTATCAAATTGGCGTGCTGATCATTCATAAATATGAGCAGCATGCTTAAATGATCCTTTAGAATTGTTCAACAAAATACAATCACAGTTGAAAACTTCAATCTTGAAAACACAAGCACCATTTCACAACTTGAGCTTCATTATTAAAACGGCAATCGATAAATAACCCACAGCAACTGGAGTTTAAACAAGCAAACTGAAAACCTATTTCTGTAACCAGTTGTGTGTCTTCAACCAATAAATATTGATGTGTTATACGGAATGTTTTGTTCAAATAGTCTACACCATCACTATCTAAAATATTGGGTTCGCTTATAAGTTCGTAACGCTTTTCCGCAAGTTTAATAAACATAACAGACACACGCAAGCGACATAATTCATCAATAATATGTTCTCCATCACTATTTGCAACAGTCCGCCAACGCTGGGGTGACTTTTCGGTCCCGCGACGGTAGAAATCTCACGGTTTTGAGGCGAAGAACTCGTTGAGCCATGGTCGGAGCACATTTTCATCCGGAAAGGAAGTTCTTTGAAGGTTGTTTGATACAGAGTGGAAAAAAAGAAAATATGAGCGAGCAAGATCAGGCACATAAAGTGGGTGCAGAGCGATATCCCAGTCCAGCTCCCGTATAGTGTTATTTTGTCTGCCTAGAAGAATTACCGTTGAGTAAAATCACTTCACGAAGTCTTCTTGGTCGTTGTTCTTGGACTGCGTCTGCAAGACGTCTCAGCTGTTGACAGGAAATGTCGTAGTGCCCCACAGCGTCGCTGCTCCACCAGATGCGTAACTTTATCTTTTATGGATGCGAGTAGGTCTTCGTTAGGGGAATTGTTGCTTTGTTTGGACTCAACCATCCCTCTCTTCTCCTTATGTTAACATAAAGACAACACTTCTCGTCACCAGTACAGATGCAGGATAGGAATGGTTGGTGTTGATCGGGAGCCAGTAGATGACGAGCAAACAGAAATGTACATATGACCAATGGCAGATTTTTGTGATTTTGGTTTAGATCATGCTGTACCCATACACACGATTTTTGATCCTTTTGCACTGCATGAAAATGTCGGACGATGGTGGAATGATCACAGTTCACACGTCTGCCAGTTCTCGAGTATACCAACGTGGATCATTGTGGATTAATACATTTAAACAGTCTTCATCAGACCCCGAAGGTCTTGCTGAACGTGGAGAGTCACTAAAGTCAAAACGATTCTCCATAAAAAAACGAAAACACCATTTTCTTGCCGTGCTCTGTGAGGTGGAATTATCCCCATACACGACGCAAATGTTTCTGGCTGCCTCCACTGCTGTACCCCTCTATTGAACTCTGATTTCTCCATTTGGCATTCCATTTTCTAGCATCCACAGCTCCACTCTGATGACAGAATGACAATATGTAAACTCAAATAGCAACAGTGAACTACGAATTGGAAATGGCAATCGATAAATAAACCCATAGCAACCAGAACACCACCATGCAAGAGAAAAAAGCTACGAACTTACGTCCCAACCAAATATTGATTATTTCTCTTGAAACAAAAAAATGGTTCAAATGGCTCTGAGCACTATGGGACTTAACTTCTAAGGTCATAAGTCCCCTAGAGCTTAGAACTACTTAAACCTAGCTAAACTAAGGACAACACACACATCCATGCTCGAGGCAGGATTCGAACCTGCGACCATAGCGGTCGCGCGGTTCCAGACTGTAGCACCTAGAACCGCTGGGCCATCTCTTGAAACACACTGTGCATGCATTCCGTAACACATTTTCACATCTGGAGTTTGTAATGGTACTTGAATTACGTAACCATTACGGCACCTCACCTCAACCTCTCGATACCAGCAATATTCTACTGTGTTTCTGTAAAATAGTTAACATATTTATGTGACAACGTTCAGATTTGATTTCATTAATGTAGAGGTACTTCGATACATCGATATGTATATATTGCAATGATATTATTCTTATGTGTATTCTTTCATTTGTCACTATGATCATTGACGTACTCGTAACTCTGATTTTTGGGCGCGTAAGCGGTTATTAGAGAGTCAAGCTTTGGTCGTCATGTTAAAAAGACGCAAATTGTAGTCAGTTTATGAAATGTGAACTTTAGCAGTGAGGAAGATACTTTCAAGTATGTTTTATATTGTGAAGTGATGTTTTGGAACGAGTTACGTGATAATGCAACAAAAGTAATAAAAAAGAAGTGTAACTTAAATTCGGTGTGCTGATTACTTTTTTACATCACCATTGTCCTAACTTGCAAAAGTTTAATGGTTTACGAAACACATCTACAAAACTTTTGAATATCGCAGAATAACACCTAGGCGTCTTTGCATCCGAGCTTGGAATTATCACTACCTAGATTTTCGACGATTGAGGCATGAGTTCACAACGAGACCAGCGCGGGAAACACGAAAAGATGAGTGCCTAGTTTATCCATTATTTCAAGAAATGACTTTATTAACTCTCCTCTAATGACACCTACCACGTAATATAACTTTTTTGTTGCCCGAAAATGCAAGATTTAGCAGCTTGAGCAACACTACAGTCATAATTAATTTTTGACCTTTGTTGTGGTAGGGTTGTTAGAAGCTGATACCTTGTTTTGCAGAGTTTCCGCCTAAAACTTCGCATCTTTTTTGCACTTGTTTCCTTAACACTAATGATGAACAGACATAACACAAGCAGACAGTTTGTGTCGATGTAAACTGAGCAAATATTAGCGAGAAATGATCCCATTCATTGCCTACCTATGACAACACTAGAGGGCTGAGCTAGACGTGTGTCGGACCACACAAAGGGGGACATGGGTTGCGCAAGGTAGCGGCGCCATCGCATACGTCACACCCAGCGCCGCAGAAACAAAGGGGATAAGCCGACACGTGCTCCCCAGACAACTATTCAAACGTGTGGGGGCCACGTGACGTATGTGTGGTGCTTTGTTGCTGGCTTCACAGGGCCAGGTGGACGCGGGGATCAAGTGCAGCTGCTTCCACTGTTCGGTGAACTCAGCGAGGGGCCTCTGACATGAAAAGAAGCACGAGATTCGTCCATGTAAAAGGAGAAAAACCTTTCTCTCACAGTCCATAGATTTCGTATTTACTGCTGCGCAAGTTCCGTACCAGACTTGCATGAACGAAAACACCTTTCACTCGCAGCAGTCTCTCACCAGTATAGCAAAACAATGAGCGTTTGCTACGTTCTTCCATTATGCAGTCGAAACGACCGAATCGGATTTATCCGGAATAAAGATAAAGTAAACAACATATTTGCCTGAAAAACGTTTCACTTCGCCATCGAATTTTGTCTTAATATGCGTTGTCCAACGAATTTTTAGCGTATTTAATGCTTTCGTATGGTATGATGTATGAAATTATGAGCCCAATGTCCAAATACGTCTATTTCTTGCTCCCCAGTTTTGACCTCAATCTTCTCACTATCAAGGGCGCCTATACCCTAATTAGGGACAGAGGGGGGGGGGGGGGGGAGGGCTAGACCTGGGGGTACTGCGTATTTTTAACATTTTGGAAGACGAATCGGGACTTGTGAGTACACATAAAACCTTTTCAGGTCCAACCAGTTAAAAGCCTGTGCAAAACTGAAATTGAAATCGTTTTCTTGAAAAAATAACACCTGAATACACTATATCTTTGCCGTTCCCTGACAGCATGCAGCCCCCCCCCCCCCTCTCCACTCCCTTCTCCCTTCTTGCCCATAGGTATGGGGACGTTCTTGTTCGCTATTCTCATTTCTGCTATTTCTCATTACCTTAGTCTTTCTTCCATTTCTTCTAAATTCCTATTCCATGCTCGCTGGACTGTTCATTCCACTCAGCAGATCCTGTAATTCAAATGGCTCTGAGCGCTATGGGACTTAACTTCTGAGGTCATCAGTCCCCTAGAACTTAGAACTACTTAAACTTAACTAACCTAAGGACATCACACACATCCATGCCCGAAGCAGGATTCGAACCTGCGACCGTAGCGGTCGCGCGGTTCCCGACTGAAGCGCCTAGAACCGCTCGGCCACTTCGGCCGGCTCCTGTAATTCTTCTTCACTTCCGCTGAGGATAGCAGTGTCATAGCAAATCGTATCATTGATATCTTTCCACCTTGAGTTTAAATCCCACTCAGTCACTGCTTCTTCGATGTTTGTTGAACAGTAGGGGCGAACCACTACATGCTTGTCTTACACCCTTTTTAATCCGATCACTTCTTTCTTGGTCTTCACTTTTATTGTTCCCTCTTGGCTCATGAACATATTGTATATCACCCATCTTTCCCAATAGCTTACTGTATTTTCCTCGAATTTCAAACGTCTTGCACCATTTTAAATTATTGAACGCTTTTTCCAGGTCGACTAATCGTATTATTATGTCTTGATATTTCTTTTGTCTTGCATCCATTATCAGCCGCAACTTCAGAACTGCCTCTCTGGTGCCTTTCCTTTCCTAAAGCTAAACCAATCGTCATCTAATACATCTTCAGTTGTATTTTCCATTCTTCCGTATATTATCGTTGTCAGCAACTTGGATGCATGAGCTGTTATGCTGATTGTGCGATAATTCTCACACCTCTTGCAGTATTCGGAATTGTGTGGATGGTGTTACTCGGAAAGTCAGATGGTATACCGCCAGACTCATATATTCTACACACCAATTTGAATAGGCGTTTTATTGCTACTTTTCTATATGATTTTATAAATTCTAGTATAACGTTATGTATCCCTACCGCCTTATTCGATCTTAAGTCTTCCAAACTCTTACAATTTTGATTGTAATGCTGGATCCCCTACCTCTTCTATATAGATTCCTGTTTCCTCTTCTACACTCCTGGAAATGGAAAAAAGAACACATTGACACCGGTGTGTCAGACCCACCATACTTGCTCCGGACACTGCGAGAGGGCTGTACAAGCAATGATCACACGCACGGCACAGCGGACACACCAGGAACCGCGGTGTTGGCCGTCGAATGGCGCTAGCTGCGCAGCATTTGTGCACCGCCGCCGTCAGTGTCAGCCAGTTTGCCGTGGCATACGGAGCTCCATCGCAGTCTTTAACACTGGTAGCATGCCGCGACAGCGTGGACGTGAACCGTATGTGCAGTTGACGGACTTTGAGCGAGGGCGTATAGTGGGCATGCGGGAGGCCGGGTGGACGTACCGCCGAATTGCTCAACACGTGGGGCGTGAGGTCTCCACAGTACATCGATGTTGTCGCCAGTGGTCGGCGGAAGGTGCACGTGCCCGTCGACCTGGAACCGGACCGCAGCGACGCACGGATGCACGCCAAGACCGTAGGATCCTACGCAGTGCCGTAGGGGACCGCACCGCCACTTCCCAGCAAATTAGGGACACTGTTGCTCCTGGGGTATCGGCGAGGACCATTCGCAACCGTCTCCATGAAGCTGGGCTACGGTCCCGCACACCGTTAGGCCGTCTTCCGCTGACGCCCCAACATCGTGCAGCCCGCCTCCAGTGGTGTCGCGACAGGCGTGAATGGAGGGACGAATGGAGACGTGTCGTCTTCAGCGATGAGAGTCGCTTCTGCTTTGGTGCCAATGATGGTCGTATGCGTGTTTGGCGCCGTGCAGGTGAGCGCCACAATCAGGACTGCATACGACCGAGGCACACAGTGCCAACACCCGGCATCATGGTGTGGGGAGCGATCTCCTACACTGGCCGTACACCACTGGTGATCGTCGAGGGGACACTGAATAGTGCACGGTACATCCAAACCGTCATCGAACCCATCGTTCTGCCATTCCTATACCGGCAAGGGAACTTGCTGTTCCAGCAGGACAGTGCACGTCCGCATGTATCCCGTGCCACCCAACGTGCTCTAGAAGGTGTAAGTCAACTACCCTGGCCAGCAAGATCTCCGGATCTGTCCCCCATTGAGCATGTTTGGGACTGGATGAAGCGTCGTCTCACGCGGTCTGCACGTCCAGCACGAACACTGGTCCAACTGAGGCGCCAGGTGGAAATGGCATGGCAAGCCGTTCCACAGGACTACATACAGCATCTCTACGATCGTCTCCATGGGAGAATAGCAGCCTGCATTGCTGCGAAAGGTGGATATACACTGTACTAGTGCCGACATTGTGCATGCTCTGTTGCCTGTGTCTATGTGCCTGTGGTTCTGTCAGTGTGATCATGCGATGTATCTGACCCCAGGAATGTGTCAATAAAGTTTCCCCTTCCTGGGACAATGAATTCACGGTGTTCTTATTTCAATTTCCAGGAGTGTATTACCTTGTCAGGCAAGTCTTCACATTCACAGAGACCTTCAATGTATTCATTCCACCTATCCACTCTCTCCTCTGCATTTAACAGTGGAATTCGCATTTCACTCTTAATTTCACCGACAGTTGTTTTGACTTTTTTGCATGCTGAGTCAGTCCTTCTGACAATCATTTCGTTTCCGATTTATTTACATTTTTCATGCAGCCATTTCGCCTTAGCTCCTCTGCACTTCCTATTTATTTTATTCCTAAGTGACTTGTATTTCTGTATTCCTGAATTTCTCTGAACATTTTTTAATCTCCTTCTTTTGTCGAACAACTGAAGTATTTCTTCCATTATCCATGGTTTCTTCACAGTTACGTTCCTTATACCCACATTTTTCTCTCCAACTTCTGTGATTGCCATTTTAGGGATGTCCATTACTCCTCAAAGTGAACTGCCTACCGAGCTATTCTCTATCACAGTATCTATAGCCTCAGAGAACTTCAAGTGTATATCTAGATTCTTTAATACTTCATTATCCCACTTCTTTGAGCATTGATTTTTCCTGGCTACCTCTCAGACTTCTGCTTACTGTTCATTATTACAAATTTGTGATCTGAGTCTACGCCTGCCCCTTGTACACCTTACAATCCACTATGTGATTTTGGAATCTCTGGCTGACCATGATGTAATATAATCGAAATCTTCCCATATTCCCAGTCTTTTGGTAGTGTACCTCCTCCTCTTGTGATTCTTGAACAGAGTATTCGCCATTACTACTTGAAATTTGTTACAGAAGTCAATTAGTCTTCCTTCTCTCACATTCCTAGTATAAAGCCCATATTCTCCCATAACCCTTTTACTCCTTCCCATACAACCGCATTCCAGTCCCTCATGACTATTAGATTTTCAGCTTACTTTACATACTTAATTATCGTTCCACTATCCTCATATATTTCTCCTATCACTTCATCTTCCATTTGCGACGTTGGCATATATATAGGGAATATCATCGTTGATGTTGGTTTTCTGTCGATTCTGATGAGAACAACGCCATCACTGAACTGTTTGTAGTAGGTGGCACTCCGCCATATCTTCCTGTTCATAACGAATCCTACTCCCATTGCTGTTGATATTACTGTATGTTCGTCTGAGCAGAAATGGTCTTCTTCCCAAACCACTTCACTCACCCCAGCATATCTAAACTGACCCTCTGTATTTCCCTTTTCAGATTTGCTAGTTTCCCTACAACGTTCAAACTTCTGATATTCAACGCCCCAAACTGTAGAACGTTACCCTTTCATTGGTTGTTCAGTCTTTTTCTCAAGGTCACCTGCCCTTTGACAGTTCGCTCCAGGAGATCCGAATGGGGAACTAGTCCGGAATCTTTTGCCAATGGAGAATTTAATTTTCAATTAAAGGCAGGGCCGGATTAAAGGCCAAGCAACGTAATCTGCTGCTTGAGGTGCCAAGACGAGATGGGGCCCCAGTGCAAGGTTTATATGTAGTGCATATCACTGTTCGTAGTGAAAACTAAGGGAAATGGGAGGGGGGAGGGGAGGAGAGGAGCGCCAAATGATAACTTGTTTGTCTGTAAAAATGTTCTCGAACTGGCCCTAATTACAGACCACACATTATCTGTCTTTAATGCATCGCTTTCCATTTGCCTTCTGCACCCTCATGCCATTGATCATTGCTCATTCTTGTACCGTTAGGAGCACGTTCTCAGCTGAAGGGCAAGAGAGTGTCCTGAACCTCCCTCGCCCTTTGGTCTGGGCAGACGTCAAAAAATGGTTCAAATGGTTCTGAGCACTATGGGACTTAACATCTGAGGTCATCAGTCCCCTAGAACTTAGAACTACTTAAACCTAACTAACCTAAGGACATCAGACACATCCATGCCCGAGACAGGATTCGAATCTGCGACCAGAGCGGTCGCGCGATTCCAGACTGAAGCGCCTAGAGCCGCTCAGCCACACTGGCCGGACAGACGTCAAGTGATACACCTTCAAGTTCATCAGTGAATACTTCACCCAGTTTTTTCTTCGTACAGAGGGCGATGAATATTGAGATTGTAGATAGATTTGCTTGTTACTGACTGATTTTGTTTTATTTATGGTATCCTCAGTGATTATTGTTTTGGGTTCTGCAGTATTTCAATGTATTTTTCTGTGCACAGGCTTTCGATTTTTGACACATTGCAATGTACTGATACGAGTGTACACAAGACAAATGTGGATATACAGTTACATCAAAACGAGTAGATACAATCTGTCAGTCCTCTGCAGTGTTTTAAAAATTGAACTCGTGCATATGGAAGAACGCATGGAAATAATTCAGGGTCAAAACAAAAAGGACCACTGAAAATCCGTTATATAAAATGACACATTTCTGGCCCATACAGCACTTTACATAGTTGCAAAATATTGCTTAATGGCCAGATTACTTGTAAAACTGCGACTCCAGAGGAGAGGCGTCAAAAACACAGAGGCAGCAAGTGTAGTGCGCACAGCCTACGGTAGACAGATGAGCAGACGGCAGGGCACACCTGGGGAGAGCAGTAGTGGTGGGGACTGTGGTCAGGCGCTGTAGGGGAAATGCTGAGCGCTGGAGGGGAAGTGCCGTTCCAATCTCGAGCCTACACTCACGTTTTTTGTAAATATTAAGTGGGGACCTACCACACCCACACCTGCATGGTGAGCATTCAAAAAGATCTACTGTCACCTCTGTTTTTATTAGTATCTAAAACGAATTCCGCCAAAAATGCAGCGATTTATTTCTCGCCTGGCTTATTCTACATCTACATCTATACTCCGCGAGCCACCGTACGGTGTGTGGCGGAGGGTACTTATTGTACCACTATCTGATCCCCCCTTCCCTGTTCCATTCACGAATTGTGCGTGGGAAGAACGACTGCTTGTAAGTCTCCGTATTTGCTCTAATTTCTCGGATCTTTTCGTTGTGATCATTACGCGAGATATATGTGGGCGGTAGTAATATGTTGCCCATCTCTTCCCGGAATGTGCTCTCTCGTAATTTCGATAATAAACCTCTCCGTATTGCATAACGCCTTTCTTGAAGTGTCCGCCACTGGAGCTTGTTCAGCATCTCCGTAACGCTCTCGCGCTGACTAAATGTCCCCATGACGAATCGCGCTGCTTTTCGCTGGATCATGTCTATCTCTTCTATTAATCCAACCTGGTAAGGGTCCCATACTGATGAGCAATACTCAAGAATCGGACGAACAAGCGTTTTGTAAGCTACTTCTTTCGTCGATGAGTCACATTTTCTTAGAATTCTTCCTATGAATCTCAACCTGGCGCCTGCTTTTCCCACTATTTGTTTTATGTGATCATTCCACTTCAGATCGCTCCGGATAGTAACTCCTAAGTATTTTACGGTCGTTACCGCTTCCAATGATTTACCACCTATGGCATAATCGTACTGGAATGGATTTCTGCCCCTATGTATGCGCATTATATTACATTTATCTACGTTTAGGGAAAGCTGCCAGCTGTCGCACCATGCATTAATCCTCTGCAGGTCCTCCTGGAGTACGTACGAGTCTTCTGATGTTGCTACTTTCTTGTAGACAACCGTGTCATCTGCAAATAGCCTCACGGAGCTACCGATGTTGTCAACTAAGTCATTTATGTATATTGTAAACAATAAAGGTCGTATCACGCTTCCCTGCGGTACTCCCGAAATTACCTCTACATCTGCAGATTTTGAACCGTTAAGAATGACATGTTGTGTTCTTTCTTCTAGGAAATCCTGAATCCAATCACAAACCTGGTCCGATATTCCGTAAGCTCGTATTTTTTTCACTAAACGTAAGTGCGGAACCGTATCAAATGCCTTCCTGAAGTCCAGGAATACGGCATCAATCTGCTCGCCAGTGTCTACGGCACTGTGAATTTCTTGGGCAAATAGGGCGAGCTGAGTTTCACATGATCTCTGTTTGCGGAATCCATGTTGGTTATGATGAAGGAGATTTGTATTATCTAAGAACGTCATAATACGAGAACACAAAACATGTTCCATTATTCTACAACAGATTGACGTAAGCGAAATAGGCCTATAATTATTCGCATCTGATTTATGACCCTTCTTGAAAATGGGAACGACCTGCGCTTTCTTCCAGTCGCTAGGTACTTTACGTTCTTCCAGCGATCTACGATAAATTGCTGATAGAAAGGGGGCAAGTTCTTTAGCATAATCACTGTAGAATCTTAAGGGTATCTCGTCTGGTCCGGATGCTTTTCCGCTACTAAGTGATAGCAGTTGTTTTTCAATTCCGATATCGTTTATTTCAATATTTTCCATTTTGGCGTCCGTGCGACGGCTGAAGTCAGGGACCGTGTTACGATTTTCCGCAGTGAAACAGTTTCGGAACACTGAATTCAGTATTTCTGCCTTTCTTCGGTCGTCCTCTGTTTCGGTGCCATCGTGGTCAACGAGTGACTGAATAGGGGATTTAGATCCGCTTACCGATTTTACATATGACCAAAACTTTTTAGGGTTCTTGTTTAGATTGTTTGCCAATGTTTTATGTTCGAATTCGTTGAATGCTTCTCTCATTGCTCTCTTTACGCTCTTTTTCGCTTCGTTCAGCTTTTCCTTATCAGCTATGATTCGACTACTCTTAAACCTATGATGAAGCTTTCTTTGTTTCCGTAGTACCTTTCGTACATGATTGTTATACCACGGTGGATCTTTCCCCTCGCTTTGGACCTTAGTCGGTACGAACTTATCTAAGGCGTACTGGACGATGTTTCTGAATTTTTTCCATTTTTGTTCCACATCCTCTTCCTTAGAAATGAACGTTTGATGGTGGTCACTCAGATATTCTGCGATTTGTGCCCTATCACTCTTGTTAAGCAAATATATTTTCCTTCCTTTCTTGGCATTTCTTATTACACTTGTAGTCATTGATGCAACCACTGACTTATGATCACTGATACCCTCTTCTACATTCACGGAGTCGAAAAGTTCCGGTCTATTTGTTGCTATGAGGTCTAAAACGTTAGCTTCACGAGTTGGTTCTCTAACTATCTGCTCGAAGTAATTCTCGGACAAGGCAGTCAGGATAATGTCACAAGAGTCTCTGTCCCTGGCTCCAGTTCTGATTGTGTGACTATCCCATTGTATCGAATGTGAAATATTCTGGGTTAAGTTAAGTATCAAAGGTGGGTCAGATATGATAGTCGAATGCTTCTATAGACCACCTGCATCAGCAACCGTAGCAGTTGAGCGCCTCAGAGAGAACCTGCAGAACGTCGTGAAGAAGTTTCGTGATCATACTATTGTAATAGGGGGGGATGATCACGATGATCACGAAACTTCTTCACGACGTTCTGCAGGTTCTCTCTGAGGCGCTCAACTACTACGGTTGCTGATGCAGGTGGTCTATAGAAGCATCCGACTATCATATCTGACCCACCTTTGATACTTAACCCAGATTATTTCACATTCGCATTCGCTAATAACTTCACTGGATATTATTGAATTCTTTACTGCTATAAATACTCCTCCACCATTGGCGTTTATCCTATCCTTGCGGTATATATTCCATTCTGTGTCTAGGATTTCGTTACTGTTCACTTCCGGTTTTAACCAACTTTCCGTTCCCAATACTATATGCGCACTATTTCCTTCAATAAGAGATACTAATTCAGGAACCTTGCCCTGGATACTCCTGCAGTTTACCAATATTACGTTAACTTTTCCTGTTTTTGGTCTCTGAGGACGGACGTTCTTTATCAACGATGATAATGTCCTCTCTGGTAAGCCGTCAGGTATTTTATCGTTTCGCCCAAGGGGGGGTCCCTCTAACCTAAAAAACCCCCGTGTGCACGCCACACGTACTCTGCTACCCTAGTAGCTGCTTCCGGTGTTATTAACAGTTTGTAACTTCCAGAGAAGCCTCTTGAGTGGTGAATTTTGAGTAAAGCCTACACATTTATCTGGTTGCCATGTCAAAATTTGCTTCTTTTTCCAAAACACAGCGGAGTTTACACTTTCTCATCTCACTATCGTATTGTGCTGACACAGGTGGGAGAGGATTGTGAAACGGTGGTTTCTTAAGTTTATTTGGTGTGGAACTGAGGGAAAGTAAAATCAGTATTATGAAAAACATATCCTCGATACAAATAACCTATTAAGTCGTCACATACGTTGTTCCAAAACCCATAGCATTTCTCGTTTCATCAGTTGTCGATGGCTCTTAAAAATTACATTCTTTCACCAAAAAGGTCTGCAGTTATTGGAATAACGCGATAGATGATGAAGTTTTACATAATAACGATGTGGTAAAATACTCTCCTCTTTGCTTGCTATCATTTGCCAGAATCTCATTTGGACATCTGAAAGCCTTTATGAAATATGAGGAGTGTTGTGGATATTTCACTCTGGCGTTATCGCTTGCCCCAGGCAATCGCAAATGAGTGTGCTACCTCAGACGAGTTTCCTCCAGATTGGTGAATGATAGCCACCTCTACCCAAGTCTAAAGGTAAATTCAATATGTTAGCTAAATTTCTTGAGCAACAACATATTATATAATGTGCACCAAGCGCAGAATCATAGCGACCTCTATTCTTCATTGCACACTTTTCCGAGTTTCTTGCAGTGTTTTAATTTCAGGTAAGTATCACAATAACTATGACCATTAACGAAACGATGGGCACATCATCATTAATATGACATTCAAAGCTGTAAGTAATGCAAAAATGATTTTTTTAATCGAGTAGTTTCTGTAAAATCGTTTGAGAAAGACTGCAAGGTGCGGGCCTCGATTCTGCCATTGAAATGTGGAAAGGTAGAAAACAGTTATCGGCTTCCTGTTCCGAACAAACGAAAGAGCTCGCCCAGCGCTTTGGACGAAAACTGGTCAATGCCGTCGTATCCTGCAAGTTCCTTTTGAGGGGTAGGGGGTTGAGGGGGAGGAAGGATTTTGTGATGTGGCCATTCAGGGAACTATAGAGTTGGATGTTAATTTTGCCGATACGAACTAGGACTGCTGATATTTTTAAAAATATCGGGAATCCGATAAATCGACTGAACATTGTAAATATACTGCCGGCTTTAGAGCTGTGTAGTAAGTATTGATTTATTATTAGATTTTCTGTACATCAACAAGCTAGCAACCTGTCTATCCCCCTTAGAGCGAGAGTTCAAATGAAACGGATGCACGTTCACGTTCGACGATAACTACTCTGCTAAGAATGGTAACTGCATGTAAGTGGCACAATAAAAGGTGGGACCGTCGTTCGGTTTCGTTACAGATCGGATTTGTCCGGAAAGTCGACATTTCTGATTCTTCATTTCTGCCAACGACAGTAAACTCTTAGTTGTGTGTCGAAACTGCGCGGCGAAGCTAAACGTTGCAGCGGCTCCTGGTAGTGCTAAGCGTCGATTACGTCAGCATTTCCCCTCACACGTCTCCGCCCACCGGCAAAGACCAATTTTGTCACTCAGATATATGTTCGCCATCTTCACCAACTGTTTTTGAAGAATGACAAAGTGAAGAAACAGCACAGTAGTTCTGTTAAAAATTGTTTTTTAACGCAACTGGTGTGCTATTTCTTCACGTCGGAAATCTTGTTATTCCATTCACACCGCCATCCGCCGATGCAATCAGCCTTCTTCTATTGAGCCACATATACTTGCTCACACAATCAACGAGAAAGATTGGACGTGACGAAAGCTCAAAAAGAAGTAAGACTCCATCCCACAGTGAAAGTAAAATTATGTTCTACTATAATTTCAGATGAACAAATTGTGAAAAAAATGTAATATAAAATAAAAATATTAGCACTCTACGTTGGGATCGTGATGTCAATATATCGGGGGAAGAAATGTATGGGGGATGAACCGGATGTATATCCACATTTTTTGGAGAAACATTGATATATCGATATTTTATTAACATGGTTGAGAATCCGGCCTGCTTGTCCTATTTACAACTGCACTGCGTTTTTCGTTGTAATAGTTAAACGCCACGCCAATAGCTGCTACGGACGTTTTCTTCTTATTTTTCCTCGCCTTATCCCGCATCTGGCACGTTAATTTCTCGATTTGCCTGTGTTAGCGTTAGAGGATATCGAGATGCTGTTCCCGTCACCACTGTCGGGAAGGAATTTGTGTATCCCACCTGAGTGCGTCTGGTGTTATCCCATGTGCGACAATATTTTGATCAGGAGATAACGTGCTTCATTGAGTAGGATACACATGTGACAACCCTAGGACTTCGTGGCAGGGACTGATCATCAACATAAAGCGCGCAGAAGTATTTTTGGAAACCGCTACAGAAGACCCATGAATAAGCACCAGAACATTCAGCACTGCATTAGGAACATCGCGAAACGCTGTTGTGAGAGCGCTGCACAGATGCAATTCCATCACTTTCTCATGCAGATAACGCATGCGTTGTTACTGTGAATCCATAAGCAGAGAGTGCACTTGTGAAACTTGTCATCTGAAGCAAGATCAGCATATTCAAAGAACAGTCTATTTTATAAGCGAAGGTACAGTGAATTTATTTTCATAATCTGCACAAGAAAACGTAAAAATCCCTCACCACACACACACAGGTGCGTAGGTAGCAACAAAAGTACTGTGTCATTGTCTGGTGTGACGTTATCGATCATTATCTCACACTGTCATACGTGCTATCACTTGGATCGATATATTTGATCCTGAATGTTTCATTACTGGCGTCAATAGAGGAAGATACTTTGCTCTATCGTACGAAAATGTGGTTCATGGAAGACGCCGAAATGCGATATAGCTTGAGCAACTCTTCTTTTTTTCTTTCAAAGAATGTGCAGGTCATGTGACTTTTCTAGTTATAAGACACAGTGAAAACGAGCCAGCTGGAAAAAAAGTAAGTAACTGTTACTTATTTCAAAAGTTATCGCCATAATTGTTACCACATGATATGCTGAGAACTGTGAATGTAGGACCACAGGTAGATTTCATATTTTTACACACATCAAGAAAAATTTTGCATCACCGTGGTTTCCAGAACTCCTGAAGATAGACGCTGACTATGGATATTGTATCACAGACACAGTCCCTTTAACTGTTTAGAGATGTCACTAAATCCGCCTAAAGCCGGCCGGAGTGGCCGTGTGGTTCTAGGCGCTACAGTGTGGAACCGGGCGACCGCTACGGTCGCAGGTTCGAATCCTGCCTTGGGCATGGATGTGTCTGATGTACTTAGGTTAGTTAGGTTTAATTAGTTCTAAGTTCTAGGCGACTGACGACCTCAGAAGTTAAGTCGTATAGTGCTCAGAGCCATTTGAACCACTTGAAACAAACCTACCCAAAGATGTAAACAACCATATATGAGTAGAGCCTATCAAAAGGAGGCGGTCCGACAGCCGATCATTTCCAATGATTCCACCAGGAACGAGGTACACGGCTCGTGTTGTCTGAAGTTCAACCATGCCTAGACGGTCAATATCGCGGTTCAATCGCGTCCCCATTGTTACTTTGTGCCAGGAAGGACTCTCAACAAGGAAAGTGTCCAGGCATCTTGGAGTGAACCAAAGCGATGTTGTTGGGACATGGAGGAGATACAGAGAGACAGGAACTGTCGATGACATGTCTTGCTCAGGCCACCCAAGGCTACTGCAGTGGATGACCGCTACCTACGGATTATCGCTCGGAGGAATCCTGACATCAACGCCACCATGTTGAATAACGCTTTTCGTGGAGCCACAGGACGTCGTGTTACGACTCAAACTGTGCGCAATTAACTGCCTGATGCGCAACTTCACTCCTGATTTCCATGGCGAGGTCCATCGTTGCAACCACGACACCATGCAGCGTGGACCGCTCAGGATTGGCATCACGTTCTCTTCACCAATGAGTGTCGCATATGGCTTCAGCCAGACAATCGTCGGAGACGTGTTTGGAGGCAACACGGTCAGGCTGAACGCCAATAGACACACTGTCCAGGGAGTGAAGCAAGATGGAGGTTCCCTGCAGTTTTGGGGTGGCATTATGTGGGGCTGACGTACGCTGCTTGTGGTCATGGAGGCGCCGTAACGGCTGTATGATACGTGAATACCATCCTCCGAACGATAGCGCAACAATATCAGCAGCATATTGGCAAGGCATTCGTCTTCATGGACGACAATTCGCACCCCCATCTTGCACATCTTGTGAATGATTTGCTTCAGGATGACGACATCGCTCGACTAGCGTGACCAGCAAGTTCTCCAGACTTGGACCCTATCGAATATGCCTGGTATAGATTCAAAAGGGCTGTTTATGGACGACGGAACACACCAACCACTCTGAGGGATCTACGCCGAATCGCCGTTCAGGAGTGGGACAATCTGGACCAGCAGTGCCTTGATGAACTTGTGGATAGTATGCCTCGACGAATACAGGCATGCATCAATGCAAGAGGACGTGCTACTGGGTATTAGAGGTACCGGTGTGTACATAAATCTGGACCATCACCTCTGAAAGTCTCGCTGTATGGTGGTACAACATGCAATGTGTGGTTTTCATAAGCAATAAAAAGGGCGGAAATGATTTATGTTGATCTCTATTCCAATTTTCTGTACAGGTTCCGGAACTCTCGGAACCGAGGTGATGCAAAACTTTTTTTTTATTTGTGTAGATTTCCTGGAAGCATTCGGTACGGTGTCGCATTGCAGGCTGTTAACGAAGACACGCGCATATGGAACAAGTTCAAAGATACGCGAACGGCTCGAAGACTTCTTAAATAATAGAACCCAATATGTCGTCCTCGACGACGAGTGTTCATCAGAGACGAGGGTATCGTCTCGAGTGCTTTTGAGAAGTGTGATAGGACCAGTTTTGCTCTCTATATATGTAGTTGATTTGGCGGACAGGGTGAGCAGCATACTGTGGTTGTTTGCTGATGATGCCGTGGTGTACGGTAAGGTGTCGAAGTTGAGTGACTCTGGGAAGATACAAGACGATTTAGACAAAATTTCCAGTTGATCTGATGAATGGTAGCTAGCTCTAATTGTGTAAAATTATAAGTTAATGTGGATGAGTAGGAAGACCATACCTGTAATGTTCGGATACAGTATTAATATTGTCCAGCTTGACACAGTCAAGTCGTTTAAATATCTGGGCATAAGGTTGCAAAGCGGTATGAGGTGAAACGAGCATGCGAAAACCGTGGTAGGGAAGGAAAATGGTCGACTTGGGTTTATTGGGTGAATTTTAGGAAAGAGTGTGTAACCTCCCCCTCACTTATCGACCTTAATGATAGTGAACAATTAAACCGCGTGTACCTAATGGAAATTTGGGAAAAGCAATCGGCACCGAAGGTAATCTGTCGGTAAAGAGGGCGGAAAGGGTTACAGCTTAATGAAAGGAAATATCCAAATGAAATTGGGGGAAATTAATTTTGAAAAGGGGTAACGTTAATAAAGAAAGTAAATGTGCGGTCGTTAGGTTAACAATTAATTGGTGTTAATGAGATATTTGAGATTTGGGGGAAATTATGGTCGCCAGTCCTATGGACAACTACTATAATGACTGAAAAAGAAAGGTTATTGCACATATAATTAGCACTAAAAACGTGGCAACTGAAGGTTGACAGGTGTTGTGTGAAAACTGATTCTTTGTTAGAAGTAACAAATTTCGCTACACTCTGACTTAATTTAGCAAAAGAATTAATAAAACCGGAAAATTGAAAGTTAATTTAGTGACTGAAATTAATAGTGAGCTTTGTTTCTGAAGCACATCGAAATTCAGTAAAGTACGGTTAGTCTTGGGCTACCTCAACAACCATTTCAAAAACTACTTGAATCTACGCAATTTAGAAATAAGAGATTTAACTTTGAACTTGAATTAAATGATTCTGGACAATTAACAACAGTAACATTTAGTAGGTACCAAGCTGAGCTGCAGTCACAGGTAAGCTAAAATACGGTAGCAAAACTCGCACTCTTAATTTGTGCTTTTGTAATCTAAATATTGTAGCCAGCTATGAATACATTAACGAAACTTTGAAATTGATGCAGTGAAATCGAATGATATTACTTTAATGCTGGCGTTTGAATTTCAACGACACTCGGGTGCATTCCGGAAAAGGATGGGACCCTGCTTGGTAATGCAATTGGGACAATGAGCAACAAAGGTTCATGCTACGTTGCTGTAATTTAGTGAGAAAAATTTAACAGTTTGAAAAGCTGAGGTCTGCCATACATTTCTAAAACTTTACATGCTACCAGTCTTCCTTGTTGGTTGATTGAAGGTTTGAAGTCGTCGATCGAGGAGGTGGCGACAGTCACACATTGTCGGCCGTCACTGTTGCAGAGGCTGGATGTTGGCGAGTCTCCTTTTCGACACGGTCTCCAGCCGAAACGGGCTCTTGATGTGTGCCAGCTAACGCTCCCGTCCGCGATACCATGTCAGAAATTAACATAGCAAGTCGAGCGCAATTACATGCTGCCAAATCCTGAAAACGCGGCAACTCGCGGGAGCGTCACACAACACACCTGCTCCACTGCCCTCCTCCAACCAGACTCTCCTCTGCCCGCGCTCCACGCGGCCGAGTCCACACTACCAAAGATCCTAAACACTTTGGTTCTCCACACGACCTATCGATGTATTCGTTCGATAGCATAGTTTTCCCTAGGCAAGACCCAGCGTAAAAATACAAATAGTATTTACAAAACGAACCAATTATACATCGACATAAATGCATGTATATACAAATAGTAAAACAATTACAATATACAAAGACACAGAAACGTCATATCTTCAGGTAACAAAATAAGGAAAAAAAATTATAGTACAATAGATGGAAATAGGAGGATATGCATTTCCGGCGTTACAAGTGGTTCACCTGTAAATGAGACCGCATATAGAACGCTGGTTCTACGTAATCTTGAGTACTGCTCTGGTGTTTGGGATCCATATCACGTCTGATTGAAAGAAGACATCGAAGCAGTTCAGAGGCTGGCTTCTAGATTTAACTTGGTAGGTTCTAACAACACGTAAGTGTTACGGAGATGCTCCAGAAACTCAAATGGAAATCCCTGGACGGAAGGCGAGATTCATTTCGAGCAACACTATTGATATAATTTAGAGAACCGACATTTGAAGCTGACTGCCGAACGATTCAACTGCCACAAACATACACTGCGCGCAAAGGCGACGAAGATGAGATACAAGAAATTAGGGCTCATACGGAGACACACAGACCATCGTTTTCCCTCGGTCTTTTTGCGAGTGGTACTCTCCATCACGCACCATACAGTGGCTTGCTGAGTATCTATGTAGATGTTGATCTAGATGTAGATCCCACTGTGAGACAAGACGGTCAGTGCCTTCGTGGAAAAATATTTCAAGCTTGCTTACGGAAACATGACTGTATCCAGGCGTGCATCTCCCTATCCGAAGCAATTCGGTGGCCACGAATGTCTTTCTTCAGTGCTCTAAAAATATCTAAATCGCGTGCAGAGAGATAGGGACTGTGATCAAAAGTATCCGGGCACCCCAAAAACATACGTTTTTCATATTGGTGCATTGTGCTGCCACCTGCTGCCAGGCACTTCGTATCAGCGACCTCGGTAGTCATTAGACATCGCGAGAAAGCAGAATGGGGCGCTCCGCGGATCTCACGGACCTCGAACGTGGTCAGGTGACTGGGTGTCACTCTTGTCATACGCCTGTACTCGAGATTTCCACACTCCTAAACATTCGTAGGTCCACTGTTTCCGATATAATAGTGAAGTACAGCACAAAAGCGTACAGGCCGACCTCGTCTGTTGATTGGCAGAGATCACCAACAGTTGAAGAGGGTCGTAATGTGTAATGAACAGACATCTATCCAGACCATCACACAGGAATTCCCAACTGCATCAGGATCTGCTGCAAGTACTATGACAGTTAGGCAGGAGGTGAGAAAAGTTGTATTTCATGGTCGAGCGGCTGCTCATAAGCCACACATCATGGCGGTAAACGCCAAACGACACCTCGCTTGGTGTAAGGAGCGATTGGACGACTGAACAGTGGAAAAACGTTGTGTGCAGTGACGAATTACGGCACACAATGTGGCGATCCGGTGCCAGGGTGTGGGTATGGTCAATGCCCGGTGAACGTCATCTGCCAGCGTGTGTAGTGCCAACAGTAAAATTCGGAGGCGGCGGTGTTATGGTGTAGTCGTGTTTTTCATGGAAGGAGCTTGTACCCCTTGTTTTTCTGCGTAGCACAGGCCTACAGTTATGTTTTAAGCATCCTCTTGCTTCCCACTGTTGTAGAGCAATTCGTGGATGGCGATAGCTTTTTTCAACACGATTGAGCACCTGCTGATGACGCACGGCCTGTGGCAGAGTGGTTACACGACAATAACATCCTTGTAGTGGAGTTGCCTTCACAGAGTCATGACCTGAATGTACGGAACGTCTTTAGGATGTTTGGGAACGTCGACTTGGTGCCAGGCCACACCGACGGACATCGATAGCTCTCGTCAGTGCAGCACTCAGTGAAGAATGGGCTGCCATTCCCCAAGAAACCTTCCAGCACCTGATTGAACGTATGCCTGCGAGAGTAGACGGTGTCATCAAGGCTAAGGGTGGACCAACAGCATATTGAATTCCAACATTACCGATGGAGGGCACCACGAACTTGTAAGTCATTTTCAGCCGGGTGTCCGGATACATTTGATCACATAGTGTATAAGGACTTCCCAGCGAAACTTCTGCTGCAACGTCGGAACAACCTCGGAAATATGTGCGCGGGCATTACTGCAGCACAGTGTTGTCACTGATAAACATTCCGTGGGCGTATGGACTTGATAGTGCACCTCACTTTTTCCGAAGTGTCCACGTATCGTTGTGCTTGAATTTCGGCGCCGTGTTTCAGACAGTCAATGAGCAGCGCGCCGTTGCAGTCAAAGGAAAAGGTGATCTCGACTTTCCTGGAGCTGCCGTGCCTGTCATCTCGACAACGCGCTTGCAGAGTCGCTGGGTAGGCCTTACGCATCCTCCATATACTCCCGATCTCTCCCCACGTCGTTTCCATATTTTGGAACCCTGACATTCGTGGCCATCGATTTGCTTCGGACGAAAAGATGCACGCCTGGGTGCAATAATGGTTCCGTACACCACTGCAAACATTTTTCCTTGAAGGCTTTGAGAGTATTATCTTACCGTGAAATGAACCTACTAACGATTATGGCGATTATTTTAGGAGTAATAGACAGTTTATTTCCTTTTTTCGTGTGTGTCGTCTTCATTTCACTGCCACTTTTAGATTGTTGTTGTTGTGGTCTTCAGTCCTGAGACTGGTTTGATGCAGCTCTCCATGCTACCCTATCCTGTGCAAGCTTCTTCATCTCCCAGTACCTACTGCAACCTACATCCTTCTGAATCTGCTTAGTGTATTCATCTCTTGGTCTCCCTCTACAATTTTTACCCTTCACGCTGCCCTCCAATGCTAAATTTGTGATCCCTTGATGCCTCAGAACATGTCCTACTAACCGGTACCTTCTTTTTGTCAAGTTGTGCCACATACTCCTCTTCTCCCAAATTCTTTTCAATACTTCATCATTAGTTACGTGATCTACCCATCTAATATTCAGCATTCTTCTGTAGCACCACATTTCGAAAGCTTCTATTCTTTTCTTGTACAAACTATTTATCGTCCATGTTTCACTTCCACACATGGCTACACTCCATACAAATACTTTCAGAATCGACTACCTGACACTTAAATCTATACTCGATGTTAACAAATTTCTCTTCTTCAGAAACGCTTTCCTTGCCATTGCCAGTCTACATTTTATATCCTCTCTACTTCGACCATCATCAGTTATTTTGCTCCCCAAATAGCAAAACTTCTTTACTACTTTACGTGTCTCATTTCCTAATCTAATTCCCTCAGCATCACCCGACTTAATTCGACTACATTCCATTATCCTCGTTTTGCTTTTGTTGATGTTCATCTTATATCCTCCTTTCAAGACACTGTCCATACCGTTCAACTGCTCTTCCAAGTCCTTTACTGTCTCTGATAGAATTACAATGTCATCGGCGAACCTCAAAGTTTTTATTTATTTTCCATGTATTGTAATACCTACTCCGAATTTTTCT
The DNA here is from genome assembly GCF_021461395.2 of Schistocerca americana. NCBI lineage: Eukaryota > Metazoa > Arthropoda > Insecta > Orthoptera > Acrididae > Schistocerca > Schistocerca americana. The sequence continues at coordinate 208,362,229 of NC_060124.1, read as the reverse complement.
TTTGTTTTCTTTACTGCTAGCTCAATAACATTGTCAAAAGCTTTCTCTACGTCTACAAATGCTAGAAACGGAGGTTTGCCTTTCCTTAATCTTAAGTCATAAGGTCAGTATTGCCTCACGTGTTCCAATATTTCTACGGAATCCAAACTGATCTCCCCGAGGTCGGCATCTACCAGTTTTTCCATTCGTCTGTAAAGAATTTGCTTTAGTATTTTGCAGCTGTGACTTATTAAACTGATAGTTCGGTAATTTTCTCATCTGTCAACACCTGCTTTCTTTGGGATTGGAATTATTATATTCTTCTTGAAGTCAGAGGGAATTTCGCCTGTCTCATACATCTTGCTCACCAGATGGTAGAGTTTTGTCGGAACTGTCTCTCCCAAGGCCATCAGTAGTTCTATTGGAATGTTGTCTACTCCCGGGGCCTTGTTTCGACTCAGGTCTTTCAGTGCTCTGTCAAACACTTCACGCAGTATCGTATCTCCCATTTCATCTTCATCTACATCCTCTTCCATTTCCATAATATTGTCCTCAAGTACATCGCCCTTGTATAGACCCTCTATATACTCCTTCCACCTTTCTGCTTCCCTTCTTTGCTTAGAACTGGGTTTCCATCTGAGCTCTTGATATTCATACAAGTGGTTCTCTTTTCTCCAAAGGTCTCTTTAGTTTTCCTGTAGGCAGTATCTATGTTACCCCTAGTGAGATAAGCCTCTACATCCTTACATTTGTCCTCTAGCCATCGCTGCTTAGCCATTTTGCACTTCCTGTCGATCTGATTTTTGAGATTTCTGTATTCCTTTTTGCCTGCTTCATTTACTGCATTTTCATATTTTCTCCTTTCATCAATTAAGTTCAATATTTCTTCTGTTACCCAAGGATTTCTACTAGCCCTCATCTTTTTACCTACTTGATCCTCTGCTGCCTTCACTACTTCATCCCTCAGAGCCACCCATTCTTCTTCTACAGTACTTCTTTCCCCCATTCCTGTCAATTGTTCCCTTATGCTCTCTCTGAAACTCTGTACAACCTCTGGTTCTTTCAGTTTATCCAGGTCCCATCTCCTTAAATTCCCACCTTTTTGCAGTTTCTTCAGTTTTAATCTACAGTTCATAACCAATAGATTGTTGTCACATCTGCCCCTGGAAACGTCTTACAATTTAAAACCTGGTTCCTAAATTTCTGTCTTACCATTATGTAATCTATCTGATACCTTCTAGTATCTGCAGGATTCTTCCATGTATACAACCTTCGTTCATGATTCTTGAACCAAGTGTTAGCTATGATTAAGTTATGCTCTGTGCAAAACTCTACCAGGCGGCTTCCTCTTTCATTTCTTAGCCCCTACTATGTTTCCTTCTCTCCCTTTTCCTACTCTCGAATTCCAATCACCCATGACTATTAAATTTTCGTCTCCCTTCACTACATGAATAATTTCTTTTATCTCATCATACATTTCTTCAATTTCTTCATCATCTGCAGAGCTAGCTGGCATGTAAACTTGTACTACTGTAGTAGGTGTGGGCTTCGTATCTATCTTGGCCACAATAATGTGTTCACTATGCTGTTTGTAGTAGCTTACCCGCACTCCTATTTTTTATTCATTATTAAACCTAGTCCTGCATTACCCCTATTTGATTTTGTGTTTATATCCCTGTATTCACCTGACCAAAAGTCTTGTTCCTCCTGCCACCGAACTTCACTAATTCCCACTATCTAACTTTAACCTATCCATTTCCCATTTTAAATTTTCTAATCTACCTGCCCGGTTAAGGGATCTTGACATTCCACGCTCCGATCCGTAGAACGCCAGTTTTCTTTTTCGTGATAACGACGTCTTCCTGAGCAGTCCCCGCCCGGAGATCCGAATGGGGGACTATTTTACCTCCGGAATATTTTACCCAAGAGGACGCCATCATCATTTATCCATACAGTAAAGCTGCATGCCCTCGGGAAAAATTACGGCCGTAATTTCCCCTTGCTTTCAGCCATTCGCAGTACCAGCACAGCAAGGCCATTTTGGTTAATGTTGCAAGGCCAGGTCAGTCAATTATCCAGACTGTTGCCCCTGCAACTACTGAAAAGACTGCTGCCCCTCTTCAGGAGCCACACGTTTGCCTGGCCTCTCAACAGATACCCCTCCGTTGTGGTTGCACCTACGGTACGGCCCTCTGTATCGCAGAGGCACGCAAGCCTCCCCACCAGTGGGCAGGTCCATAGTTCATGAGGGAGATATCGAGCCTTTAATCGATTCAAGTTTTCTTAGGGAGCGTTTGGAAACCTCTAATACAGCGGTGTAAATCTCTTATACCTACCTCCCAGTTTAGTACCTCTGTTAGTAGTAAAAATTTCTCACCTCCCACCGGTTAAACAGTAATGGTAATATTTAAAGTACGGAAGTAAATTACTTTATTTTTTTTTGTGAAGCACCGATAAAGCAAGTTAAAGCCTATCATAATAATTACTTGCCAAATACTCTATGTAAAATTTTATGGAAATCTATCAAAATGCTTTTGGCATCGCTACCGCCTACCACGCACCATTGAATGTGGTGCTCTAATTAGTAGTCAGTAGGGAACGGGTTGACTACAACTGCTCCAGTCTACGAAAGGGAGGTACCTGAAATCGTAAATTTGTAATGGAGTACCAAATACGCATTTGGCACTAAGCGAAGTGACACTAGAACGATTAAACGTGTTAATCAGCCCTGCAGTTTGCGAAGAGTCGGGAACAAGTACAACAGAGTTGGACAGTATTAGACAATGAAGTACCAGTCAGATATTTATCAGACTTCGTGGAATTATTTGTTTCATAGCGGGTATTAAACGATGTCCATCATTAACTACAGTAAGAGGTGAGATTCCAATGGGTGTGAATACATTGTTGTACTCACTGTGGCATGGAAGTAATTAGCTTACGAATGTCATGATACCTAATTTCTTGTCATGTCTGAAACACATTCTTCATCTTTTCATCAAGATTTCTAGGTGGAGATGAGCATGAAAGTATAAGCCGTCCCATCAAATCCCCAAAATGCTCTATGGTGAGAAATTAGGGTACTGGGCATGTGAATTAAGAATCTGAATATTTTTCAAGGAGTTTGTGGTGTTAATTGCAGCCTGGGGGCTCGCAGTATCCTTCTGGAATTTGGCATTTGGCACTCTAGACAAGAAAGGTATGACAAAAGTGTTTACCGTTATTACTCTGTATTGGCGAACATTCAGCCTCCCTTCATCTACACGGGGTCCAGGGTTCGACTTCCGGCAGGGTCAGGGATTTTCACCTGCCTCGAGATGACTGGGTGTTTGTGTTGTCCTCATCATTTCACCTTCCTTCATGAAAGTGGCGAGATTGGGCTGAGACAAGGTTGGGAATTTGTACGGGCGCCGATAACCGCGCAGTTGAGTTTCACTATCATCCCTTCATCGATTACCAAAGGAGTCCTGTTGTCATACCCAATACCCCACGGTATCATGATTGTAGGAGGCGTATAAGTCACGAGAATCCCTCCTTCCCATCACTTTTCTCTATCTACAAAACGGTGATGTCAATCTCAAACCCACAATCATTTACAGGTACGTCTATAGAAGAAACACACACAGAATGCGACTTATTGCCATACTGCCGTAGTTCAATTTGGTCCTACGCCGTGTAGATCTCGGTGGTGGGTTACAACGGTAAATGATGTATGGCAACTCGATATATCAAACCAGCTTCCAGTAAACAGTTCTCGACGGTCATTGGTGGCACTCTGCCTGCATCCTCTGCTTGGATTTCAACTCTCTTCGTCTGTCTATCCGTTAAAGCCAGTCGAACAACTCTACGATCATCTCGTGTTATAGTTCTTCTGGAAGAACCCGTGCCTAGTCTACATGACAAAAATTAATCATTTTTCACTCAAATGGCATGTTTTCCTGATTTCGTCAGGTAATGACACTAACATTACACCCATAGGAGACAAAAGGAAGCATTTCGTTTTATTCCGTGATTTAGTGCCTTAAATGGATTTTTTTTATTTTTATTTTTTTATTTTATTTTTTTACGCCAATGTGTAAAACACTGTTCCATGTCGCATTTGGTGATCTGTGGAGGCGCGCACCTTCCAGGTGTCACGTACTCGAGACCTTCGTTTTTACCAAGAGGACGAAAGAACGGGTTGAGATACTTACAAACCATCATTGTAGACATCACTCCGTTCCAAGTTCAAAACTCACGACGTTACGGAGCAAATTAATCACCACAGATTCATAAAAAGTCACTCATTAGAATACAACTTTCTTTATTCATACAACGAACCATGCAAACATTAGGGTACATGTTCAGTGCTAAATACCGTTCTCCTCTACACAGTGATTTCGTCATGATGTTACATCCATTCACAGATGATGGAGAAGGACCGACCGAGCCGAAAGCTGTAAGCGCAAATTGTCCGGATACCTCTGACAGTGGACCTCTTCTACTGCAAACACTTTGCTTTCCATGTTTTTGGAGGGGGTAGTATGACCAAAACAAGAAGAAAATATTCTGTAAATATGGGCTTTAAAGAGCATACCTTAAAAACACTTGTTCATCTTTTCTACTGTGAAACACATCTCATCCACTGAGCAAGTGCAAATAGCTTTTACGGTATGAACTTTAGAAACCATGTTTACAGGAAATCCCAACGTATCAAAAGCAAAGAGCTTGCCGTAGAGGAGGACCACTCTCACAGGTATCAGACCTATTTGCTCTTATAACTTCCGACTCAGTCGTTTCCTGACCAATGTCCCATCCTCAGGTTCATACATTTACAACTTTCCCTGGAAGTTTGTATTATTATCACGGGATCACTGTGTGTCCGGTACTATTTTTTCAGCTAATATCCTATATACGCTCTCAGGCGACGTACCTCACATACATATTATTTGCTCGATGAAGTTTGGGTAATTAGAACTTAGTTTTACTGCAAAGCGAATGCTCAATACAAGCGAAAGTAGTATGTTACGAGTTCCAAGTGAGCATAAGAGAACCTGTAATGTTGTCAATATACATAAATTGAACAAGGAGCTTTTACTACGTAACGCGTGATACTTATATGTGGACTGAGTTCCTTTAATGCCGTAAGCATTTTACCCGCCTGGAAAATTTGTTTTAGTTGCCAATAACTTCTATTTCATACTATATTTAACTTGTAACTCGCTTTTGTTAGGACTTCTAAATAATCTGAGTTCACTTACTGATTACTGGTGTGTAGTAGAGTAACAAAGTCACACAGAAACGATTAAATGCAAGATTTTCTTGATTACAATGGTTTTAAGTTTCAACCCTACATTTCCTAGGTATATGATCATGTTGATCCTTGCAATATGACTTCTCATTTGGAAAAACCTTAATTTTCCAGAGTAATTTTTGTAATTTCAGAAAGATATTGCGCTACATGAAGAGTAAATGTCATCATTTAAATAGAATAAGAAAAGTATTAAACTTCTTTTCAGGCCTGACAAGAGGAGTATATCTGAGAAGTGGAAAAGGTACAACATTCTTCACCATGTTTAAAGTTGTGTAAATGTTATAACCAATACCACAAATGGTGGTAAGGCTGAACACTTGGCGTTCATATGACCGGGGTTTTAAGTAGGCAAGTAAGCCATAGCTCGGGGTCTTTGATCTTTTGTTCTGTGGGGTTGGATTGGCAAGGTGAATGTATTGTGCGGCTACACAGCCGCTTGAGCATAAGTGTGTTACTTTGGTGAACTTAGAGTCACAGCTTGGTAACCAGTGGTTGAATATTTCTGACCGTGACACTTTTTTGTTACTATTTTGAAGACATATATGGTGTGGTTGCACATTGAGATTGTCGCTGCAGGTTTCACTAATTTTGTTTCCCTCCTCCGAGCATTTACACTGAAATGACAAAAGTCATGAGATAGCTCCTAATGGCGTGTCGGACCTCCTTTTGCCTCATGTATTGCAGTAACTCGAAGTGGCATGGACTCAACAAGTCGTTGGAAATCTCCTGCAGAAATATTGAACAATGCTGATTTATAGCCGTTCATAATTGCTTTCGTGTTGCCGGTGCAGGATTTTGTGCACGGATTGACCTCTCGCTTGTGTCCCATAAATGTGGGATGGGCGGTCTGCGTGGCCAAACAATTCGCTCCAACTGTCCAGAATGTTCTTCGAACAAACGCAAACAATTGTGGCCCAGTGACATCTTTTGGAACGTGAAGTCCATGAATGTTTGCAAATGGTTTCCAAGCAGCCGAACATAAACATTTCCAGTGAATGGTCGGATCAGTTGCATCAGAGGATCCAGTCCATTCCATGTAAACACAGCTCACACCATTATGGAGCCACCACCACCACGCACAGTGCCTTGTTGACAACTTGGATCCGTGGCTTCGAGGGGTCTGCGCCACACACGAACCCTGCCATCAGCTCTTACCAACTGAAACTGGGACTCATCTGATCAGGCCATGGTTCTCCAGTTGTCTATGGTCCAATCGACATGGTCACGAGCCCAGGAGAGGAGCTGCAGGTGATGTCGTGCTGCCATACCCCATTAACCCATTATCTCGCCGCACTAGTTTCACGGATACGTTCGTTGAACGCCCCGCATTTCTTCCTGTGGTTATTTCAAGCAGTATTGGTCGACTGTTAGCACCGACAACTCTACGACAACGCTGCTGCTCTCTGTCGTTAAGAGCATTACCCGTGGTGGGAGGTAATCCCTGAAATTCGGTATTCTCGGCATACTCTTGACATTGTGGATCTCGGAATACTGAATTCACTGACGATTTCCGAAACGGAAGGCTACAGGCGTCTATCGATCAAAGTATATTAATCCCCGTCTTTCGGCCATAATCACGTCGGACACCTTTTCATATCAATCACAGTACAGATGATAGCTCCGCCCCTGCACTGCCCTTTATACCTTATGTACGAGATTTTAGAGGCAACTCTATATGTGCATGTCCCCGTACCATGACTTTCATCACCTCAGTGTAGTCCACACTTGCTACTGTGAATGCTTTGCTTTCAGTACGAATTAGTTATTTAGTGCTATCTTGAAATAATATTGTATTAATAATCAATGTGACCCCACCATTCGAATACAAATTTGTGTGACTGTATAAACATATTGTCATGATTAACCCATTTTTGTAGGCTACATTATTATCCTAGAGGATTATTTCTTAATGTGTTTCCTTTAATTATAGTTATCCATTTATTATGTATTTAATTATTTCCATAATATCTCTGCTAGTCCATATTCTTTGTAAGTGATCCATCTTTCTATAAGCACTAAGTGACACATACACTGAGCAGCTTTCGATTAAGTGAGCGTCCTAAAAACCTTAGGCCGCAAACTTGCCCACTGTTCTCAGAATGAAATTTTCAGTCTGCAGCGGAGTGTGCGCTGATACGAAACTTCCTGGCAGATGCTGGACCGAGACTCGAAATCGGGACATTTGTCCTTCACGGGCAAGGGCTCTTCCTACTTTTTTCTTTTTTTTTCAATTTTATTCGGTATTGTTCGTTGCGTTTGGTCGGGCGGACGTCAGAAGACATCCGTTGAAGTTGATCATTGATTCCTTTACTCAGTTTTTTTATTACAGAGGACGAGCAGCCCTCTGACCGAACACGCTGAACTACCGTGCCGGTATCCAACTGAGCTACGCAAGCACGGCTCACGACCCGTCCTCACAGCTTTCATTCCGCCAGTACCTCGTCTCCTGCTTTCCAAACCTACCTTGGAAGTTAGGAGACGAGGTACTGACGGAATTAAAGCTGTGAGGATGGGTCGTGAGTCGTACTTGGGTAGCTCAGTTGGAAGAGCCCTTCCCTGCGAAAGGCAAAGGTCCCGAGTCCGAGTCTCGGTCCGGCACACAGTTTTAATCTGCCATGAAGTTTCCCACTGTTGGTTAGACAGCTACTAGCTGATAATGGATGGGGATTCATCTAATTTTATTGCTGCTAAACCTGCAGTGAAACTGAAGGGCTCTCTCAGGTGATAGGGTTTACCAATACAATGTATTATGAATGAATGAAAGGTTAAGTGGATTAGTATTTAATTTTGGATGCTTAGACCTTAAATTGTATTAACATGTTACCTAAAATTTGATTTCTGTAACAGTTGCATGATAACTCTAACAATCTTCTAAAAACGACCTTGTGCTAACAGCCACTCTTTGAAATCAAATGTCAAACACCATTAGGAGATGAGATCACACTGCATGCTCGTTAGGACAACCATGGGTCAGGGAGGCACAAGAACAGCGTTAACCTTACGAGTGACAGAGAATTTGCTTCGTATAATTCTGTTGTCGCAATGTTCCACATAAACGTCTCACAAATGAGCGTTGACTTCTCAGCAGTTTTCCTTATATCCACTGGTTGTTTTTCAGTCCTTTGTATCTGAAACTAAACGTCTGGTACCCATTTCGGACAAAGTATCCCATTGATTTTCTGGAGCCGTCGAAAGGTATCAGCAACATATAAAATGTAAACACGACCAAATAACACCACAACGCGTCAAGACAAACAAAAGGGATCTCATACTTCTGCCATCAGTCCGTCAAATAACTTTCGTTAAGGTCTCTTCACTTTCGTCAGTGCCTAGTCACTTCCGATATTTCATATGCTAATGTAAGTTGAAACCTTCTAAAGTTGTTACAGACACTAAATAATGATTCGGCAGCCAATGTAACAATGCTTGCGTTAGTAAGGTTTCTAGTTTATCTTTTGGTATTCAATGAAAGTGATGTAAGCTCGATTTTTATTCCATGTGTCATGCTTCATATTCATATACTGAACATTTTTCAAACAGAAATCCTCAGTTGTCGATATGCTACGCCACAGAGATTCTGACTACAACCAAAGTGATCTTTGGTGATCAGTAGCATTGTCGTTGCCAGTAGCATTCTGCGAGAACTAAGTGTAGGAGTCTGGCGTTGGTCACACTACTGAGCGATCTGGAAGCAGCCAGCACAGCAGAGAGATACAAACACAGAAGATGTTGAATTTTGAAAAAAATGATTCAATGAAGACTGATTTGAGAACTCTGAAGATTTTCAGGTAACGTTGCGGCTGCATTGCTTGCTCACGCGTAATTTGTGACGAGTTTGTGAAAGGTCAGTTTTCGATGATTTTCTCTTTATAGAAAAGTGTCATCTAAGAGTATTCGTTGATATGTCTTGCGCTTGGTGTTGTAGACCCCCAACCCTCTGTTATTCTATTAACTACTAGTGTTTTAATAAGAAGTAATATTTGTAAAGATGGTTGTAACTGTCAAGGAATGAGTTTCATTATTCGTAATACAGTTTGGAGTCCTAGTCACTTCTGCGTCATTTAGTTCAAATGGTTCAAATGGCTCTGAGCACTATGGGAATCAACTGCTGAGGTCATTAGTCCCCTAGAACTTAGAACTAGTTAAACCTAACTAACCTAAGGACATCACAAACATCCATGCCCGAGGCAGGATTCGAACCTGCGACCGCAGCGGTCTTGCAGTTCCAGACTGCAGCGCCTTTAACCGCACGGCCACTTCGGCCGGCTGCGTCATTTAGTAAATGAAATATCTTCCACCACCTCCACACGAAAATTTTGTGCTGTAGTTTTGTGTCGCCACATTGAAACAGTGACTAAAGCCAAAGCTTAATGTGCTTAGAATATTTGCAGTCCACTGCACATGGGTTTTTAAGATTCCCCATGTACAACATCGTCAGAGTATGTGGCAAAACGTTCGACGATATGCCATGAACAGAAGTTATAGGGTTGGGCATCCCAACAACAGGCACTTTTCGTATCCAAAAATCACGGCTTTTCGGGTGTATGTTGATAATGGATTAAGATTTACAAAAACGGCATTTACAGATGAATGTCTAAAGAACTTACAGAAAAAATTTTAGCCATTTGCTATGTAGATAATTGTGACCCACGGAGCAAAAACGTCTAAAAAAGGGTTTTTGTGGTTTTCCGTATAATCACGATAACCTAATCTCTGGATCTCGGTAACGGATAAAGATTAGAGAAAAGTGTCGAAGTTCCCAGAGACTCCCATTTAAAGGAGGTAACTTAAATTTTCGACTGTCTGCCATGAAAGGAAATTATAGAAGTGGCCACCCCATAATTGGTAATTCTCGCACCAAAAGTCATGGGTTGTCTGGATTTTCTCAGGAACCGCTCATTAACAAATGATTCTCTTACAAGCCGCCTGGATATCACCGTAGACCGCACCTAGTGCAAAAGAACCAGCCGATTTACTCAGTTTGCCTGGGCTGAAGGAGGTGTGTTTAATTTTTGACCGTATACTGTAGAACATCAACAACATGCCCATTCTTCCGATAGGCCAAGGGCTATCCAAAATACTTGGTCCCTTATCTCTGTGTTCAGTAGAACCATATTCGCGCGCAGCAGTTTTGGATCGTATCAGTACCGTGCAGTGTCGTGCACGGTCCGATTTCAATAAGTGTTTACATAAACTGTTTCATACGGTATCGATACACTGTTCTTATAGTCCGTGAGACGAGTGATTGGTACTGACAGGTCCGGCGGGCAGACGGCGCTGTTGCCGAACGTGGCTCACAGCACGCGGCGCCCTGTCTGCTACACGCATTCTCTAGCAGCAGAAATAAAAGCGAGACAAAATACAAGTCGTATTGGTACGCGTGAATTTATTTAAAGTTGATGCTTGAAATATATTAACTCGAAAACTGATAAGAGCTATTTAGTACAAGTATCTAAGATGCTGAAACATAATAAAGTTATTTGTTAAACTTCACAACTGAAATGAAAACTATTTTCGCAAGTTTTTGAACATTAGCAGTTTTGGTTTCCATTGTTAAGTATTAGCATTATTAATTTGTTCTACTACAAGCTACAGAATAATTGGTCAGTGTATTAAGAGTTATAATCTGAAGAAAGTACTCACAATATGATGATCTGGTTGTAGATCAATAGCAAACTCCCTCCTTACATTCCTGAATACGTTGTAGTTACTGTAATGGAAAAACACCACTGACATCACTGTCAGAATCTGATTTGACATTGTCTTCCTCAGCACTACTCGAACTATCACTGCTCTCTCCCAGATGTATAATTAAATTTTCGATGCATTCTTCCACAACCCCTTCGGTTTTGGCCGCCTGTCTGATGGCACTTGCAGTGCTGTTTACAATTTTAGCCCACGTCTCGCTTGTCACTTTATTGATAGCTGCTGGAAGGAGAGTTTCCACTTCAGAGATCGTGAATTTTTTATTGTTTGCAGCAATGTAATTTTTTATCTGCGCCCACACTCCTTCAATTGCCTTGAAGTGACAGTGGTATGGAGGAAGCCGAGCGATTTCATGCCCGTGCCTTTTAGCAATTTCGTCAGTTACATATGTTGGAAATTGGGGTTTCTTTTGTGCCACAATTTCGAGCAGTTCCGCCTTCCTTAAATCTTCTCTGAAATCTACTTTTCGCCGTTTCAACCACTGAATGATATCGTCTTTTTTTGTTGCCAAGGTTGGTGCCTTATCGTGAACAACGGAATGATAAGGCGCATTGCCCATAACAATCACTGATGGACTTGTCAGATTCGTCATAAGCGATGTCTCGAACCATTCTTGAAATACTACACTGTTCATTTCTTCTTGGGAATCTCCCGTCTTTTTTACCGAAACATTTTCAAGCAGTTTGGCACAAAACCTTTCGATGTTCCTGCATGTAAGACAATAATACGCCCTCCTTTGCCAACAGGCACTGCCATTGCCCCCTCGGGCGTTCCATCATTCCAGCCTCTACGTAAAGAATGGCTGGCACCACAGTATACTTTCGAATTCCACACCCATGATCCTGCGCAGAAATCTGCACCGCCATGCAACTACATCTGTCCTTTCCATTAATATTTTGTGTCCGTTAAACAGTGAATAGCTGAAGCCTATGTCTTTTCGACACTGTACGCAATGAAAATTTGCTCCCTTTAAAAAGGTCGTCTTTCGGATCGACACCTGTAATTTAGATAGAGTGGGATGTTCCCTTCTCTTATAATAGCTGCATATATGACGACGAATAGCGTCTTTCTGAAAATCGTCCAAAGCTGTCACCTGCTTATTTCTCAGTCGCTTCTTTCCTGGTGTGTGCAGCTTTGTTGTGCCACTCTCGTCACAATCTACACTATACTGTTCTTTCCTTATCTTTACAACAGTGTTCTTACTTATTTTCAATGCTGCTGCAGTTCTCTTCACAACCTGAACAACAGGAATTAAGGGCCCACCTTTGTCCTTTTCTTTCTCAAAGTAATCCCTCACAGAGCACACGAATTCACGGGCCTGGGTGTGTAGCACACTTTTCTTCCTCCGTTTCACTTCTTGTGTTGGGCTGGTACTACCCGCCGCAGTAGACATTGTTTACAACGAAACATAAACAAAGAAACACTAAAAACAACAAAAACGAAATAAACTGCGAATTCAACTTCAGACAAACGACGAACGACCGCATCGCCTGCACGCGAGACACTGGTAAGTTTCATAAGCGCGCGCGACCGGGTTCCAGAGCGGCAACGTGGCCCTTGCTACCCGCTTAAAGTCAGGCCGTCATTGGCTGTCTGCCTGCGGTCGCTAGGCAACGGAAAGACGCTACCGAGCTGTCAATACCAAAGACTCGTCTCCCAGACTATAGCCGATGTCTTTGTCAAAGCGGGCTGGAGGTCAACATTTCCATAAGGCTTCGACTCTTCTAGTAGGAGCGTTATTGAGATACTGGCTTCTGGTCTGCTTTGTCGAAGCCATCGACTAAGACCTGTTTATGGGCTGAGACTAATCAGGGTAGTAAATACGCAGCTTATGTGAGTTTTGATTGAAATAAGCTTTATAGTCGACTAGCTTCTGTTTCACTAATTACTAGTCGTGCTGAAGGTTCTGATAAATTAAATTATTATGACATTGCACTAACATAACTTTCAACGAAAGTGGAAACTAGTTACAGATATCGGCGACTGCTAGAGCCCCATTACTATGTGTCATTTGTGTATTTGGCGTACGTTGATGAGCAGAAACTCCTGGTTCGTAGTTCATGGTGCACAGCCACATTTACAGGTTCTCTTTGTAACGGCTCCCTGGGGCAACAAAAGCTGATTTTCGAAATTTCATATAGTTATTAATCGAATTAAAAAAATTGTAATGCAGTCATAATCTCCACATTTAGAAGCATAATCCTGTGTCAGAAATTTAACACTGTAATACATGTGTTACATTTAGAATTTGTATACATTTCTTTAGACAGAGGAGCCCACGGAGCTGCGTAATTCACGGCGTGCAAATTACCCAGACTATATTTGTCCTCTATTCCAACAAATATTACACACAAGTTAAAGCCTTTACGAAACTTTTTCTCGCTGAACCGCCCACAAACCGCTACAGAGAAAAAAAGCTTACTGCTACATTTCCGCTGTCCGTGCAGTAGAGCTTGCGCATCACGCATGACGTTTTAATTTATTACCAACTCTATTCGCGACACGTTTTCCAGAGACTGTCAATATATAACACTGAATGTACCTCAAACCTGCATGATATCTACGACACGTAATTTAGGAGATACGACGTCATAAACTGAGATACATGAAAAACTAGCTTCTGTTTAAAACGGAGCACAAATAGCCCTAGACTACTATTCATGCAGTGTTTTACAGTGAGAGCGATTTGCAAGAAACTTTAAATGTAATTTCAAACCTTTACCAAACTTTTTCTCGGATACATTCGTAAGATCCAACACAAACTCACTCTCCGTCCGAACAGGCCTCGGAGGACCTAGGTTACAGTCCAAATAAAATGGACAAATTGTTATTACCTACCGTACCGACCGACCACCGTGTCATCATCAGCCTATAGGCATCACGGGATGCGGATAGGGAGGGACTTGTGGTCAGCTCACCGCTCTACTGGCCGTTGTCACATTTCGAGACCGGAGCCGCTACTTATCAGTCAAGTAACTCCTCAATTATGTAGGTTGCAGTGGGTACTGGGAGATGAAGAAACTTGCACAGGATAGAGTAGCATGGAGAGCTGCATCAAACCAGTCTCAGGACTGAAGACCACGCAGCAGCAGCAACTCCTCAACTGGCCTCACAAAGGCTGAGTGCGTGCGGGTTGCAAACAGCGCTTGGCAGACCTGGACGGACATCCATCCAATTGCTAGCGAAGTCCGACAGCGCTTAACTTCGGCGTTCTAGCTGGAAACGGTGCTACCACTGCGGCAAGGTCAAAAACAAGTTGCAACCAAAACGTATGGCCATATTTTCGGGAAGCATTCCTCACACGTAGAGGAAACAGATGTTTTACATGGACGTGGGTCCGGAAATGGTCATTTCCATGTTAGAGCGTAGTAGACTCTGTAAGTCTCCAGCACATTTATCATGGGAAACACATAGGGAAAATGTATCAGTATGGTATGAAACGCTCTCCTAAGGGAACAGGAGCCCTTTTAAAGCAATTCTTCGTCGTCTTAGGGAGCATTGAACTATTACTACTCGCGACTGAAGGAGATTTAGAAAGGCGAAAATCCGAGGGTTAACGCAAGACGATTAACTATAACAAGTAATGTTGAACACATGGCTGTCTCGAAACTGCTACGTGAAGAGCCTGCTGCATACGTATCATGTACTGAGTGCAGGCATTATCAGGTGATTTTCCAGGACGTTTTCACTTCTGCAAAAGGTTCAGTCAACAATTTGTCAATCCTCGCTTTGGTGCAAATGTGCTTCCCACCGATTATGCTTCGTTTCAACGAGATCACACTGTAAATTTTCACAATCATCATGTGTAGGCAGTCGCGAATCCTCACGAAGTCGTGCAATCACGTCATCAACAAAGATTTTTTGTCAATTATTGGACCGCGATTGTTGGTTACTGTTTGACAGGCCCCCACGTTCCTCCATCCAGGCCAAACGTTCTCTTAGAGCAGGGATTCCCAACTCTTTCAGCTGGCGGACCCTTCTTCAGTCGAAAATCCGTGGCGGACCCCTAGTCAGTCAAGAGCACAGTAACTTTAAATTTCAGAGCGAAACCCATGGGAACTGAAAGCTTCTTAATGCAAGTATCATGTTCCCAATGCCCCCCCCCCCCCTTCCCCCCTCCAGGTATCAATAGTCTTTGGTTTAGAGATAAATGAAAACAACTCGAAATTAACGATCCAGTTTAAATTCCCACTGTACCCAGATACTTACTAGTGGATTTACTCCCTTCGTTCAACACACTATAGCCTGATTAAAATTACTTGGTAATTGACATTTCACACGTTGGAGCTGCCTTCCTCCAAGAGCAATCAACATCACGTCCTAACTGTTCGCTGTTGACAAGCTGCCGCTTATGGTCTGTTCACTTCCACTGTTTGGATACTGTTGTGTAAGGAGCATGCATATTTCGTAACAGTCGTATGTGTGTGTCTGTGGTTTTTAGTGAAATCCGAATAAAAATGTTCAAATGTATGTAAAGTCTATGGGATTTAACTGCTGAGGGCATCAGTCCCAAGGCAGCTGTCAGTCCATAGCTGGCAGCTAGCAGGCGGCATTGCAACAGTGTACTGTCAGTTGGTAGCTGGCAACTGGCAGGCAGCGTGGCAACAGTTTAGCCACAGCTGACGAACTTCAACTACCACTTGGACACTATATCGTGGCAGTCAGCCTCGACTGTAAACAAATTAGGAAAACAAACAAGCAGACTCTCTTATTTCTATATAAGAAGACGAAGCATTTCACATAACGTAAGACTTTTTTTCTCAGAGGAAACAGTTCTGGCAGAGGAGGTTTACCTTTTACAAGGTGGCACATGAAAAGTCCCTCGTTTGTTTACGCTCGCAACCAGTTGCCACAATATAGTGTCAGAGTAATAGCAAGTAATTGTAATTGAAGTATAGGCAGGCCACATTTTTAACTGAGAGGACGGAATATATTACAAAGAAAAGAAATTAGCTTTAGAGATCATTTTAATTTTCGTAACAAAAATATCAATGCCAACATAATTCAATTAATAATTGTTTTGTAAATGATAGAGTGCAACTCCTTGAGAAGAGGAAAACACTCGACCTCCCCCTCCTCGACACTCTCTGCCCAAAAATTGATTTTCCTCTGCTCGAACTATGTCGATAGCAGTGACCTTTGTTTCACTTTGCCCTTGGAGTGAAATATTCATTTCGTTCATTTTGGAGAAAATATCTGACAAGTAGGCAAGTATACACTGCCAATTTTCGTCATTAATAAGGTCTGCTAATTTGGTGTTATACTCCAAGAGGAAAGCTAGGACTTCCAATCTTAATTCGTACAACCGAGAGTGTGCATTCCCACGTGAGAGCCACCTCACTTCTGTATGGAGATGCAGGGAACAATGGAGGCTTCCCAAATCGTCATACTGTATTGTGAAAAGTCTTGACTTCAACGGCCTTGATTTTATGTAGTTAATGATTTGAATGGATTCGTCTGAAACTTTCTTGACCGAAACAGGCACTTGTTTCGTAGCTAAAGAGTATCTGTGAAGAGCACAATGACTACTGCTGCAGTTCTTGGCGGTTTGTTTTATTTTCGTTATTGCTCCGACTGTAGAACCTGTCATAGCTTTTGCACCATCTGTGCACACATCTATGCAATTAGACCGTGAAACTTCGTTAGTCCTTAAAAAATCATCCAATAGACTTAATATTTCAGCACCTGTTGTGTTGGCAGGTAGTGGTCTGCACAATAAGAGGTCCTCCTCAAAACATCCAGAATATTCATAACGGACAAAAGCCAATAAAGTCGCTAATCCTGCAACATCAGTGGATTCATCTATCTACAGAGAAAATGAATTGCGTTGGATGCGAGAGCTTTACTGCCTTTTCGTCTAGCATGCGAGAAGCAATATCATTAACACACGGCTTTATGAGATTTTCTCCAATGGTATGAGCTTTGCCTGTTTTGCCACTCGATAACTAACCAAGAAAGAAGCTTTTAATGAATTTTCATTAACTGTTTTTGCATGAGTTTTCATGCAATGCTGAGAAGCAGCTAGTTCAGCACTCTTCCTTTTGAAAAAATCGATGTCTTTAGCCTTGAAATCCGGGTGAGTACCTCCAAAATGACGGTGCAATATAACTGGAACCATTGAACTGTTCGGCAGGACTCGCGCACAAATTACACACTGAGATTTACTCTCCTTTGTCTCCATAAAGCCCATTTCTAAATAGCTTTCGTTGTACTTACTCTTCTTGGTTATTCCACTTCCACAGGATATTGCAACCAATGGAGTACTTGCAGCGTTTTCACATAATAAATCCGGCTGTGGAGCTTCTTGTGATTGTTCTTCTTTTGGTCGTCCTCCCTCCGCATCATTTCAACTGGAAACTTCCCTCGTTGTGAAAGCGATGGAGAAACTGCACCCTTCTTCAATGATCCTGACTTCAACCACCGATCCATGTTAAAAGAAATAAACTGGTCAAAAATCGACTTATGAAATAGGTAGCGCACAGACAAAGCAAATTTAACATTTAATGACGCCTGGGGCCGCATACGTGCCAGCGAGCGCTGTGATTGGTCGACAAAGCTCGCTCCGCGCATGCGTAAAAGGTTTCAGCACATCTAGCGCCGTGAGCCGGCGCACAAACGACCCCCGTATTGTTGCGAAATAGTCGATCAGAGAAGCCGCATCCTCCGGCACTAAACTGTGTATGCGTTCTCACCTACGAACCACAAAGGCTGCTTGTGAATACGACCTGAAGTAAAAGTACACATGTTTTTCACACGAAAAAAAAATAGTGATGAATTTGATTTTCACATTTTATTCAATGATTTTACTCATTATTTTACACTATTTGGTGAAAGGTGGCCGCGGACCCCCTAGAAAGAGCCGGTGGACCCCTAAGGGGTCCGCGGACCACACGTTGGGAAGCCCTGTCTTAGAGAATACTCCACCTCTTCGCTAGAAAAGGTGGCTCTATTAGAGCGACTGAACATGCAATTCATCCTCGATGGAGCCCTCCTCACTTCAGTGGTAATGGTCGTAGCTTTCTAAATAACGGATTCCGTGACTGATGGATAAGTAGAGGTGAACCATCTCCTTCACCTGCAAGCTCCCCGATCTAAACTTAATACACTTTCATTTGTGAGGTCATTTGAAAGGTCTTTGTGTACAGGTCCCCGGTACAAGGTGTAAATTTCGTTTAGAAAAGTGTTCCATACTGTGTTGACAGGCTCTTTTCCTATGTCTTTCCCATGATTAATGTGTAGAAGAGTTGTAGAAACTGTGCTCTAACACGGAAATAAAGCGTCTCAGGATCCATGTCCATACAACATAGGTATTTTCTTCTTCCCCGTGTGATGAATGTTCCCTGAAAGGTTGGTCATACCTTTCTGTTACACCATGTGTTTGACATATTAAATCGTGTGTAGAACAATTAGAAGTTTGAAGCTGTTTTATACAGGATATTTTGATTTTTTTAAGAATCTGGGATTTCCTGATGTAACTCTAAGGCCTCGAATCTAAGCTGTTAACTCCAGCGTCTTCGGGTAATCCGTAGAGAAGCCTTGAATTATAGTCTTACTTCTCTGGCTAATAGGTATAATAAATACTCAGTGGCTTGCAGAACCAGCCTTTTTCCCTTCAGATAAAGTCGCGGCCTCTGTGGAGGGCGTCGTTTCAAAATGTATTCAGTGCAGCCGAGGTCAAAATTCAGTTTGATGTTTTTTCACCCCACTTCTGGTATGCTCTTTAACTCCGTTGAGATAGATCGGGTATCCTTTGCCACTGTAATTTATTGCTGAAAAACATGAATCGGGTAAAATCGTATCACGATTTTCACAGCAAACCACCGTGGCATACATGGCTGAGGGTACGTCCCATTGTACCAGTTACTAGGGTTTCTTCCTATCCCATTCACGTATGGAGCGAGCGAAGAATGACTGAATGCCTCAGTGCGCGCAGTAATTATTCTAATCTTATCCACACGATCCCTATTTGAGCGGTACGTAGGGGGTTGCAGTATATTCCTAGAGTAATCATTTAAAGTCGGTTCTTGAAACTTAGTTAATAGACATTCTCGGAATAGTTTACGTCTGTCTTCAAGAGTCTTCCAGTTCAAAATGTATTATGTCCAAAACATATTTCCAGTCTGCGTTAGTAGCCCGCTCTTTTGTTGGCTGTTCCTACTGTTATGGTCTTGCAGCTTAGTGTGTTGTTGATTGCATGACTGCTCATTCGGTCACCGCGGCGGGTGAGAAGTGGGGGTTGGGGGCCGTTTGCCAGCATGGGAGCGATCGAAAGGAAGTAGAATGAGAATTAGAGCTGTGAAAACTAAAGAACAGCGTGAGAAGGAAGCTCAGTAACTAATAACACGTGGTGTACTTTGCGAATGATCCATTTTCAGTCAAATTTCTAATTTCGGCGCAGAGATGTGTTATTAGAGTGGAAAAGATTGCATAACTGCATGTTTTAATGCTGTGATTGAGCGTACTGTGTGTAGTTATGACTTGAGAAGACTTATTTCGCTTCAACCGAGATCCACATTTAAGTAATGTTTTGCCCCCTTGTAATCACAAAGAAGGTAGAGTCAAGTGTGCAAGCATCCCAGTATTCTATCTGGCGGAAGCAAAAAATAAAGAGTACGGAGCACCGAAGAAAGTGGAGCACGATTGCTGACTCACGTATATAATGAAAGTTATATCTCCCGAATCATGAAAAGCTGCGAAGCGCAAACGAAATTCCATAGTTCTATCTTATGAGATAGGTTACAGTGTTGTTTGTAGTACTGTTACTAAAGTGTTAAGCCGTTACGTTGTTTTTGAAACGTCATCATCATTCTGCAGCAAAGAGCTGAGTAACTCAATATTCTTGAACAATAGGATTTTGGCACCTGATCCTTCTCTTTCACGAGGAAGACGGACTAAGTGCAAGATTGTAACACATCGCGCATTTTGTTCAGCGTATTGGTTCAAAACGTTTTAAGTGTACTTTAGACATTAAAATGGCGCCTTCATTCATTCGTAAATGATTTCAGTCATGACTAATTCTGGAACATAATCTAAATACTTATGTCCTGCCGTTGAGAATTTTGACCTATCTCCTTTAGTTACGAAGCTAACGTTTTACCGCTTCCTATAAAATTATAATATTATGATCCGTGCAGTACGATTTGAAACTACGGTCCTCAATTATTGATTGAGGTTTTTTTTTAGCACATCTAGTTCCGTAGGACCAAATTGAGGAGCAAATCTCCAAGGTAACGAAGCATGTCAGTACCATAACAGATAAAGTAAAATGTTTATGAACCCAAAAAAGACAAGCCATAAGTTTATGTAAATGTTATCAACAATATAATACAGGATTCAGCTTAATTTTTCAAGGAACTCCTCGACCGAAGAAAGGGAGTGACCCCTGAGGAAATTCTTCAGTTTCGGCTTGAAAGCGCCTGGATTACTGCTGAGATTTTTGAATTCTTGTGGTAGCTTGTTGAAAATGGATGCAGCAGTATACCGCACATCTTCCTGCACAAAAGTCAAGGTAGTGCGATGTAAATGCAGACTGGATTTCTGCCTAGCATTAACTTAGTGAAAACTGCTAATTCTCGGGAATAAGCCGATAATATTAACAAGAAACGACAGTAAAGAATATATACATTGAGAAGCCAATGGCAGAATACCCTGACTAATGAAGAGGGGTCGCCAAGACTTACATCACTCATTGCTCGAACAGCCCGTTTCCAAGCAAAAAATATTCTTTTAGAACGGGAAGAGCTACCCCAGGATATAATACCATACGTCATAAATGAATGAAACTAAGCAAAGTAGACTACGTTTCGTGTCGAACTATCACTTACTTCGAATACCGTTCGAACAGTAAAAATTGCAGCATTAAGTCTTTGAACAAGATACTGAACGTGGGCTTCCCACGACAGCTTACTATCAATCTGAACGCCTAGAAATTTGAACTTTACGGTTTCACTAATCAAATGCCCGTTCTGTGAAATCAAAATTTTGTTGAATAGTGTGTTAGAAAATGTAAAAACTGAGTCTTACTGTGATTTGCATTAGTTTATTTTCTAGAAGCCATGAACTTCTGTCATGAACTGCACTATTTGAAACAGGTGCCAACGTTGCACACATCCTACACTACCAAGCTACGGACATCAGCAAACAGGAATATTTTAGAATCACCTGAAATACTAGAGGGCATATCATTCATATAAATACGGGACAGGAGTCGCTCCTGCACTGACCCCTGGGGCATTTCCCCCCCCCCCCCCCCGCCCCCCTCATTTAACCGTGCCCCCTCAGACTCCAAATGATAACCAATTTCAATACTGTGAATAATGACTTTTGCTGTCAGTAGTTGCAGTCATGAGCTACTCCACATATTCCATAATAATCCATCTTCTGGAGCAGTATTTTATGTTAACATAATCAAACGCCTTAGTTAAATCAAAAACGGTGCCTAGCGACCTTTTGCAGACGTGCCGTTTCTCCCGATTTTCCCTTCTTCCTCCCGATCTCCCGATTGTGAAGACCGATCACCCGATTTTCAGAGCAGTTTCAATACTTTCCTTACTATTTGAAAATCCTGCGCCTTCGATGTATTGATGGATGACAAGGTATGGCTTCTACTTGACTATGTTAATTAATATTCTGACTAGCGAACGTGAACACTTAGATACAGAAGTTGATATTCTCCTCTCTCAGTTCTGTAACTTTCAGCTGAAAGAGACCAACTTGGCAGCAGAGAGAATTGATGTTCATTGGGCGTTGGTAGGTCATATGAAATCGGCTGATGGGGTTCTTCAGTATGATAAACTGGCAAAGGTGATGTTGGCTATTATATCAATTCCACATAGTAATGCGGAATGTGAGAGAATTTTTAACACAGTTACAAAGAGCAAAACTCAGTTCAGGTCCAAGCTTCCAGAAACGTCTTTGGAGAAATTTTTAATTTTAAAATCAGTTCATAAAGGCAAGTGCTTTGAGCAGAAATTTGGTCCAGGGTTTTTGAAGAAGGCTAAGTCAGCTACGGGTGTGCTGAATAAATAACTACCGTAATCAGACAAATTCAGACGGATAAACTTTTCAGATTATTCGATAAGCCTAACATGTACATCCTGCATAAAGCTGATTTAAATTTGGGAAAGATGTGTTACGGCTATAAGATGCCAAGCAAATATGGGCTGCATTATGAAATGAAAATGTGTGATCACTTAACAGTGATTCATTCATGCAAAAATTGTGCTAATGTCAAAATAGAAGTCTAATAGACGTTAATTTGTTTTCTCGGATCGTAATTTCGTAGTTCTCTTGAGAGTGCTGCACTTGAATGTGTGTGAATCCAAAGAAGCCTGCAGAGCTCATCATTCATGTTGTTCAGCATGTCGAATGATAAACTATACAGTCCGAAGGCTCAGGTATGCCCATTATTTATATTTACATGTAAATAATAAAGAAAATGTAGTTGAATTTTTACAGGTATTGAATTATTGCAACTTTAATCTTCAGGGAAGTGTTGTAATTCACAATAGTACACCGCTAAAATTCTCCTGATTTTTCACTTTTGAAAGTTGGCATATCTGCTTTTGCTTAATCCATCGAGTACCTCACACAGAAAAGTGAATATAGCATTTTCAGTTGTTAAGCCACTTGTAAAACAGACCTCTGTATTTGGTGGCAAATTCTGTTGTTGGATAGCAATTCGAAAGCCGTGCGGCATTGAGACTGGACATATGCGCAGACATCAGTCGCTTACCGTACCTGGACGATGTTCCAGTAGGGCACGACCTTGGCGAGGCTCTCGGTGACGTCAGAGCAGGCGGAGCCCAGCAGCATGACGGTGCGAGTCGAGTTCTGCGTGTACAGGGCGTGGAAGAACGCGTCCACGCCTACGCCGGGATCACACTGTAACACGAAACACAAAGAGGCGACGCTGAACAACCATCTGTTCTAATTATCGGCTACATGGCGTCATACAGCTTGTGGCGTTGCTAAATTACACTCTTGTACGCGAAAATTGCAGCGTCAGGCAGCATAGAGATTTCGAGAGTGAAATTGTCAGGATGGATCGTTAACGCCAAAATTTGTCAATGATTCCATTGCCAACGACACTAATCACCTGCACGTGTGTACAGGACATGACTAGCTTGAGTGTAAATAGCCTCTGATGAGAAATCTAGCTGCAGCACCTTATCAGAAATGTGCCGGTAATAGCAGTACCATTGGTTAAATGACAACACAACACCCAGTCCCTGAGAGGAGAAAATCTCTGACCAGACGGGGATCGAACCCGGGTACGTAGGACGGCAATCTGTCACGCTGACCACTCATCTGTCGTGGCGGACATTGGTTTCATAACGTTACGTATATGGACAAAGATAAATAAAACCTCAGTTATGATAGGAATATGAAGTTGTAGAATGAAGCATTTACCCAGAATTCATTCTAATTTGTAAACATTAAAAGCTTAATTTTCTCAGAATTTGAAAAGTGTCACCTCCCTTGCTCTTTTTATGTCTGATGTCATCTATCTCGGGGATAGTCAGTCGTTTTTACCCACTCGCCACTTTTTTATCTCCACAGTATGGTGATTTAAAAGGTAGGGAGGTAAGTTTACTTTATGAAATGTATAAAGTAAAGTTACTACAAGTAAAATCATATAATAATTACAATTATGTACCAAATAAATTTTACAATAAACCTAATGTAAATGACTTTGAAACTAGTACTGCCTATCGGCCACCATGAAAGCTGAGACGACGACTGTTGGGTTGTAGGGACGAGACTGACTACCACTGATCTACATGATACGTCGTGAGTAGCATAGTGTCCTGTCAAACAATACCTAGGCGGTAACAATATGAACCATGCACCTTGCCGTTGGTGGGGAGGCTTGCGTGCCTCAGCGATACAGATCGCCGTACCGTAGGTGCAACCACAACGGAGGGGTATCTGTTGAGAGGCCAGACAAACGTGTGGTTACTGAAGAGGGGCAGCAGCCTTTTCAGTAGTTGCAGGGGCAACAGTCTGGATGATTGACTGACCTGGCCTTGCAACATTAACCAAAACGGCCTTGCTGTGCTGGTACTGCGAACGGCTGAAAGCAAGGGGAAACTACGGCCGTAATTTTTCCTGTGGTCATGCAGCTTTACTGTATGGATAAATGATGATGGCGTCCTCTTGGGTAAAATATTCCGAAGGTAAAATAGTCCCCCATTCGGATCTCCGGGCGGAGACTACTCAAGAGGACGTCGTTATCAGGAAAAAGGAAACTGGCGTTCTACGGATCGGAGCATGGAATGTCAGATCCCTTAACCGGGCAGGTAGATTAGAAAATTTTAAAAGGGAAATGGATAGGTTAAAGTTAGATATAGTGGGAATTAGTGAAGTTCGGTGGCAGGAGGAACAAGACTTTTGGTCAGGTGAATACAGGGTTGTAAACACAAAATCAAATAGGGGTAATGCAGGAGTAGGTTTAATAATGAATAGGAAAATAGGAATGCGGGTAAGCTACTACAAACAGCATAGTGAACGCAATATTGTGGCCATGATAGACACGAAACCCACGCCTACTACAGTAGTACAAGTTTACATGCCAGCTAGCTTTGCAGATGATGAAGAAATTGAAGAAATATATGATGAGATAAAAGAAATTATTCTTGTAGTGAAGGGAGACGAAAATTTAATAGTCATGGGTGGTTGGAATTCGAGAGTAGGAAAAGGGAGAGAAGGAAACATAGTAGGGGCTAAGAAATGAAAGATGAAGCCGCCTGGTAGAGTTTTGCACAGAGCATAACTTAATCATAGCTAACACTTGGTTCAAGAATCATGAAAGAAGGTTGTATACATGGAAGAATCCTGCAGATACTAGAAGGTATCAGATAGATTACATAATAGTAAGACAGAAATTTAGGAACCAGGTTTTAAATTGTAAGACATTTCCAGGGGCAGATGTGACAACAATCTATTGGTTATGAACTGTAGATTAAAACTGAAGAAACTGCAAAAAGGTGGGAATTTAAGGAGATGGGACCTGGATAAACTGAAAGAATCAGAGGTTGTACAAAGTTTCAGGGAGAGCATAAGGGAACAATTGACAGGAATGCGGGAAAGAAGTACAGTAGAAGAAGAATGGGTAGCTCTGAGGGATGGAGTGGTGAAGGCAGCAGAGGATCAAGTAGGTAAAAAGACGTGGGCTAGTAGAAATCCTTAAGTAACAGAAGAAATATTGAAGTTAATTGATGAAAGGAGAAAACATAAAAATGCATTAAAAGAAGCAGGCAAAAATGAATACAGACGTCTCAAATATGAGATCGACAGGAAGTGCAAAATGGATAAGCAGGGATGGCTAGAGGACAAATGTAAGGATATAGAGGCTTATCTCACTAGGGGTAAGATAGATACTGCCTACAGGAAAATTAAAGAGACCTTTGGAAAAAAGAGGACCACTTGTATGAATATCAAGAGCTCAAATGGAAACTAAGTTCTAAGCAAAGAAGGGAAAGCAGAAAGTTGGAATGAGTATATAGAGGGTCTATACAAGGGCGATGTTCTTGAGGACAATATTATGGAAATGGAAGAGGATGTAGAAGAAGACGAAATGGAAGATACGATACTGCATGAAGAGTTTGACAGAGCACTGAAAGACCTGAATCGAAACAAGGCCCCGGGAGTAGACAACATTCCATTAGAACTAGTGACGGCCTTGGGAGAGCCATTCCTGACAAAACTCTACCATCTGGTGAGTAAGATGTATGACACAGGCGAAATACCCTCAGACTTCAAGAAGAATATAATAATTCCAATCCCAAAGAAAGCAGGTGTTGACAAATGTGAAAATTACCGAACTATCAGTTTAATAAGCCACTACTGCAAAATACTAACGCGAATTCTTTACAGACGAATGGAAAAACTGGTAGAAGCCGACCTCGGGGAAGATCAGTTTGGATTCCGTAGAAATGTTGGAACACGTGAGGCAATACTGACCCTACGACTTATCTTAGAAGAAAGATTAAGGACAGGCAAACCTACGTTTCTAGCATTTGTAGACTTAGAGAAAGCTTTGGACAATGTTGACTGGAATACTCTCTTTGAAATTCTAAAGGTGGCAGGGGTAAAATACAGGGAGCGAAAGGCTATTTACAATTTGTACAGAAACCAGATGGCAGTTATAAGAGTCGAGGGGCATGAAAGGGAAGTAGTAGTTGGGAAGGGAGCGAGACAGGGTTGTAGCCTCTCCCCGATGTTATTCAAACTGTACATTGAGCAAGCAGTAAAGGAAACAAAAGAAAAATTCGGAGTAGGTATTAAAATCCATGGAGAAGAAATAAAAACTTTGAGGTTCGCCGATGAGATTGTAATTCTGTCAGAGACAGCAAAGCACTTGGAAGAGCAGTTGAACGGAATGGATGGTGTCTTGAAGGGAGGATATAAGATGAACATCAACAAAAGCAAAACGAGGATAATGGAATGTAGTCGAATTAAGTCGGGTGATGTTGAGGGTATTAGATTAGGAAATGAGACACTTAAAGTAGTAAAGGAGTTTTGCTATTTGGGGAGCAAAATAACTGATGATGGTCGAAGTAGAGAGGATATAAAATGTAGACTGGCAATGGGAAGGAAAGCATTTCTGAAGAAGAGAAATTTGTTAACATCGAGTATTGATTTAAGTGTTAAGAAGTCGTTTCTCAAAGTATATGTATGGAGTGTAGCCATGTATGGAAGTGAAACATGGACGATAAATAGTTTAGACAAGAAGAGAATAGAAGCTTTCGAAATGTGGTGCTACAGAAGAATGCTGAAGATTAGATGGGTAGATCACATAACTAATGATGAAGTATTGAATAGAATTGGGGAGAAGAGGAGTATGTGGCACAACTTGACACAAAGAAGGGACCGGTTAGTAGGACATGTTCTGAGGCATCAAGGGATCACAAATTTAGCATTGGAGGGCAGTGTCGAGAGTAAAAACCGCAGAGGGAGACCAAGAGATGAATACACTAAGCAGATGAATACACTAAGCAGATTCAGAAGGATGTGGGTTGCAGTAAGTACTGGGAGATGAAGAAGCCTGCAGAGGATAGGGTAGCAACAACAACAAACAATATAAGTAATAGCGAAATCAGTATCTCGTAAACCGCCGGCCGTAGTGGCCGAGTGGTTCTAGGCGCTTCAGTCTGGAAGCGCGCGACCGCTACGGTCCCAAGTTTGAATCCTGCCCCGGGCATGAATGTATGTGATGTCCTTATGTTAGTTAGGTTTAAGTAGTTCTAAGTTCTAGGGGGCTGATGACCTCAGATGTTAAGTACCATAGTGCTCAGAGCCATTTGAACCATTTTTTCTTGTAAACCGCCTCGCACCTTCTATAAATGTTATTATGTATACCTTACTGAAGTTTATGAAGAAAGCTACTGGTTAGAGCCCATCAGACTAAATATGGTTCAAATGGTTGAAACGGCTCTGAGCAGCATGGGACTTAACATCTGAGGTCATCAGTCCCTTAGAACTTAGAACTACTAAAACCTAACTAACCTAAGGACATCTCACACATCCATGGCCGAGGCAGGATTAGAACCTGGGACCGTAGCGGTCGCGCGGTACCAGACTGAAGTGCCTAGAACCGCTCAGCCACACCGGCCGGCCACTAAATGTAGAGTAACCCGTCTTACCATATATCACTTGCATCACTAATTAACAAATCAGTTTCCTAATTTACCTAAGTGGGGCAGGATTCTACAGTTGTCAAAAACTGATTCCGGCAGTCTGAGAAAGCATCAAGGCCTAAGAACCATATTTAACAGGAAGTACACAAAAAAGTATTATATCTCAAATGACTGATTAAGTAGCCACTAAGTGAATGTTGATTACTTTGTACCTAACAAGAAGCATGTCTTATTTGTTTATGCAATGTACTTTTCTTGTTTATATTACTAAAACGAATATGAATGCCACCCTTTTTGATTCAGTGATATGAAATTTCGTCCTGATTATGATTAAATAATGGACATTTAACGAGTATACTAAATAATCAACAAGAAATATTCATTTTTATGAACCAATATTATAAGTTCACACTGCAAATTAAAAACGAGGAACTGAAAAAAACTTGGAATGACTGCGAACGTTCTATAATGTATCAATCAGCAAGAATTATCTTATTAATGAATCTCAATGTGAAGAAACGGAAATTAATTTCGAATATGTTTGTTTAACTTACTGCTGTTTATAAAGTTTACTTTACGTACGAAACTTTTCATTAGCCATGTTAACTGATTTAATGGATTATTTTGATGCCTTATTGTTTGGGAAAAATTTACCAAATGCTAGCCAGCGTTCAGTTAGGAGGTTGTGGAAAGACAGTAAACAACACTCAAAGTGGCCATTATAATCGATTTTTAACGGCCTGGGATTGAACCAGTGCGGTCTAAGTGTCTTTAGTGTGGCACATTGTTGTGCAGACATGCCAAGTGAAATTCCCCTCCGTGTTAGGCAAAGTTACATAAGCAGTTTAGTAGAATCGGACAAAAATTGCTACAGTAAACTCGGCGAGACCAGATGCCAGACAGCTGCAGTGCGATTAGCGCGGCTGCTTTGCGCGTTTATCTCAACAAGTCACGGAAGACCGTTTTGTGTACGTGTCTGTGGCAACACCTCATTGTTACTGCAGCACTAGAGCTGACTAGTGTTGTCGCCTGTAGCTGTTTGTTCTTCGCAGCTGAAAGCTGGCAACAGTGCTGCCCGCTGTTGGAGATTATTCTCGCCGATTGCTCTACGGAAAAGCATGGGAATTTTTAGTTGGGTAGGCTCTATAAAGATCTGTGGACAAGCCACTTGACCCACCCTCGCGGAACGCCTATAAAATAACACCAACCTGCATTGTCGCTTAGGTTCAACATAACAAAGATCTCTGACGTTGCGCTAAAAAAGGGTATTACACTTTCGTCACATTTCAAGATGGCGGACAACAACTTGTTATTATGCTCTTCAGTTGCTAGTACCACAGTTGCATTGTGTGTGTATTTTGATGAAAACTGGCGGAAAAAAGGAAACATACTTGGGTAAAGCCAAAAGTATTACGTCGAGATAGTAAAAGCGTTCAGCAAAATTTGTTAGGAGAGCTGCAGGTGGAGGAAGTCAATTCTTAATATGCAAATTACCCAATTCAACCAACCAGCCAACTTACGAATAGATGAAAGTGTATTACAGAACAGAATACTCTTTTGAGAAATGCTATTTGTGCAGAAGACAGGCAAACTATGACACTGCGATTTCTTGATAAAGGAGAGAGCTACTCTAGTTGACAGCACAGCACTCCAATATCAGATTTCATATTAACCAAAATAATTTTAGAAACGTGTGAAGCGATTTATATAGCTCTAAAGGGGGAATGTATGCAGGTACATAAACGTTAAGTGCACTATATGGGCAATAAGAACTATTTTTACTTTTGAATAATTTAATTAATGGAAACAGTGTTCCAACAGCTACAAAATTAATAAAAAGTACGAAAGAGATGAAGCGCTTTTTAACTTGTGGCACCCAGAGTTGAAAAAATAGACGAAGTAGCATGGAAAGCTAAGAAAGAATTTTTTATTTTAGAGTGTGACCACATCCTATACTCCAGCTTGCTGAAAATGTGCCTGTATGTTTCCCGATGTAGAACTGGATGGCTGTAGCTGTGATTGTGGACATGAAGTCGCCTGCAGCACATTCCACCTGCCCACCAGCAAACAATTATTAGCATGCACTGTACCCCTTGCTCATCCACCACCTTAGTCGAAACAAGTTTATTAAAAAAAAGTCGAAGTAACAAGTAACACACCAAATTTGTAGCCATATTTACAAACTCACTGGAGAGACGCCAAATAGCTGTAGCGACGCCAGCGCTCCAAATGGTAACATTTCACATTGCAGTGAACAGGAGACGAACGATTTTTATTATCAAATCTACGGCGAGGCCCTAGATTTGATCATATTTATTTGACGACATGCGAGGCTTGACAAAGTTCCCTATTGCACTATCAAATTTCTTTGATACAAATATTTGACACATCAACTTTGACTAAGAAATATGATAGTGTAATACCAGCCTAACAGGACTAAGGTACTGAAGTAAAGCTGTTACTAAATTTATTTTAGTTCAGAACACAAAGATCATTGGCCCATTATCGAAACCAATCACAAATTGTAATTAATGACTGTTTACTTACACTCACGTAATAGCAACGCCAGTGGGTTTGGTTTGGCGCTTTAAACAAGTCAAAACTGGGGGCCCTTCAAACAAAAGGTGGCGCTTAGCATAATAAATATGCAAAACTTTTATCCTCACCTTAAAACTAAACTGCGAATACCATACTTGAAACTTAAAACAGGAAAAGTTAACAGAGTTTACCTTGATACATTGTCCCATCATATTCATACAGAGACGGGAGAATTATGGAAAATTAGGGATGTTCCCTATAAATTATTGATGTTCCCTATAAATCGAGATAGGTGGCAATCCTTAACTGCCAAGAACATGCAGAAATTTAGCAGGACGTACTCTGAGGGTAGCAATAAGTTAAAATGATTCCACAACAAATTTCTTCTTCTCCTTAGCTCACAAAATAAGCACATTTTTCCGCACACCAACCATATTACACTCCTGGAAATTGAAATAAGAACACCGTGAATTCATTGTCCCAGGAAGGGGAAACTTTATTCACACATTCCTGGGGTCAGATACATCACATGATCACACTGACAGAACCACAGGCACATAGACACAGGCAACAGAGCATGCACAATGTCGGCACTAGTACAGTGTATATCCACCTTTCGCAGCAATGCAGGCTGCTATTCTCCCATGGAGACGATCGTAGAGATGCTGGATGTAGTCCTGTGGAACGGCTTGCCATGCCATTTCCACCTGGCGCCTCAGCTGGACCAGCGTTCGTGCAGGACGTGCAGACCGCGTGAGACGACGCTTCATCCAGTCCCAAACATGCTTAATGGGGGACAGATCCGGAGATCTTGCTGGCCAGGGTAGTTGACTTACACCTTCTAGAGCACGTTGGGTGGCACGGGATACATGCGGACGTGCATTGTCCTGTTGGAACAGCAAGTTCCCTTGCCGGTCTAGGAATGGTAGAACGATGGGTTCGATGACGGTTTGGATGTACCGTGCACTATTCAGTGTCCCCTCGACGATCACCAGTGGTGTACGGCCAGTGTAGGAGATCGCTCCCCACACCATGATGCCGGGTGTTGGCCCTGTGTGCCTCGGTCGTATGCAGTCCTGATTGTGGCGCTCACCTGCACGGCGCCAAACACGCATCATTGGCACCAAGGCAGAAGCGACTCTCATCGCTGAAGACGACACGTCTCCATTCGTCCCTCCATTCACGCCTGTCGCGACACCACTGGAGGCGGGCTGCACGATGTTGGGGCGTGAGCGGAAGACGGCCTAACGGTGTGCGGGACCGTAGCCCAGCTTCATGGAGACGGTTGCGAATGGTCCTCGCCGATACCCCAGGAGCAACAGTGTCCCTAATTTGCTGGGAAGTGGCGGTGCGGTCCCCTACGGCACTGCGTAGGATCCTACGGTCTTGGCGTGCATCTGTGCGTCGCTGCGGTCCGGTCCCAGGTCGACGGGCACGTGCACCTTCCGCCGACCACTGGCGACAACATCGATTTACTGTGGAGACCTCACGCCCCACGTGTTGAGCAATTCGGCGGTACGTCCACCCGGCCTCCCGCATGCCTACTATACGCCCTCGCTCAAAGTCCGTCAACTGCACATACGGTTCACGTCCACGCTGTCGCGGCACGCTACGAGTGTTAAAGACTGCGATGGAGCTCCGTATGCCACGGCAAACTGGCTGACACTGACGGTGGCGGTGCACAAATGGTGCGTAGCTAGCGCCATTCGACGGCCAACACCGCAGTTCCTGGTGTGTCCGCTGTGCCGTGCGTGTGATCATTGCTTGTACAGCCCTCTCGCAGTGTCCGGAGCAAGTATGGTGGGTCTGACACACCGGTGTCAATGTGTTTTTTTTTCCGTTTCCAGGAGTGTATCTACGAACATTCATTTTCGTCCAGTACAGCAACATTGCTTTTACTTTCCAAGCAGTCTCTCAAAATTTTTAATGTTGTACTTTATTAACGCCCACAGATTTCGTTTAACTGCTTTAGAAGAATATCGGTGTCGAAGACGTGCTTCAATTACAAACTGACGGACGGTATGGTCGCTGGAATGAAACTGCCAGGTTAACTCTACAAAATGTTATTCATGGAGGAAGAATCACCACATTCCAATAACTCTATACACTGAATACAGACTGGACACACATGATCCATAATAACCGCTTTAGAAAAGATAGCATGTGTTTATACATTAACTTTTGTGATACGTGTCTGTAATTTCAATGAGAAGAAGCGCACTGGAATAACACTTTGGCGTACAAAGTGTTTTTCGTTGACTGTGTTCCATAGCTTTTGCAAGTTTTAGAAACGACATCACGTAACGAATACCCGTGATAGGGAATCTGTCAGCGCAGTTAAATGGCTCTGAGCACTATGGGACTTAACATCTGTGGTCATCAGTCCCCTAGGACTTAGAACTACTTAAACCTAAGTAACCTAAGGACATCACAAACATCCATGCCCGAGGCAGGATTCGAACCTGCGACCGTAGCAGTCGCGCGGTTCCGGACTGAGCGCCTAGAACCGCGAGACCACCGCGGCCGGCTGTCAGCGCAGTTAGGTGCGTCCACACTGCAATTAGAAAATGCCTAACTAAACGACATTTCCGAGTGTAACAGAGCAACAAAAAAGGTTATGACGGGCCTTTTTGGATTACTGCAGTACGTCCCAAACAGTTAGGACCAAAATTGATAAATTATGGAATCTAAACTGAATACTTTGAGGTAAGTAATAATAATCTGGAATTGGGTTGGCTTGGATTGTCTGGGGGAGGAGAGCAGACAGCGAGGTCATCGTTCTCATCGGATTAGGGAAGGACGAGGAAGGAAGTCGGCCGTGCCTTTTCAAAGGAACCATCCCGACATTTGCCTGGAGAGATTTAAGGATGGCACGGGAAACCTAAATCAGGATTGCTGGACGCGGATTGAACCATCGTCCTCCCGAAAGCGAGTCCAGTGTGCTAGCCACTGGGCCACCTCGCTCGGTAATCTGGAATTATTTACTTTTTTAACAGAAATCAAGAACTCACATCTTTTGGCAACCACTTAGCTTATGGCAATGATTCTAAGTAAAGCCGGTCATCCCATCGTTGCATTACAATAACTCATAATACTGTGTCTCACTGTCTTATATACAAACTATTTGATCGAAAGTATCTGGACATCTGTTAGTGGACGTTAACATGGGGAGTGTCCACACTTCGGCTTTATTCTTGAGCTCTGCTGGGGACACTTTTAATGTGATGTCTGAATGTCTGTGGATGAAAGACAACCCATTCTTGCTCAAAAGACGAAACCAGGGAAGATGGTGTCAGTTGGACGCTGGGGTCTGGGGCGATACTGGAGTTCCAGTCCATATCAAAGGCTTTACATTGGGTTCAGATCGGGTCTCTGGACAGTCGAGTCCGTTTCACAAATAATGGCCCAACAAATGCTGCTGCATGACAAGATGCTGTTTAATGCTGACAAAAACAGTCACTTTCTCCGAATTGTTCCTCTACTGTACGCAGTATTCAACACTGTAAAATGTCTTCATGTTCTTCGACATTTAGCGTTTTCTTAAGTGCAGTAAGATGACCACATCCTAACCACGAAAAACACTCGGTCCTTCATATGATGGCAGGTAACGTCCTAAAGGCATTCGCGACACCTAAAACCTTCCATCGAACTCGAACAGGGTCCAGTGTGATTCATCACTCCGAATCACTCTTTCTTCCAATAATCCACTGTCCAGTGCCGTCGCTCCTTACAACACCTCAAGTGACACTAAGTAGTGACTACAGAAAATCTGGTTTGTGCGGAGCTGCTCTCCAATTGTACCCCATTCTTTTTAACTGCCTGGGTACAGACATCGTGCTAGCACTTTGAAACTCACGAGCGACCCTTCCACTGATTTCATGCGATGCATGTTGCTCAATGCCAGACGGCTGCTGTCCGTCAGTACACGTGGTCTGCTTGGTATTATTTTAGCTGTGATTGTTCCTTCACATTTCCACTTCACTATCACATCACCAGCTACATGTACAGCTTTATGGGGTTAAAACATCACTGATCAATTTGTTACTTAGACGACATCCACCGACCAGGCAACGTTCGCAGCCACTGAGCTTTGCCGACCGACGAATTCTGCCGTTACTGTATCTGTACTGACCCCACGATACTTACTGTCTAATTTTATAGTGGTGGGACTGTCTCTAGTTACATCTCGTGCGTAATTCCGCAATACATAGGGATGTCCGGATACCGT